>NC_081407.1:260408073-260779323 GCF_030272615.1 Cryptomeria japonica | reverse complement strand
ATTTAAATATATAAAATTATGCCCCTAAACATGTAAAAATCAGCTCATGGGCATTTATATATACAAAAAATGAATATAGAACAATTCATCGATGATTTATACAAAATTCTCAAAATCATTTTACTCTGAACTGTAGAATCAATCAAGTGAGCCTTCAAGATCGACTCTAACACGTATTGTGTCAAGTATTGCCTCGTGGTTAGATTCATGAACTTTCCATAAAATCTTGTTATGAGGTCTACTGCGATACTTCATCAAATGAATATTTGTTGCAACAACAAGGTTAGAGAAATGAAGAATATGTTTGTGTGTTTCAAAGTCCTCGAACAACCAAACATCAGAATTCTTGATAGGGTATCTCCAAAGCCATGTTCCTATCATGACAATAGACCCTATTGGGTACTCAATACCCTCTCCTTCAATGATTGTAGTTGTCAATTTTCTTTTTGGCTCAACACAACGACACAAATAGTAATTTGTTCCTTCTTCATTATTCTCTTCTGCAACAACTGCATACACATGACCTGCATTTTATAAAGTGTTAGTTAATACCAAAAATAAAGTATGATGTACAATAAAATGAACCAAAAAGAATACTTGCAAAAAAATCAACTCAAAAAATCACTTGAATCCACTAGGTCGAATACATGGTCAAAATCCACTGATGTCTCCATCTGGCTCAATTGTAGTGCTCTAGGAATTTGATATGTATCAATGGGAACCGATGGTCTACAAGACCATTTGTCAACCCACTCTTGTGATTCACATTCTTCCCACAAACAATACATGCATGAAGAGAAAAAACATACCTTATGTCTCGTATAAATTACCAGTGAACTTGAATTTGAACTCATAATTGAGTACATGTCACTCAATCCTGCAACTATACAACAATCTAGAAAAATTTCAATGTTAGATTCAGTGATCAACCAAAAATATCTACGAACCATTGACGTACCTGGATTAATTGGACCCATCACTGACTTACACCATCGCATAATTCTTTTTGCATCTATCATCTCAACACCACCTTCATACTTCAATTCTTCTCTAGCTAGGGCTCTTTTCACACATGCTCTTGCACCATCGTGCTCTCCCTTACCATGTCCAACCTTAGTGAAATTCTAAAAATGTTGTACACCACTTTTCATATGCATCCTTCTCAACCAATAAAACATCCTTGCATTCTTGAATTTTGCAGTGCATATCTGACCATATTAAGTGTCGGTTGTATCGTATGTTCCTTTCCCTTAAACTATAATAGAAAAATTTAAAGTATCCTTGTACAAACTCCGATGAATAAGTATGATCATCACTTATGTAGAAGTGATACTCTCTTACAACCTTTCTATCCTCCTTTGTGCTATCACTTGCATGCATGAATGCTATGTGTATAAAAATAGAAACTTGTGTAGAGTGATAATACATAGATTGCATTTGATTTTGAGGTTGTAGTGCATAATTTTCAGCGAAATCAACGATAGAGACAATGGTGCCAAGAGGAAATGTGTCCTTACATAACTTGAATTGCTCATCTAACCATCGAGCTCTATGTGTATGCATTATGTACTCATAAACTAGTTTCTCCTGAAATATTTTTATAAATTCAGCTACACATATATCATTTTTCACTAGCTCACATCTCTTCAAATCTTTTCCATCTTTAACTCCATATGTGGTTGTCTTGTATTTTCTGAAAGAAACTAGTTTTGTACCAATTTCATGTGTGCTCTCCAAATGTATGCATCTTGGTAAATGTTGCAAACCACCACATATAGCATAAGAACCTTCCAAACAAGGCATCTTATAATAAATGAAACCATCATGTCTATTACATAGCACACTTGAAATAAAATATCTTATCGACTTAGGAGGTGCTTGTATATTGCATTCCTGCAAAACATTGTTAGTGTGCAAAGTAGAACAAATATGATGAAAAATATCATAGTGCATGGAAAATTCAATATGCATCCTACAACAACACGTGGTGCGTACATGATTAATCTTAATATAAAAAGGTTTTGCCATTTCAAAAAATCTTTGAGAAATTCTTATTTGAGGAAACTTTTGAAGGAATCTTTCATAAAATTTAGTTTGAGTCATATCCAAATAGTGTTTGCCATGTGGCTCGTGATTTGTAGACCCAATTCACCTTCTAACAACATCTCTTTGTTTGGGCGAAACTCTTGTGTTGTCATGCAAAAAAATTTCAATTAATGTTCTTAGTGCATCAACAACAACCTTGTCTTTGCATGTTAGTCTACTCGAGAATGCCCAAAGAGAATTATTGTTAGGTTCCTCTATTTTTTCCTACCTCTTTAATGCTTTACTTAATGTTGTTCTACTAACATTTAATGACTTACTTGTTTTTCTTATCAAACAATCTTTTTATTTTCTTGCTCATTATGGTTGATGTAATGACATGTCGAGTAGCATTAAAATCTTTAGTACATGATTTTGAACCAATAGCTTGATATGCATCAAATAGATTTCTCACAATAGTTCTTTCACTGTTACTTTTAGATGATCTTAGGCCTAGAATTTTCATTATCTCTCTAAAATTCAAATTTTTAATCATTTGAACAATTAATTGACATCTTCCGGTTTGATTTAAGTTTTCAAAATAGTTTTGCCATATTTTTAACCATTCTCCTACAAGTTCATTCATTCATTTTATTGGGCATTGGCTTCAATATATTCTCATCAATGTGAATTAGATACTTTGGTTTCCTACGAATGATTCTAGGAGGTGTTAACATCGGTGCATTATGTACATTCAATTCATCAAATAGAGAAGGTGTATGTTCATCATTTAATTGATTATTCAATGCGATATTTTCTTCAATTGCATTAGGTTCATATAGTAAATCAAATGTCTCTTCTTCAATTGCATTAGGTGCATTATGTTCGTTTGGTAAATCGAATTGAGATGTTGATGATGACATACCTTCTTCTCCCATTGTTCTTATGTCATGTAATTTTTTCATACGTTTCCTTTGTCTTTCCTTTTTAGCCTCTCGTTGTTCCATCATTCCTCGCTTGTTCTTTCCCATGGTTGGCATCGATTGTTCTAAATAGAACCATATTACATATATATGTAAACAAAAGTTCATAAACAAATAAATAACCATAAATATGAATCTTATCACTATTTTTTGGAATCAAACTATTAAACAATCATAATACTATTGACAAAACTAATAAGAACAACAATTCAATCACTTGAAATTATGCAAAAACATAAAATTCACTTACTTCTATGTATAAAACAATGATAGTGTTGGTATTTGATGAACTGGTATGATGATATGATGATAATGTATGTTGTCATTGATTTCAATAAGTGCGAGTGAACTGGTATGAAGAGTTTTAGTAAACCGGTGTCTAGGTTTCACTAAGCGTGACTACCGGTTGGTAGTCTCAGCTCTAGGGTTTCCAGTTTGGCAATCCAGCTTGTGTGATGCAACCGATGACATTCTGTGATGAGTTAGCTAAGAGATGAAGATGAGATCAAGATGCCACGTCAGTTTTGTGCACGTGAAGGACTTCCTTGAGGATCTTGCATGTGAAGATTGTCTGCATTTATTGTCTACCTCGGGAATGAACATTCTTCTTAGTGGTATGAGAAGAGAGCGTGATGGGTTACTGATTTCTATGTGCAGTGAAGAATGGATGATGCAGAATGATTTGTGATATATTTTAGATTGTTTCATTCTATGTTAAGTGTTTTGTACGGTCAAGATTGGACTGCCTATAATTGTAAACCTAAATGCTTAGGGTTTAGGGTTTATGCTATCGACCTAATTGTTGTCTATAAGGTCATTGATGTTTTTTATTATAAGTTGTTGGCAAAAGTTGTGTGTGTATCTGAGTGATGAGATACTTTCCAGACCAATGAGAGAAAACTGCAGAGTGTAATTGCAGAGTAGAGGAACTGAAAAGGATCTGCCTTAGCATATAGTGTTGTTATCAGATCAAAATTTTACCTGTTGTCTTCTAACCATTTCAACAGAAGGAAAATCCCTTTTTCGGGTAGCTTTAATAGGCTTACTGCAAATCCTCTAACCAGGTGACTCAAGTTCATTGAGTTCTTTGAATCCTCTAGCAAGGTAACCTTTGACAGGGTTTCAACCTTTAATAGGGTATATAGCCATCCCTTAACCAAGTGATCTTTAATAGGATCAATTCCTAGCAAAACCTTATTGTAAAGTCTTTAACCAGACTAGGCTCCTAATAGAGTGGGCTTCAAAAGAGTTCAAAACAAGCTTGTGGGTATTCATCCCCACCATAGTTTTTCCCATTTGGGTTTCCACGTGAAAAAATTGTGTGTCATGAGTTGTGCATTTTTCATGTGATGATTAAATATTCTTTGTTTGAGTAATTATGCATGCAGTTAATGGTCATGGTATTACTAATATACCACATGCATATGTTTCTGGGTGAAGTAGTTATCAAGTATTGAATGTGTTTGAAGGGTTCAGTTTTACTAGTTTATGTTGATTGAAGTCTTACTATGTTTAACCGGTATTGCCATGGTTAAGTTCAGTAATGGAGACAACCGATTAGTATTGTTTTAACTTGACAAGTTAAAAAGAAGTTTTTGTATGTGCTGATTCACCCCCCCCTCTTAGTACCAGTTAGGGTATCTATTGTTCATCATTACTCATCAATTGGTATCAGAGCAACTCCAGGTCCTCGGTGATATAAGCTTAACTGCTTGAGGTAAAAGATATGACCTTAATGATGAAGAGGGAAGGTCCTAAGTTCAATAGAGATAAATTTAAAATATGGAAGGACAAAATGAAGATATATATCAAGAGTTTGGGTGCTCAGCATTGGAGCTATGTTGAGAGTGTCTATGTAATCCCCACTGGCACTCTAACTGATGATCAGAAAAGAGAGATTCAAGAAAATGGGCAAGTCATGGAAGCCCTTATTAGCACTTTGTCTGATATTGAGTTCATTGATGTACAAGATAAAGACACTCCTAAGGATGTATGAGACACATTGGAAACTATTTATGGTAGTGATGAGCATGTCATGCAAGCTAAGGAAGAGAGCCTTAGAGGAAAATTTGAAGACACGAGGATGGTTGAAGGTGAGACCATTCAACAATATGGCATAATAATTAAGACTATTGTTGGAGATATCAAGAGCACCGGTGGAACAATTTATGATGTCACCATTGTCAGTAAAGTCTTGAGATCATTGTTACTGGTCTATGCAATCAGAGTTGCTGCTATTTAGGAACTAAGGTCTATTGACAAAACCAAGGTACCCTTAGACTCTATCATTGCAAAGTTAACTGTATATGAGTTGAATAGCTATCATGGTAGTATTCAGAAGACCAAGTCAGATTTTAGAGCATCTATTGCATGAACTAGAAAAAGGAAAAGAAGTAAGTACCAATTATGAATCCATGCAAAGTAGAGTTATGGACGATGAAGAGATTCTAATGGATTTTGAAGCTCTTCTTGCCAAGAGACTTCTGAAAGGCACTCGAAAATACAAAGGTGAGCTTCCTTTAAAAAAAATTTCTTGCAATAAGATAGGACATATAGCTATTAACTATCCTAACAATGATAATAAGGATAAACCATAGAGGTTTAGAAAGTATATATGAGGAAATAGAAGAAATTGTCTTGTTGCAGTGGATGAAGGTGTTACTGATGAAGAATCTGAGGATGAAGAGAATGAGGACAATGATGTTTGTTATTGTAAGTTGTTGGCAACAGTTGTGTGTGTATCCAAGTGATGAGATACTTGTCAGACCAGTAAGAGAAAACTGCAAAGTGTGATTGTAGAGTAGAGGAATTGAAAAGGATCTACCTTAGCATATAGTGTTGTTATCAGATCAAAGTTTTACCTGTTGTCTTCTAACCATTTCAACAGAAGGAAAATCCCTTTTTCAGGTAGCTTTAATAGGCTTAATGTAAATCCTCTAACCAGGTGACTCAAGCTCATTGAGTTCTTTAAATCCTCTAGCAAGGTAACCTTTGATAGGGTTTCAACCTTTAATAGGGTATATAGCCATCCCTTAACCAAGTGATCTTTAACAGGATTAGTTCCTAGAAGAACCTTATTGTAAAGTCTTTAACCGGACTACGCTCCTAACAGAGCGAGCTTCAAAAGAGTTCAAAACAAGCCTGTAGGTATTCATCCCCACTGTGGTTTTTCCCATTTAGGTTTACACGTGAAAAATCTGTGTGTCATGAGTTGTACATTTTTCATGTGATGATTAAGTATTCTTTGTTTGAGTAATTATGCATGCAAAGCTAATGGTTATGGTATTACTGATATACCACATGCATATGTTTATGGGTGAAGTAGTTATCAAGTATTGAATGTATTTGAAGGGTTCAGTTTTACTGGTTTATGTTGTTTGAAGTCTTATTGTGTTTAACCGGTATTGCCATGGTTAAGTTCAGTAATGGAGACAACCGATTAGTATTGTTTTAACTTGATAAGTTAAAAAGAAGTTTTTGTTTGTACTAATTCACCCCTCCTCTCAGGATTAGTTAGGGTATCTATTATTCATCAGATAGAAGTGCATACACAGTTCCAGCGGGGCCTTCAATGACCTCAAAAACTTCTTTTGAGGTCATTAGGCTATTGGGCAACTAAAACTATGTCTATGTATCATATACGCGGTACATTAATAACTGTGTACGTGTTGTTAGTCCATAAAATGTTGGCAAGCCCAATGATATTTTTTTTTCCCATTTTGTACTAATAAGTAGTGCATATGCGCTCCTAAGCCTAAAAAATGTTATGGCAGGGTAGGGAATAATGGGCTCAATACCTCGTATGTGCTTACAACTAATAAGTATTGTGTATGTGCTCCTATGCCTTAAAAAATTTATGGTAGGGCAGTGAACTAATAGGTTCAGTACCCTATACACGCTATTTGTAGTAGAAAAATGTGAATGAAAAGGGATGGAGAGAGAGAGAGAGAGAAGGGGGAGTAGGGGGAGGGAGAGAGGAAGGGGCGTGAGGGGGAGAGAGAGAGAGAGAGAGAGAGAGAGAGAGAGAGAGAGAGAGAGAGACCATAACAACACCATATGAAGTCCTAAGGGGTCGTTGGGGACCATATGACCCCTTAGGACACCATATGACCCCTAATGACACCATAAGACACATAACGACACCATACGGTGTCATATGGTGTCTTAAGGGGTCATATGGTATCCTAAGGGGTCACATGACACCATATGACCTCTTAGGAAACAATATGACCTCTAATGACACCTAAGGGGTCATATGGTGGGCTAATAAAATGATATATTATTTAAAGTTACAAATAGAACATCATAAAATAGAACATCAGTAGTTTAGTTTTGATATAGCTAAGTTAGACCATTGTCAGCATAAGAGAGACTCCAAGCAAACAAACAACGAGGCTTCGCTAAAAAGAAAGTGTAAGAGCTTGACCTAACCTTAAGAGTACTGCCTTTCTAAAATATATGATTCTATTAAATTTGCAAGGTTGTAGGACTAATCTTGATTGTGACCATAGGAATTACACACTTGATTTCTTTCATGGGTATGTACCCTTCCAAGCCTTTTGACAAGTGATGATCATCATATACTACCACTGCCATGCTTACAACAAACTTTAATTTCTTTAGGTGACATGCATTGTGTAGCAACATGGGAACTCTCACATACCCACCATTATCATTCTCCAAGACATCATCTGTGTTACTCTCCCTCTTTCTCTTCCTACCGGTTGTTTCCTTCTAAAAAACATATTGTAGGTACTCTAACTCATCATTTTTCTCATTAAAAACACATTCGAGAAGAATATTGATGCAGAATTCCTTGTTTGTCATGATAATGCACTCGTGGTTCAATTTCAGACCCTTCTTCCTCCTATTCAATACACACACACAAATCCATTGGTAGGGAGAGAGGGAAGGAGGGAGAGAGAGAGAGAGGGAGAGGGGGAAGGAGGGAGAGGGAGAGAGGGAGAGAGAGAGAGAGAGAGAGAGAGGGAGAGAAAGAGAGTGGGGAGGGAGGGAAGGTAGAGAGAGGGAGAGAGGTAGAGGGAGGGAGGGAGAGAGAGAGAGAGGGAGAGAGAGAGGGGGGGTAGGGAAGGTAGAGAGAGAGAGAGAGAGAGAGAGAGAGAGAGAGAGAGAGAGAGAGAGAGAGAGAGAGAGAGAGAGAGAAGGAGGGAGGAGGGAGAGGGGGAGAGAGAGAGAGAGAGAGGGGGGGGGGGGAGGTAGGGAGAGAAGAAGGGGTATGGAGAAAGGGAGAGGGAGAGAGAGAGAGAGAGAGGGGGGGGGGAGGGAGAGAGGGAGATAAGAAGTACCCTATACACGCTTTTGATTGTTTTGGCTTGGAAATAGGTCTGGATGACAAAGCTATAGTTTGGAAGTTTGATTTCCCTCATTTTTTACGTGTTTTATTTTATCAACTTGGTTTATCGACTTTGTCATCATTAGGTTTACACTTCATCAAGTGGGTATTTCTAAAATTGCCACCATATTTTCCCATCTTCTGAGCTTTCTAACCATATAATTTTTTTAAAATTTGAACAACAATAACATATTATTATTGAGTTTCTTTTACCAGTGTCTCCATAGTTCTCACAGACATAGGTGCACCATGTTTTTAATAACTTTTGATATACTTATCTAGATTTAAAAAACTTTATATATTATTGTAGTGCACTTGATTCTTTATAATTTTAAAAAAATAAAATTGTATTTTTGATTTGTTTAGTGCAACTTATGATTCATGCATGAATAGGTACCTAATTTTCAGGACGTGCTCAATTGGAAAAGTCATTAAAAAAAAATACTCAACAAAAAATTACAAAAAGAATACACATCTTATAGTACTCACTCTTAGCTATCTTTTTGCAAAAGGATTTGTCAAAATACTAAATCTAACTATGACTTTTTTGATGCGCACGTCAGACACTATGTTATGTTTTTCAGAAAAAAAATTAGGGTCTTTTTTTCGTGCACGAAGGATTTGACCCCCTTAATCTTATCCAATTTTGAAAAAGTTTAGTAGTTTGGAAACTAGATTCAGAGTACTATAATATTTGTTCTTTAATTATCTACATATTTTGAGTGGATGACTTTCAAATTTTGCCTCCAAGTTCAAGTTCACCTGATTTCAGAAAAAAAATGTCCACTTATACCCCCCTTTTTGACCACCATCTTTGTGCACTTACCCTAAACCTGATTTGGAAGGGGCAACTTTCAGCATCAACGTGGGGACACTTGAGAAGTTTTCAGAGACTCCATACATCTGGACTTTTCTTCCTACATATTCCTTTCAAGATTAGGGAAACTTCATGGATACACCTTTGTTTTGTTTCTTCCTTTGGGGAGGAACATTGTTTGATGATTGTGGAGTAGCTTCTTCATTTAGTTTTGAGCTTCTACCATTGGTGCATATTCTACATTGAGGGGGGGCTTCATGGTCTCTCTTCTTCTCTCTTATAGGGGGGACTTTTTCCTCACATGTTTTGTTCTTCTCATTGAGAGCATCATGCGTTTTAATCTCTCTTTTTTTTTCCCCATTGGGTTTTTCTCTCTTTCTCCATTTGTGAGAGACTGCATTGCATTTGTACATGGGTACCTAACATGGCCTTGTAGGCAGGACCCACCTTGCATTGTTAGCTTGAGTTTATAGTCCCCTAAGTTGCACTTAAGGGGGGGTGTTGGTGTAATTGATGTCTCATGCAATTACACTTTACTTAAGTTAACTTAGGATAATGCATACTATAGTAATTTGCACAGGAGACATTTAGGGAATTGCACATCTAGAGAATATGGTTGTAGGATAAATTCCACCTTTAGTGGAATTGTCTATTATTTTCTCCTACCTACCCCTACTTACCCTTGCATCTCATTGAGTCACATGTCATCCTTGTGTGAGATCTCTTCTCCTTTTGCCTTGCCTATATATGCAGGCACATGTACACTATACTTAATCCAACTATTTTCATCTTGATGATAATATAATTTTTTCTTGTCACATATTATTTCTCTCTTATTCTTGTGCTTTCCATTGCCTCTAGGTCTTGGTTGCCTACCTTCATAGCCAATTCTCACATGAGCTATATTCATGGAACCATTCATTTTGGTATTTAATATACACTAGGAGTTTCAGAAATAGTAGGCTACATTAACTCGGATTGGGTAGGATATGTTGATTCTCAAAATTCTACTTCTAGCTTTGTCTTTTGTGTTGGTTTTGGTCTAGTTGAATGGTCTTGCAAGAAGCAAACTGTTATAGCATTATCATCCACTAAGGATAAGTATAAATGAGTAGTTACTTCTAATTAGAAGGTATTGTGGCTATGAAGCTTATGATAGAGTTTGGTCATCCACCTAATCATTCTGCTATACTTTGGTGTGGTAATTAAAATGCCATTCGTATTTCATACAATCTAGTTGAGCATTTGTGGACAAAGTGCATCAATATTTATATGCACTTCATTCGATAAATTATCTAGGATGAAATTCTATCCTTAGAGTATTATGTACTAAGGATTAGGTTGCAAACATATTTCTAAATGTTTAGCATCACCTCACTATCTTGTGTTGCCCCAGTTGCTTAGGGTGAGGGAGGTTGTCCTTGGGGGGTCTTGAGTCCTCCTTCCTTGGGAGAGGAGTTATTTTTCCAATGGGTTTTATCCTTTACTCTATTTGTGAGATACTTTTATTTTGTACATGAGTACCTCAATAGGCCTTGTGGCTAGGACCCGTATTTAAATGACTTACTCCCTAAGTATCACTTAAGGGGGGTGTTAGCGTGAAAAGTATCTTTATGCATAGATAGTTTTTTTTTTAATCTAGTTTCTACACTTAGTAGTAGTATTCAACCTATCTTAAGATCACTAATGGATTAGTTGTCTCACCTCATAGACACTTGACACATGCCTTCACACTTGTCTTGAGTGTTCAACATGTCTCACATCTCTTGAGGGTTAGTCAATCTTTTGGTTTCACCTCCCTACTTCCTCCTTGATCTATATATAAAAGGATTGGCCATTGTACATTACATGTTTATGGTAGATTATTGACAATTGTGTGTGCTAGATTCATTTTTGGAAGTTTTGAAAATTGTGTTCATTATTTTCTACTCCGATAGTCCTTACCACATAATGCTTCAAATGTTGAGATAGGTGTCAAGAAATGGAGTTCACCTTAGAACTTTGTACAAAATTGATGCTACTACCATGCATGATGAATTTTCCTCCTCCATGGTGCATACAGTTTCCAAAATCTATCACCAGGAGGAAATACCTTGGGTAAGTGAAAGGAATTTCTCAAGGGATGTCTCCAACTAGTTATGATGACATCTTATAGGGTAATGGAAGAAGAATGTTAAGATGAAAGAAAGATTCTTAATGGATACCTCAAGTTGTCATTGAGACAATACCACAAATGGAATGAACTCATCTTGTTATGGTCAAAGGAGACAAGGGATAACTTAGATAATAACTTTGGAAGTTTCATGAGGATTGCACATTTGGATTCATTTAAAAAATATGTAATTTCAAAAAAAATCACCTAATTTGAAATATGTGTGGAGAAGTTATGGCTTCTAGAATTTAGCATAAATAAGTATGATATATTATAAATCGAGCATTATTATCCTTTTGAATGTGTAATATGAAGGATTTGATTTCATACATGGGCAAGGAAGGGAGCTAATGTACTTTGAATTTCATGACTAAATTGAAGCATTAATCAAGTTCCATCAGACTTAAATCGTTCCAATCCAATATATTTTGGCTAACAATTTTCAAATTTGCATGATTAGTCCAAGTGGTTGAGCTTAGTTGGTTAAAGCATTGAGTTCTCAATGTGGAGACCCAAGTTCAACTCCCATAAGGGACACCTTTATGTAGACTCTTGGTCTTCCTAAGTGGATTTCTAAGTTGTGACCCTTGGTCTTCCACTTCTTGTTAGTTTGCTAGAAAGGAGCTGATATTTGTAATAAGTTGGATGCTCGAATGAGCTGATATGTAATGATTATATGATATCTAATCCAAATTTTTTTTGCATGATTAATAACATAATTTACCAACTTATTGGTCACTTTGTTCCTTCTCTATAACAATGCTACACTATGAAAGTGTTTAGCAATGAAAGCGTTTGTTAGAATTTGTTTCATCATGTTCTTGAGTTTTTAACTTGATAGACATTTATTTTTTTATACCATTTACTATTACCATTATATCTCCTTCTAAGATGACATATGAAATCTCATTTTTAATACAAATTTGAAAAATGATAAATAAAGCTAGACCTCATCTTTGTTATTAAATCCATTGATTTTTAAAAAAAACAAGCCATATTATTTCTCTAAACAATCTCTTATGACACAACTGACCCCATACACATCCAAATTACTCCAACCCCATACACATCCAAATTACTCCAAACTACTTCATTGAAGTTCAATTTAAACCTTATAAAATTTTTAAAAAAGCTCTATTTGACATTCACCCTTTACTCACTTTAAATTATCCCACAAACCCATGAAAATAATAGTAATATAGAATTTGATTTTATATTAAATAAAAGTATATATATATATATATATAATCTACTTGCTTAATACAAGATGGAAATTAAAGTTTAAAAATAAATAAAAAATCTCTTAGCATGGTTGGTTTGTTTGTTAGGAAGGAACATTCACGCAACTCATTTGGATATGTACATTATTCTTTATTGAGTACATTGAATGGTGAATAAAAGTTGAAGAGAGAAAGACAAGTGGGTCCGTTTCCCTAGATTAGGGTGAAGAAAAATAAAAGACAAGTGGACGGTATTAATGATGTCATCTTTAGTATGCATTGCACAAAGACATCCAATGCATATTCATCTTAACTTAAAGTCTAGTGGAATATTTGGACTTCTTAACCACGCTAAAATTAAGTACGAACAAATAATTATTTAAAACGATGCCTTACCAACTGAGGCGGTTTATATATTCAAACCCATCTCTATTCAACATTTTATAATATATCGCTTACAAAGCAAATATTATAATATTAGATCATTTTGATATTTATATATTTTAAGTTATTTATTTAATTCATAGGATTTTTTTGATCTTTTTAAAACGCTTTCCTATTATTTATTAAGAAATTACTTTTAAAATTTCAGTAGCTTTTAAAAATTATATGTTTATTGTTCACAATATTTTTATAATTTTTTTATACCTTTTTAAAGTAATTTGTTTAGATATATTTTTGATATTTTAAATTAATTTGTAGAATTTTTTTTCAATAAGTTACGTGTCTCTTTTTCTTTGATTAATTAATTTATGAGTTGGATTTGGAGTGGTCCTACAAATGTTCTCATATCTCCCATCCCTAGACTTACATATTATTTGAATTATTTTATTATGTATATTCTTTTTATGTAAATATTTTTATAACAATTTGTTCTATTTATACATTTATTATTTCTTGTTTTAAAATTAATTTGTGTAATTTTTTTTTATGTTAGATTGTATTTCTTTTATTTTAGTAATTAATTATATGAATTAAGTAATTTATATGAATTGAATTCTTAATGGTTCTCATATAATATTCAAATATATTTCTTTTCCATTTCTTAACTCCTCCTTAAAAAAATATATGATAGTGAGTCTTTATAAAGATTTAAAATAAAGTTTAAATATTTTCTTTAATTAATTATAAAGTTTAGATACATAGAAAATTTCATTTTCTTTGAAAAATGTACTCTACTTCTTATTGTATTTGTAAATTTCATATTAATAAAATTTAGAAAATAATTTCTATTTTAATTATTTATAATCATATAACAAAGATAATAAAAAGAGGCACAATGTTACCTAGGGTAGAAATAGAAACCTAAATAGTTTGGTTTTTTTGTTTGAAAAGATCTTGGATTACAAAGTATCATTCTTACATTAAAATAGATTTTATTTTTTAATATAATAAAATATATTTTTTTCAATTATATATACTTCTTTTAAGATGAAATAATATTACATAAAAAATATAAAGGAATTTTTTTTCTTGAGGTTTAGTTGGAAAATAATGTAATGCAACAAATGTACATAAGTATAATTTATCTAAGGGGTTGACCCTATAGTGCAATGGTAAAGTTGCAAACTCTGTTGATGTGGCTATTATAGTTCAGATTCCACTCAGATGCTCTTGGAGGAAGCAAGAAGGAAGCTCAACATGAATAGATAGAGTGACTGTCGTAGGATATGTAGGATCTGATTGTCTTGGCAAGAGTGGACATGCAATGCTAAGAGGTCTAAGTCTGGAGAGAAATGAGAGGACACCACATAGGCACACACCAAGTCTGTTACTAGAGGCGTTAATACCTCAGTTGCACCAAGGTAAGAAGAACAATCAACGTGGCCAGAGAGTGTGCCAACAAAAATAGGTGTGACACAGAAGGAAGGATGGGTACAGAGTGATAAGGAGCGAGTACAGAGATAAGGAGCAAAGAAGAGAGATTAGGAGTGAGTAGAGAGATAAGGAGAGAGATTAGGGGAAAAGTGGAGAGATAAAGAGCGAAGAGTAGGATAAGGAGGAAGGAGAGATAAGGAGCGAAGCAGAGAGACAAGGAGGAAAGAGAGATAAGGAGTGGAGCTGAGAAATAAGAAACAAAATAGAGAGATAAGGAGGAAGAAGTGATAAGTAGAGGAGAGTGAAGAATTGATACTACTAGCCTAAGGCTAAAATCTCGACATTTGAGGATGAGGTCCCTAAAAAATGTGGCCTCATTGGTTTATAGCTCTAGTCAAAAGTGTTCATCGATAAAAAGAAAAAAAATATAGTTGATCTAAGTTAAGTATTGACAATTTTGATAAATTACAATAGTTGTTAAATGAATGAAATAAAAATAAAAATATTGAACTCTATGATTTATCAATGTTACTAATTTGATATGCCTCAAGAATAGGAATAAGTAACCTCACACTAATAATCGGTTTAGAATTATAATATTTTAATGATATTGTGTGAGATGAGTCTAGGGAGTAGGAAAAAATTTATAACTATTTTATTTGTCACGTTCCCATGAACTTGCATTAAGTAATATTCAACATCTTATCTTTGTTTTATCTAATGTGCATTAACTCCTTCAGGTCTTTTGATATATGGAGGTTGGTAGTATTTATAAACATCTTTGTAGGGTTTGTCACAAGAGAATATATTTTCTTAGATCAATCCATAAAAGTGCATATGATATAATAATGTAATAATGAACAAATATGATATCATATATATGAATAATTTTTTAAGTGAAATAATGAACAAATATGATATCTTTTAGCCAACTTTACCTAAAGTCCTCTAAAGATAGGTATGCTAGTTTAAATGTCTACCTAAAGAGTTTTAGAGCCATTTTATTTACTCAAAAAATATTTTATTTTGGTTTTGAATTATTTTGTTTCTCGTGAAAGCATAGGATTGAGATAAGCTATACTTGTATATAGGAAAAAAATGAATTATAAGAATGGGGTAGAACTAGGATAAGGTAAGTGTATAGAAGTGGTTTAATATATAAGGATAAGGTAGAGAAAAGTGTATAGGAATGGATATTTGTATATGGATTAACAAAAGACTAAGAGAATGGATCCAATTTAACACAAGATCATTTCATTTGTCACATGCACATATATCAAGACATTTCTTAAAAACAAACATTAAACTAATATACTTAACATAAACATCAAAAAAAGAAAATGATATTTATTTTTCCTAATCATATTTTCATATATACATATAAATAATATATATATATATATAATTCATATAAAATATAAATACCATATGTAATTATAATTTTCCACCTCTATTTTGTACTATCTTTAAATTTTCCTTCAACACGTTGTCGAATCTTTCAATCTGATGTGTTTTGCCAGGTAAAAAATGATTTTCCTTCTAGAACTGTTCCATTTCTTTCCGTGAAAAATGTAACTAACTATCGAAGAAATTAAATACATCTTTTTTTTTTATCAATTTTATTGAACTGAATTCTTATTAATCTAAATCATGAATTATAACACACCTTCAATAATAAATCACACATCCAATTTAAACGTAAAGTATTTTAGCGCTATCCAAAATGTGTGGAAAAGAATGAAACATAGAATCTCGATTGAAGAGGGTTTGAGCAGAAACTCAGTTTTAAAAGTAGTTGCATTTTGCTTCAGGAGGAAACGGAATTATCAAACCGAAGAGACTGCTATATTGGGGACATTAAAAGGCATTAGAGCCAAACCCATGAGCACAACAAATATTGCAATAGGAACCAACAATAATATAAAAGGAGGTGGAGGCAGGGGAGGCAATATCAAAGGAAGAACTAATAATGAAGCGGTTAGCCAGAATAGTACCAGTACAGATTCAACACTGAAGTGGCCAATAACATATGCCTGCTGCTTTTTCGTTGCTTCATCTCCTCTGTTGGGCACCTTGAAAAATGGAGGACTGCTAGAAACATTCATGATGTTCAGATAACTATTTCACCGACATCCAGAGCTCGGAAGCTAAAATAACAGAGACAAAAATAAAAAATAAAAAAATTTCAGTCAATAAAGTGTAATAAAATTCCAATCTTACAGGCAAACAATCGAAGAAATATCTATTTTCAACTCGACAAAGTTCACTGAATCTTAGACAGATTTTAAGCCTTGCAGAAATTGCACCTTAAATTTATCATTCTTTAACTTCGCGGAAAAGAGATATTGAAAAGAAATCCAGTACAATAACATGCGGAGCTTGGAAGCAAAAAACGCAGCAGACAAACAAAATATAAAAATCTTCAGTCAATAAAGTATAATAAAATTCCGATCTTACAGGCAAACAATCGAAGAAATAATAATTTTCAACTGGACAAAGTTCGGTGAATCTTACACAGATCTTAAGCCTTGCAGAAATTGCATCTTAAATTTATCATTGTTGTAGTTTGCGGAACAGAGATATTGAAATGAAATCCAGTAAAATAGGTCTTAAAACGCGTCTGACGCACAAAAGTTATCCGATCTTTAATCAAACAGGTGAAAAACCTTAAATATGTTTCAAATTGCAATGAATCTTACATAAATTCTTGAAAGGAGTCAAGAATTTTGACGATCTCTCACAAGCTTTTTAAATTCCAGAAACCTTATATTTTAAACAACAGAATCATAAAAATAAATATAATATGTATCAGAAATCTTGAGACACGTACCTAATGAATAAGCTCTGCTTTTGCGTTATATTTGTCGGCTCAAATCAACAACTGGTAACAGCTTTACGATTTTAAGCATATGATGAATTGGAAGCAAAATAAAATCTAAATCTACCGTAAATCTTGTCCAATCTGTTCCGTATTGACCTCGTTAGGACTGCCTTGTTCAGAGGAAGGCCGATCTTTAATCCGATTTCAAAGCTTTGCGGTCGTTGACACAGATTTCCGTAATAAACCGAATATCTAAGCTTCAAATTCTTTGCATTCGCCTGCTTTCAATAGAAACGATTTAGCTTTTCCGTCGATAAATTTCATCAGAGAAAGACCTCTGCTGATTTCGCTGAATTTTACTGCTTATATCATCAATATAAAAGTTCTCTCCGTCAATTTCTGTCTCCGGCAATTTCGATGAATTTTACGGCGAAACGATTGGAAAGAAATAATGTCTATCTTCTTATTGGGGATTATTGTTTATTTATCTTGATGGTTGAAAGTTTGGACCAAATTCAATGTAACGAACATTTCCTTCTGTCCGGGTGAAATGGATGTTAAAGACATCGTGTAAGCTCCGTCTCTCTTTTTAAATTTGTAAGCACGTTTCTTCACAACCATTCCATTGGGGTTGATCAACTTTACTTTTAAACTCTATTTTACTGTTTTGTTATTATTATTTTATATATTGATTGTTGAAGATGTTAGAAATTAATTCATTAATATTTTGAAAATTTAGGTTTGGATTAGACATTTGTTTTACAATATGTAAATGGATAATGTTTTATTCTATTCTATTTTAGATTAGTGCTAGTGAAATTTGATTTTTATGAGTGGATATGTTTTGACATATAAAATTGAATTTAGACTTACAAAAAAGAAGTGATAAAATTTTAAGAATTGTAAATTTCTTGTCTCACTTCAAAAGTGTCTAAAAGAGAGTTGCGTCTATATAATGCATACTATTTGGAAGCTTGCTAAGAAAGGTTCGTCTTTTCCTCAACCAATCAACTGATTTAGTGATTATGAATCAAAATTGAAGATAACAAGTAAATATACATGATACATAGGATAATGATTGAATTAGGATGCTCTATAATTCTATTAAGATGATTTCATGTGAATATCTTTTTGATTATTTATTTCTCTAACTTTTTCCAAAATGAATGAGTGAATGATCTAAGTGCAACAATATAACACACAAGGGTGGGTGCTTACTTGATTGGCTAAAGAATCCTATTGTAGGTAAGTGGTCACAAAGTCTAGTCTTGTAATAAAAATATTTTTTCTAATTCTGAACTATTATAATTTTGAAATATTGTTATTTTAGAATTATATTCTTTTCATTTTATTTATATAATATTAAATATAATCTTAATTTAATTTAAAAATCTATATAATTATAGGGTATTGAACTGGGTGAAAAAGGAGATATAAGGGTGTTAATGTCAAATTATTATTAATTTAGAATTATATTTTTCTAGTTATATTTATATAATATTAAATATATCGTGTACTTCAAAAAAATACAAATAATTGAAATATAATATAAATATTATAGTGTAAAATATAATCTTAATTTAATTAAAAAATCTATATAATTATAGGGGTTGATCCAATAGTGCAACAGTTAGTTACAAGTAGCATTAATTTTGTGATTCAGGAGCAAAAGACAACTCTAAGATGATATCCTGGCCCCTTACCATAAAAAATGAATAAAAATATATACAATTATAATTATAATAATAAAATTAATCATAAACCTAATTATTAGTTTAACAATATATATTTTAATTATATTTATGCATTATTAATTGTAATAGATCTTAATTAGATAATTATTAATAATTATAATTTTGTATATATATATATATATATATATATATATATATATATATATAGGTTTATTTTTTAATTAAAATATTTTTATTTAAGTTTTAGTTAAATTTTATTTAAAGTGTTATGATTGATTTTATTATGTATATTTTAAGAAATTAAGAATTGTTAAATTTTATATACTTATATAGAAAAATCACTTTATTACAATATTATAAATAATATAAAATATAAAAAACTATTTAAAATAGAGATTTTCCTTTTTAAATATAAATAAATTCAAAAAAGATTTATAATATCTACCATTCTTATAAATTTGTTTCTATAACACCAAATTTTTTAAATCAATGATAGTGTAGATAAATATTTAATACAATATATTACGTTAATATAACACTCAAAGGTGCATTAAGATAGCTCAAAATGGCTACTAGGAATGCCAAAAATGTTTAAATTTTAATTTTAAGATGTAAAAGAGGATACTATATGATATTATATGATATAATAATTTTAAGCTTGAAAATCAAATATGATACTATATAATTTAGGGTGATGAATGAGAGATCTAAGAATAAAGATCAATTACTAGAGACGAGTGATAATAGGATTAGATTATGACAATATATTAGTTTTAAGCTTGTTATTGAATAAAAAATGCTCCAAATCAAAGTGAACCTAAAACATGAAGGAAAGAGGGATGTTTATGAAATTTTCATCATTATACAAGTATTGAATGTTATAGTTTGAGTTTTAGAAGAGAAGAGATATTTACATAATCATATTCATCTTGCTTTCTATTTGATGTGGTAAAATAAATATCTCACTAATTTTTTTATTTTTGATTAAAAAAAAAGTTAATTTTTTGAAAATTGTAATTATTAAATATAGAATTAGTCAAAAATTCCTAGGTAATCTGAATTATGAAAATAGTGTAAATTGCTCTCCAAATTTTCATAAGGTCTTTTTTGCATCTTTTTTTGCGGTCTGCTGTGGTCTTCATCTGGCATTGTGGCGTCGCTAGAAGGGAAAGATGACACCAGCGGTGGACAGCTGGGTGTCCCTACGCATGCGAGCGAAACAGGTGGTATTTCTCTCGTTCAACCAAACCTTCAATTTGCATTTTCGGCAAGGGCTGCAATTAATGGCTCGGCGTCCTCCGTATCTGCTTCGGCTGCTTCAAAACCTCGATCTCACATCGTTTCTGATGGAATTAATCTTCCTGCTAACCCTACCGCCTTCAAGCCTAAAACCTTCTCGGAGGCGGTCGCTCAATCCGTTGGTATTGTTGAAGCCAAAGCTAGGTTTGTTGTCACCGGTCTCGAGCAAGATGAGGCCACCCCAACTGGTAAGACCTCCTTGGCTTCCTCAGTTTCATTTTCCTTAAATCCCAATTCAAAAATGATTGCTGAAATTGTTAAAGAAAAGAATAGGTTGAAAGACACTGCCATCTTCTTTGCTACTGTGGAAATAGATAAATGTCCTCCTCGAAAATTCTTGGACGACTGGTTCCATAATTTTTGGAACATTAAGTTAGGTTTTCACATCTCTTTCTGCAGACAAATTCAAAAAGGGTTATTTGTCATATTTTTTGCGAATCATGAAGCGCAAAAAGAGGTTTTAAAAAAATAGTTCTGGGCAGTTGGGTCGACCTCTTTTCGGGCGTTGGCTTGGACGCCTGAAGCCGTCCATGAAGAAGTGTTGGCTTTATCCGCTCCCAGATGGATTCTTGTTAAAAACGTCCCTCCCTTTCTGTGGCATTTTTTACCCCAATTATTAGAGCCTCTGGGTAAAACTATCAAAATGGACAACATTGTTAGGCTCATCCCGCATATGGACGCTAGGGTTCTTATTTCTCTCCTCCGTGGTAAAGAATTGCCATCTGAAATCAATGTCAGTGTTTTGAATGAAAGCTTTGTTTGCCCTATCGAAATTTTAGGTGGCCTAAACGCATGTTTTCTGAGTAGGAAAGAGGGTCATATCAGGAAAGATTGCCCCATTATTAAGAAATCCCAAGCTAAACTAGCCAGTAACCCTAACCCACCAGCTAACCTCTTGGTTGTCTCTTCATCTGCTGATAAACCTTCTAAGACTTTACCTGAACCGTCTATTGCTTTCCGCAATATGCCACCGGCCAACATTTTGTCCTTGCCTCCTCCCCTGATGGTTGCTGATCAAGATAGTGATGATGGTTTTACCTTGGTTAGGGATAGAAAGAAATGAAAGGGGAATATTGCAGGTAAACCTAATCCAAAATCTAAAAACCCTAGTGTTTCTTCTGTCCCTCCTCCTCCCATTTCTGGATCGCAGATTACCACTATTACTGATGGCTCTTCCCTTATTGTTAACCCTAGCATTATTTCTATCCCTCCTCTTCCCATTTCTGTGTCACAGAATGTCGACATTATTGATGGCCCTTCCCCTATTGTTAACTCCATTAAGCCGGCTGTGCTTACTCGAAAGCTTCCACCTAAGGTGTTTCAAGAAATTGAGGACGATTACTGTTTAGAGGTTATTCCTGCTATGGGTGCTTCTCAGACTGTGGATATGGAGTCCTCAAATTTTGATGAGGATCCTAAACCTGAGGACCTTGCTTTTAAGAGGCATGGGAGGCCTCCTGGTTCCAAAAACAAACCTGTGACTAAGAAGAATGGTGAGATTTCCAATAGCCTCACTATCTCTGTGAATAATGCATGCAGTAATCCTATTTTTGGTTCTCAATGAATTGTTTATCTTGGAATATCAGGGGACTTGAGTCTCCTGACAAAAAATTTGTGGTTAAACGTGTGTTAAATTCTTTTAATTCTGTTGATATTTTTATGATGCAAGAAATCAAATCTACTGGTTTCACTCTCAAAACCAATCTTAATTATATTTGGAATGATGCTATTAAGTTTTGCTCTAACCATAGTAGAGGTAAGGGAGGTATTGTTGTTCTTGTTAACCCTAAATGGGGACCTCTCATTACTAATCACGGTGTTTCTCCCTATCAAAGGGCTGTTTGGTTTACTATGAACATTAATAATACCCACATGGGATTCTGTTCTATTTATGCTCCTAATGATCCTAAAGAGAGAATCGCTCTGTGGGATTGGCTTATCACCCTTCCTGATATTCCTTGGTTTTTTGGAGGAGATTTTAACATGGTAGAGTCTCAAACTGATAAAGTTGGGGGCAATCCCTTTAGATGGAAAGACAGTGAAAATATGCACTGGTCTAAATTTAGATATTCTAAGAATCTTTTTGATCCTCTTGCCAACAATAAAGATTGCAATCCTGGAACTTGGCACACTTGGTGCAATTTCTAGCAAGGCTCTGATAGGATTTATTCCAGGCTTGATCATTTTTATGGTAATAAAGACTACTTCTCATTTCTCCCTGATCAAAATGGTAATGTTGTTTTGGTTACTGCTACCACTTTATCTGATCATCATCCCATTTTCACTTGTATTAGCTTCCATTCTGTTCCTAGTAAACAAAGGCCTGCTTGTAATAAGTTCATTTTGAATGCCAAGCTTCTTCAGGATGAGGATGTGTTGTGTGCTATTCAAATTATCAGAAATTTTAATCATATTAATCTCAAGGACTCCTCCCCGATTAATATATGGAAGGCTAACCTTATGTCTTGGAAATCTTTCCTTCAGACTATAGGTCAGAAGTTTGCCAAAGACTTTAGGTTCACTGAAAAATGCTTAAATTCTGATCTTCAGCAAGTTGAGCTTGAGGTTCAGTATGACTCTTCTAACCCAGAGCTTTTGAGTAGGGTCCTTACTGCTAAGGACGCTCTTAGTAGGCATCAGTATGTTAAAATTCAAGGAGCTAAAGTTCGTTCTAGAGCTAATTGGCTCCAGCACGAGGATAGAGGATCTAAATTCTTTTTTAATATTCTTAAACAAAAGCAAATTAAAGAGTCCATAGATAGATTGGTTTTTAACAATCAGGAGATTTTTGATCCTGTGTGTATTACCTTGGCTTTTGCTGATTATTATAGTAACCTATTTTCTTCTGAAGAGACTAAGGAAGCTGAAGCTGTTAGAATGCAATGCAAGGCTCTTATACCTAATAAATTGGATTTAGCTGATTCTCTTTCCCTTTCTAAGCCGATTTCTGTTGATGAGATTATTGGGGCTATAAAGTCCCTTAAGGACGATAAGGCCCCTGCGCCTGATGGCTTTTCTGTCGATTTCTACAAAGCTAATATTAGTTGGATTAGTAAAGACCTTTTGGATATTTATAATGAAGCCATGAGGGTTGGTACTCTCAGTTCTGAGATTAACAAGGGTATTATTAAGCTTCTTCCTAAGGATGGAGATAAGACTCTTATTAGGAATTGGAGGCCTATTACCCTCCTTAATGTGTCTTATAAAATTTTGGCTAAAATTCTTGCTATTAGATTGGTGCACATTCTCTCTAAAATTGTTAGTGCTACTCAAACGGGCTTCATTAAAGGCAAGTATATATTAGAGAATCTTATTACTGCTTGGGAAGCCATGGATTGGGCTAAATGCTCTCATCAAAACGTGGCTCTTCTGCTTCTTGACTTCGAAAAAGCTTATGATAGGGTCGAGTGGAATTTTATCATTATGATGCTCCAATCTTTTGGCTTTCCTCCCTATTTCTGCAATGCTGTTCAAATTCTCCTCAGCGATGCTTTTGCGCAAGTTGAAGTTAATGGTTCTCTTTCTGAACCTTTCCCCCTTGGGCGTTCCATCGGGCAAGGATGCCCGTTGGCTCCTGCTCTTTTTGTCATTTCTGCTGAAGCTTTGTATTATATCCTTAGGGATAACACTCTGTCCCCTGAAGTTAGAGGGGTTTACCTTCCTAACAATGACGAGCTTATAAATAGCCAATTTGCTGATGATACTGCTCTTTTCTTTGAGATCTCTAATAGCAATTTATTGAATCTGCAAACTAAGCTGAACATGTTTTGCACCATTTCTGGTGCTCGTATTTCTCAGGCTAAGTCTATTTGTTTGGGGTGGGATGATCAACCTCCAGATTGGTTATCTCAATATAATTATCAATGGGGAGGTCCTAATAAGATTGTTAGGTATCTCGGTATACCCTACTCGGTTGATCCTTCTCTTAAGGACATGTGGGATTGGGTTAAGGCTAAGATTATGAATAAACTCAATAAATGGCATAACAGATCTTTGTCTCTTGCTAGGAGAATTCAAGTTTGCCAAAAGCTGTTATCTTCGTATAATATTTATTATTCATCAACGTGGATGTTTAGCAATTATCAAATTCTTGAAATTCAAAAGGCTATTAGAATGTTTCTCTAGTCTGATGGCAAAGGTAATAGGAAATTTCATAGTGTTAATTGGAAATGGTGTCATACGGATAAGACCCTGGGAGGGCTAGGGCTTAAAGATCTTAAGCTTCAAGGCATTGCTCTTGCTGCCAAGTGGATTTTTCACTCTCTGGAGGGTGACAGTCCCTGGAAAGTGCTTATTAGACATAATATTGAGAGAGGTTTTCCCAAGAAAGCTTGTTCTTGGAAGAACCTCCCTCTCAGAGACCTTATTATTGGTAATTTTCTGGTGGTTGTTCAAGGTTTTGTCATCTTCAAATCCATTTGGCGTGCCTGGGAGCATGTCTGGGTTTTTATTACCAATAAGGAGTTCTATAATGATAATTATCTCCATGGTGAAAGGTCCATTTGGTGGAACTTGAGCATAAATGATAAGCCTCTAGCCCTCTACCAGGTTTGCTTTGCTAAGTCTTGGGCTAAATCTAGTATCACTCAATTTGTTGATATTTTTGAGCATGATAAGCTTATTCCTTGGGATGATCTTAAATGCAAATTTAATTTACCTGATACTCAAAATAAGACTTATAATTTGATTTTATATGCTTCTAAAGATATCCCTACCACTTGTCAGGTGGACTCTCACAGACACCTGAAGTGCAAGTGGCCGAATGGTATAGTTTTAGACAAGCTGAAAGCTAAGTATATAGAATTATTGATCATAATGAAAATATCCTTATGCATATTAACAATGTTTGGTATTGTTCTTTTGATGGTAAAACTTGGATTAAGCTGCTGAATTATATTTGGAAAAGCCCTATTGAGCCCAAGATTCAATGTTTTAAGTGGCTGGTTTTGCTTGACAGACTTCTGATTAAAAGAGATAATCAGTCTTCTGATATTTGTAATATTTGCAAATTGCCTGATACAGGTAGACACATTTTATTTGATTGTCTTTTTGCTAAAGAAATATGGAGACTTTTTGGCATTGTTTATCCTATTAATGTCAATATTCTTCAGATTGTTACTGGTTACATTAATGGTATTAGTAAAGATGCTAATGTTTTTTGGAATATTCTTTCCTCTAACATTCTTTGGCAGAACTGGAAATGTAGGAATGAGGAAAAATATCAAGGTAAGCCAAGAGATCTTACTAAGTGTTTTCGTAAACTCACATTTATCAAAATTTTCTTGCAGATTCAAACCACCATGATAATGGAGAAGGAAAAGCTGAGGAAATTTCTCAAAGATGGTCAAGCCACCTTCTTTTTGTATGAGCTCAAGTATGGTTACCAATGGCATAGGTCTCTGGATGATTTGAGAATATTTGAAAGCACTTGTTGGAGACTTAACCAGGTGATAAAGTGGAACCAGATTTCCAGGAAAGAGGAGACCTTTATGTTGGCCTAGATCCAGGAGAGGAAGAATATAGTTTGGATGGAAGGCCCACAAGGTTGGACTGCGTGGGTGGATACGTTCCCTGATGTTCTTCACTAGTTTTTATGTCACATCTTGTATTGTTCATATGATGTACATGGTCCATTATACTTGTACATTCGTTATTTTGGTTTTGGTGTGAGGCTTTGCCTCGGTCTTGATTCTCGGTGAACAATATTGTCCTTTTTTGGTACTCCTTATAGCTAATAGAAAAAAAAAAATTCCTAGCTGGGCAAGGGCATGCAATTTCACATTGAGATAGGTGCATGTAGAAATTCACAACTCATTTATATAATATATTATATAAATAAAAAAAGAAATAAAATAAGTCATCAAAAATACACAACATAAGAAACTTTTATATATTATATGCCTCCAAGAATAGAATAGAAATGAAAATACATTATGTCTTTTTTGAGTATGATATACAATATAAGTTTGAAATATGCTCAATATTTTAGTATGGCATTAGACTCATACATCTTATTCTTTTATCAACAAGAATTCTTACAATAGTCTAATGTTATAAATAAAAAGAGATTCAATGGTGAATGTTTTAATATCTAAAACCTTAGAATAATGGTGGTTTTACTAAACAAGGTCTTGTTTAGGTTATTTATTATCTAACACCTTAGAATAATAGTGTTTTTACTAAACAAGAACTTGTTTAGGTTAGTTAATGGACAAGAAAACCAAACCTTCACAAATGTAGATGCTACTAGTAAGTGGGAGGTAAGATGGATCTAATAAGGTTCTCTTTTCAATATTATTTAATTTAAGTAGTAATGTGATTTAATATGTTAGTAAGTTAATATAGAAAAGAATGTTTTCGATTAGTTCACATAAATTTGTGAATAAATAGATATCAATCTTTTATTATATCTTCAAAAGAAGTTTTTTAGAACAAAAATACTCATATAAAATATATATAAGTCAACTTATGTCTTTCAAAATCTAGTTGGTGGCATGTATATTAGAAATTTAATAATAATATTCCTATTCAATAATAATTAGTAGATCTTATAAATCAAGACAACCTAAATATATAATGTAACAATATCAAGTGCTACTCCAGAAATAAGAACCAAGATGTAGGATTGAGAGTTCTACAACCCTATGCATAGTAGGATATAAGAGAAATTTATAGAAAAGAAAAAAAGGAGGTCCCATAGTGTATACAAATAGTCAAGATATAGAGAAGGAGAAAATGAAACCTTAAATTTATTGTTTACATCATAGTGCTTGAGGATATTTTAAAGAAATGCAAGAATGGCTACTATACATTGAAGTTATAAAAAAGGAAAAAGAAGTAGAAGATAATATAAATTTATGTAGTGGGGAAGAATAATTATTTATACCTATTACACCTAAAAAATTAAAATCTACACAATAAGATCCTATTTAAAAAAGGTTGGTTCAAAGAGAACAATGATATTCCAAAGGAAAGAATGTTATTCTAGTAGGCATGAAATAGCTAGAGTATAAAATATTTCATAGAAAAAAAATCTAATGTTTTATATAAGAAAATCAATACTATATGGCATGTTTAAGCATTAGATAATAATAATCTTCTAATAAAAATTAAGATTATTGATATAAGAATATCAACATAATTTTATAATAACAACTATATCATAAAAAATGAAAGGTTATTGCAAAAGGAATTCAAGAGGAAAATTTTATACAAGTTATGTACAACAAATCTAAAATTAGTAGAAATGGTAACATTTGATGATAAAAATGTCAATTTAGTGGATGCCAAGTTTGAACTTGTAAATACACACTTTAGAGTTTTGAGCAAAGAGTAAAACTCTAGAATAATTGGATCTTCATTTAATAGTAAAATTGGGAAAATGTGAAGGTTATATATTATGCAAGCAATACACATTTCCATTTTAAAAAAGGGAAACAAAAGAAAAGGATCAAAATTACACTTAGTACATTTAAACATATGTGGAATAATACAAACCACCTCATATTAGTGAGCAAGAAAGTTAGATAGGTCACTAATGGGGTGAATAAGCCTATAATGTTGCCAAGAGTTTATATGCAATTGGATCAAGATGTATTATATTATCCCTTACTCCCTACAACAAAATGACATAGTAAAAAGGAGGGGCTATACTCTTGTTAAGACACAAATTGAATGCTTAAGAGTAGTGAGTTGCAAATTCTTTTTAGGTTGATGCACTTTTGACATGCCACCATATGTCTAAAACATATTGCTCAGTGTATTATTTTATTTTGAGTGATAGTGTAGTTTCTTGGATGAGTAAGAAACAACCAATAGTTTCACTTTCTAGTATTGAAGTAAAGTATATGTTAGCATGCCAAGCCATTAAATAATTAATTTGGTTAAAAAGGAGAGTGAACTCTTTCAAACCCAATTTGTAGTTCTAAAATGTGATAGTTAAAGTTTCATTGAACAAGTTGGGAAGAACACAATAAAGATGTAAAATTGTGCAACAAAAAATATGGTAATAGATGTGTTGACAAAGCTATTGTCAAAAATCAAGTTAAAGTTCTACAAAAGAAAATTTAATCTTCAACAAATCAATTAAGAGCTATTTGTCTTGTGTAAGTATTACAAATAAATTTAACCAAAGATCTCACAAGAGAATGTCATCTTTAACAAATCATTTTATTTGTCTAAATTGAAATATTAAAAATAAATTTAACCAAAAATTTCTAGTTAAATAAAACATATAATTTGCATAATGAAAATCACAATTTAAATATAAACATATTATATAAAACAACTAAAAACAAGATATAGAATGAACAATAAAATATACCCTACACAATAGAAATTTTTTTTATATATGATTTGAGAATAAATGGAAGAAAAATGTTGTATTCCTTTATTTAAATGGTGTTATTTGTGAATCATTTCATATACCATGTAAGTTTAAGTCTACTCAATATTTAAACAGTAATTGATAATAAGTTTTTTTTAAAATAAAAAATGATAACCTTCATAAAAATCTATGTTTAAAATAACGACCATTCATAAAATCCAAATGGAAAAGCTTTAGAACAGAAATGCACACTTGAAAATATTATTTAAAAAAATCAACAATGTATTGCATTGTCTAACGACAAAAATAAACAAGAGCTGTGAGACAGCATGAGTACCTGCCTTTAGCTAAAAACATGCTAGCAATGCAGTGAATTGTTGAGAACAATTAAGTAGTATAAAGTTACTTTGTGCATGTAAAAAATGTATATAATAAATAAAATTATATATGATAAATTTTTAAATTTGCGTGAGCTTATATTTGACATAGTAGGAACTTTTTCTTTTCATGTAATGTAATTTTAGAAATAGTTTACAACTGAAATTCAGTGCTAAAATAATAAGTGGTTGTAGTGTTTGAAGAACGAGTTATCAAACCTAGTAGAAAGTGATAGTTTGGAAAGTATGGTGTCTAATACTATGCATGTTCTGAATGTAACTGAACAGTGCACAAAATTTGCATTTACAAAAACTACTTTTTCACGATTTAGAGTTTAATGGTTAAGTTTGTATATACTGTGAAAGTGTAGAACTTAATGGTTAAGTTTGCATTACAAGTATATACGAAGAAAACTTGATATACGAAGAAAACTTATAACAATAGAGAGGATAAAACAACATGGATACATCATGTATTCAAAAGAATATTTCATGTAAATTGTTCGTATTTACTGTCGTGTTCTTCTAGGCCAATAATATTTCTTGTATAATTGTGTTGGTAAGATATCGGGTTTATTTTTCTTGACTTTCAACATTGGATTATATTCCCTTACAATATGTCCAGAGGTCTTTATAAATTGCTAATATTTGTTTGACTATTAATTGTATAAATTGCTAATATTTGTTTGACTATTAATTGTAATTTGATTGTTTGATTGTTATTAGACTATTAATTGTAATTTGATTGTTAATTTTTTTTTATGTTTGAAGGTGAGTCTCTTTCTTTGATTTTTTGAGTTGATATAATCTATCATTTTTCAATGTATTTATATGCTTCTATTATGATTACTCTCTATATTGGGGTGTAATTGTTATTTGATTGTGTTTGACTATAGACTCTCATTTTATTTTTTATTGATTGTTCGAAATAGTCTCTTTCTTTGACTTTTTATTAGATTCAAGAACTTATTTTACATTTAAAATTACAAATAAAATCACAATTAAAAACTAAAAATACAAAAAAATATTAAAAAAAATCATAGTAAAAAACAAAAAATACAAAAAAACATATTTAAATAGTTTTAAGAAATTAATTTTGGCTATATAATTTTTTAATTATCTTTTGATATAAAAAATAATGTTAAATATTATTTAAAAAATTTTAACATTAAATTTTTTTAATTTTATAATCAATATTTTATTTAACATTATTTTTTTTTAATTTTATAATCAATTTTTTATTTAAAGTTCATTTGCTCACTCAAACATATTAATCTTTTACAAATTTTAAAAAATAAGTGTGTGAGCTATATGAGATTTTTTAAGGTCTCTATCTTAAAATTGAATTTTCTTTTTCTTCCAACCATAAAATAAAAATCATGACTGGTGGGACCGACTGAAGCTGAGAGGGGGGAATTATTATTCCATATTTATTTGGAAAAGATAGTTTTTATGGTTACAAACTCGAAAAGATAGTTTTTATGGTTACAAATTCGTTACTAGAGGGAGAGGTCTTCTGGGTTTACTGTTATCGTTTCCGATCTGCTTCGAGTATTGTCATTAATTTTCAAACCAATTTATATAAAGAGGAAGAGATAGAAGGGGAAGAGATGAATATATATATAAAATGGTATGGTATATAATATATAATAATGTATAATATTAAAATATTACATATATTAATAAGTATAAATTATGATATGTATTTTAAAAGTAAAATAAATAAATAGAATATTTGACTATATAATATTATTATATCAAGATTTATTTTCTTAAAATGGAGCATTTATATCATATTATTTTATTTTATTTTATAATATTATAGTGGTTAACAAAATTACATTTCTCAATATAAATTTAAATTTTGAAAAGTATAAGAATATAATATATTGACATTACAAACAATAATAACATTAATTGAAAGATGAATTCAATATTAACAAATAATTTTTTATTACTATACTAAAACGAATACAATTTAAATTTACATAGATAATGTCAAATACTATTGAAGTTTTTCTTAAATTTGATAATCAATATTTTTATAGAAATTTTTTAAAATATAACAACTAATAATAATTTAAACAAAAATAGATAATAATAATATAGATTTTTAATGTTGTAAATTAATATGTAATTTTAAATTTTAGATATGAGATTTCTATGTCTTAAAAAATTAATACAAGATTAAATTTTAAAATCAATGATAGTGAAAACAAGATAAAATTATTTAATTTTTTTTTATTTTAATTATTTTTTAATCTAAATTATTTTATATAAATTAAAAATTTGTATTCAAAATTGTTATAATAATTATCATCGTTTAAGAAATGCTTTTTATTAAAAAAATAAAAATACATACAATATAATAAAGAAAATATCTTTTAACTGTAAACTTGATTAGTTCAGGGTTACCGAAATTAAATTGAATATTGAAGTCCGCTGCATTACTCCGTGTCCTTTTATTTGTGTGAGCCCACCTGTCAAGTACAAGAAAGCTGTCATCCTTAGAACCATGAAGAATTTTATATATGCTTGCCACGTAGCTGGTACCTTAAAATTGTAGTGGGGTTTTACAGAAGCTTATGCTAAATAAGTAGAAAAGCTCCAGATAACAAGCTCATAAATGCGCATTAAAAGCCCTTCTTCCAGACATTCATTTCAATTTTTTAAGTAAGACATTGGAAAAAAATAAATTCCTTAACATTAGTCTCCGCCTAAACGCATTGAGTTGTTGTATAAGTTTTTATTTAATCTCTGCAGATTGTCCATACTTTTAATAAAATGAAGAAACTTGCATTATCTCCATTTTTAGGAAACAACAGATCTGCCATCAATGCAACAACAAAAGGGCCAAAAAAAAAAATCAATTTGCAAGGCGGCCTCTGCTCTGCTTTATAACCAGAAAGTCAAATGGAAAACAAGGAAAACATGATAAATGCTAAAAACTACTCCTAGGGAATGGGAGTGTCTGTAATTATGGGAGACAAAAAACAGTTTTCAAAGCAAAAATAACCATTCAAACAATGAATTCATGGTGCATTGAATAATAAAAAGATTCTCAAATTCTCTGAACAACAATAAGTCAATATTTTAATTGTTAGTAGTCTTAACAAGTAATAAAGTTCCATATTTTTAAGTTTGATTGAAGGAACTAACAGTCTCAAACACGCTTGGAATTTCACGGTTTCCTTACCTGTCAAACCAGAAATTCAAGACGGTTTGCTATGTACCTTTTGAATTACAGGTTAAGAAAATTAACAGAGTATCAAACATTTTAATGATTCAAAATAAAATTTATTAAAAACCAGAAAAATCTACAGATTATTTGTAATTTATACTGTCAAATCTTTGGTTCAGAGATAATTCGACCTTTATGAATATTTTAAAGCATAAATCCGTAGAAACATGCCGCAATTTCAGATTTAGTTGTGAGTCTAATGGAGAGAGAAACTAAGTACACAAAGAAAAACAGTAAAGTTAAAAATGTTCTTTTATCCCTACCTAGATGTTTCTATAATTTTGTATTCAACTTGAACAAATCAGAAAGAAACAATTCATTTGTTTCAATTTTTAATTTGCCTCTTCAATTATTCAAGCAAGATATGTACAGTAAAGAACAGAAAAAGAATCCTTGCGATTTCTAACGGATAAAGAAATTCATGCTGAGATTTACAAAGAAATGGTGTCCAAAAGAATCGTACCTAGAACATACAATCTGCCGCGAAGACGTTCAGCAAAAACTCATCTTGAACAGCCGTTGCAGTTTCTTTCATCGAAGAAACGTATTATCAAACAGATGACACTACCGTATTGGTGACATTGCCAGGCATGAAAGCCAATACCATGAGCATAACAAATATCACAATAGGAACCAGCAATAATATAAATGGCGGAGGCGGTAGAGTAGGCAAAATCAAAGGAAGAACTAGCAAAGAGACAGTCAGCCAGAACAGTACCAATACAGATTCAACACTGTAACAAGAAACACTACATGACTTCTGCATTTGCGCTGCTTCTCCTCTTCTGTAAGGAACCTTCACAAATGAAGCATTCCGAGAAACATTCACTATGTTATTGGAATCCCGCTGCATTTAAAGACTCCACCGGTATGAATTTCCAGTCGTACAGGCAAAAAAAAGTAAAACCTTAAGGAAGCTTCCGGAACAAAGAATTTCAAACAAAATAGGCCTCCAAACAAGCAAAAATTCTCGGATCTGGCATCAAACAGTACTCATCTCGCTTCATCTCCTCAAATATCCCCCAAGGTGCAATGAACCTTGTACACCTAATTTCTTATTACTGAAATAATCTTGACTATTTGCTGCCACACTTTTAGTAAATTGCACAGAACTTTCATTTTGCGGATGCAGCGCTGCAAAAGTCTGATAGACAACAAAAACCTTGAGATATGTACCTGATTGAGAAGCCCGCTAATTTCGATGAAATTTCTGTAGTCACATGAGTAACAGCTGACATTTTCTGTCCTTCATCATTATGTATTCACAAGTTGAGAACACCAAAGTCTAGCGTAAAACTCATCCAAACTGTAAAATATTGACCTTGTAGGAATCGCAGCGATCAGAGGAAGGCCGCTAAAACATCCGATTTGGAGGCTTTGTAATGCGACATGGCGATTTGTCTGTTAAATCCAAGGTTCAAACCCTTCCCCTTCGTCTTCTTTAGATACAGACGGTTGAGCTTTTGCAAAGGTGAAAATTCCTTTCAAAATATCGCCCCGTCTTTTTTTTTTCTTTCTTGTTTTGTATGTTTGTCGACAACTTTTTCAAAAGTATCAACATTAATTCAAAGTTTGCTCAACTTGCTTAGTCTCACATGCTATATTAGTTTCTTGGTAATAGGTGGATTACTATTGTTATACATTAAATAATTGTTTATGATGTGACCTATGAATCATAATTATTTTTTTTTATAAATTCTATTTCAATATTAAAGTAAATTTAAATGATTAATTTTTTATTGGGCAATATTTAAAACTGTTTTTTATATTGTATTTGTAAGAGTAGGACAACTTCTATTTTGGAACGGTTTTTTTCATAATATGATAGTGCATAATGTAATGAAAGGTGGTACACTTAAGTTCTTAATAAGATACATATTGACAAAGATTAGTGGTTTAAGATTAATGGGTCTAAAAATAATGGATTGGATAAAATGGGCTTAACAAAGTTGCATGATGCTTATTTAATTGTTTTGTACCCATCCAACCATATTGCATCTTAGGATATCTCACAATATTCTTAGTGTTTACAAAATAGGGTCATAGAGACAACGAAAGGAAAAACTATGTTTTTTGCTCATTTAGCCATAACCCAATAAAAATATAAAACATCATTGCCATATATATGTACAACTTTCTTACTTAAATCAATTCAATGAACCTACCTTGGACATATTGTTAACAAACTTGTAGTGCATTTGGTTGTTTTTCCTTTAGTGTGGGTGTACATGTTAGATTAATGCCATAGTGATATGATAGCCTAAGTAGACTTAATTGAGCTCTGATGTACAATGAATTTGTGGACATCAACAACTAAAGTGGAGTACAACTAAAAAAGATGGGATACATTATCAAGACCAAATAGTGGGGGAATAAATGTGTGGTAAAGATGCCTGTTGTTTATTGGAGTTGTTTAACCACTTGACTAATTAAAATATGCTACATGGCCTCTTTAAAAAGTTTCACAACTAAAACTTTATTAGGCTCACAAAATTTGCATAAAATAATTTATTACATCATTAAAGAGACTTACTCAAGAAAAAAACTAATGTTGCACATCAAATTATTTAAACTATTCCAAGAGATATTGGCCAAAGAACAAAGTAATGAGAAATTGTTCGCTTGTTTGGTTGTGATGAATAGAATTACTTGTAGAAAAGTTGAAACAAAACTAGAGAAAGTAGGCCATCGGGTGATCAATCATGTTAAAGGATACTACTTACTCGATTTATTGAGGTGTGGAGGAATGATTCTTAGTAAAACCTGCACAGTGGAAAGTGACTTAAGTTGTGAGTGACTACTTATCCTACTTGTCACTAAGAAAATATATTAAAAGGTGTTGGCATGTCTTAAGATAAAGATAGGAAACTTGATTCAATTGTAAGGAAAAAGACATGGGGATTAATGGATGGGGTTTGAAGACACAATGTAAGTTCTATAGTCCATTGTTTAGTTCTTTATCCCTAGGAGTGATATGTGTTATTCTTGTTAGGACCCAGAGGCAACTGAGAGGGGGGGGGTGTGAATCAGTTGTCTATTAATTTCAACCCAAATATAACTTAATCAAACTTGATGCATAATACCGGTAAACCAAACTTAATGTCGGTTGACAGTTTAATAGTTAATAATAGTACCGGTAACGTTTAATGCATGAAACGAAAAGACAAATAACATCCACAACACATAACACAAATATTTGTACGTGGAAACCCTATAAGGGGAAAAACCATGGTGGGAAACTTTACCCACAATCAGATGATACTACTGCATATAGTATGTGTGTACAAATGGGGTCTGCACATGCAGAAAGGTCAACTTCCTAGAGCTCACTGCTCAATCACAAAATGGGAGTCACACTGACTACAATTGGATGGTTAAATCCAATAATAATGTACTGCTCAAAATAACATCTTCATATGTTGGATTCAGTACCGGTTAAGCTCTGATTGTCTTCTTCATACCTTCCTTGAATCTTCAAATGATGTCTGTGTGTATAGCTCTTCTTATATTCACATATATCTTATTACAATCCTTTTCCACACCTTCTACATAATCTCACAAATGAGATCTTACATATATACCAAAACCTAAGACCAAATGTGTAGGTTTGGCTCACTACGAATATTACAATTAAATCAATTACAAATGAATCAATATGTGATGCATCATGTCATCTCAATGCATTTACAATAATAACCAATCAATAAAACATCTCCATAACGTGTCGTGCTGATCTGGAATAGATAATGCTTGCTGGTCCATAACCTAGACCAATTTATCAGTAACAACAAATATGCAAACTCGATTAGACCAGTAACCAAATCACCAAAACCAAGTGTCCAAACAATGTCTTTGACATAACCAAGTAATCTCTAGATGGTAACAGATCATCCTCAATGCCGGTGAACAATATAATTGATGAATCAATGATGAACAATTAGTACCAAATCGGTACTAAGAGGGCAGGGTGAATTAGTACTGACAAAAACACTTTTACTTGAACCAGTTTGACTGAGAACACTGTACTTGATTGGAAAGCAATAGCACCGGTCTAAACCAAATTACTATCGGTTCAACACAGTAAGAATGTGAAAGACATAAACTGGTAACTCTTGGCTTTCCACACAATCTAACATCATATTTCCACTTCACCCATATGCATACACTAGTAATACATCAACAAAAATGTAAAGACTTACTGGTTCAACATGCTTTACCACTTGACAGAGAATAACAAAGCATCACATGAAAAACATCACACATAACACACATATTTTTCACATGGAAACCCAACTGGGAAAAACCACGGTGGGGATGAATACCCACAAGTTGTTCTTTGAACCCTTTTGAAGTCCGCTCTGTTAGGAGCCTAGTCCAGTTAAAAACTTTACAACAGGTTCTGTTAGGAATCGATCCTGCTAGGGATCACCCGGTTAAGGGATGGCTAAAATACCTGGTTAAGGGTTAAACCCTGTTAAAGGTTACCTTGTTAGAGGATTTTAAGAACTCAATGATTTTGAATCACCCTATTAAAGGATTTATAGCAAGTTGGTTAAAGCTACCCTGTTAAGGGATTTTCCAATTGTTGAAGTGGTTAGAGGTCAATAGGTATTACAATGATCTGGTAACAACACTTCAATGCCAATACAGATCTGCTTTAGTTCCTTCCTTCTGCAATCACACTCTGCAGGTATCTATTCTCTTATCTAGTCTAGCAAGAATCACGTATCTCTGCACTTAGATACTCTCACAACATTTGCCAACAACCTCAATATAAAAAACAACATCGACCTTATAAGAAAGGTAGGTCTTTAGCATAAACCCTAAACCCTAAACATTTAGGTTAAGCAATTCAATCGGTTCAATCCTAACCATTGAACATATTGCATTGCTCACAACAGTCTTGAACAGATCTCAAGATGTTCTCCATCATTCGTTCTTTACCACTTCTTGGAGGCTGATAACCCATCACGCATTCTCCACCGTTTATAGAGACTTTGCACATTCCCGAGGTAGATAGGATCAATCTCCTTCATGCAAGATCCTTCACGCACACAAGGTTGACGTGGCAACACAATCTGTTCTTCATTACAATGCTAACTTGTGACACGATGTCATCGGTTGAATCCCACAGACTTGGAATACTTCAACCAGAAACCCTGAAGCTAAGACTACCAACCGATAGTCATACCATATGAAACCTTGATACAAGACATTCCATATACTAGTTCACATTCCAACATACCAGTTCACTTGGATAGGCATATCGCTTCACTTTTTCACATATTCCTATTCACAACATCATACCGGTTCTCTTACAAGTTGCTTACTTCAACATACCGGTTCACTCTTTAGCATATTGACATTTACCAGTTCACTCTTCAGCATATTGACATATACCGGTTCACTCTTCAGCATATTGACATCAATGACAACATACACTATCATCATGTCATCATACTCTGCACATATGCCAACAATCTCCCCCTTTGGCATTGATGGCAATATACAAAGATATCTCTCCACTTCACATCTTCTCCCCCAATACTGCAGATATCTTTTCCGCTTCACATCTTCTCCCCCTTTGACAAAAATGACAAAGTGAAGGCATAAACATCTATGTTCTACTATGTTGCTCCCCCTAAGGAGTAGCATCCTTCAACACACCAATCCTGAAAAAGATATATCAATGTAAGTCCTGACTGATGTGGAGCACACACCTTTAGTTCACCTCTTGAAGGGGCAACACCCCTAATTCACCTCTCAAATAGGTAAAGGTAGCCTTCGGTAGAGGCTTGGTGAAAATGTCTGCTAACTGCTCCTTACTGGAAACATGTTCCAATACAACTTCTTTGTTTTGAACCTTTTCCCTTAAGAAATGATACTTAAGCTCAAAGTGCTTGGTTCTAGAATGTAAAACCGGATTCTTGGAGATGTTAATCGCACTTGTGTTGGCACAAAATATACTTACCGGTTCAGATACAGGAACTTTGAAGCCATTTAATACATGCTTCATCTAGATTGTCTGGATGCAGTTCATAAATGCTGCAACATACTCCGCTTCTGCTGTAGATTGAGAGATACAACTCTACTTCTTACTCATCCATGAGACTAGTCTGCCACCAAGAAAGAATGCACCACCGGCTGTGCTCTTCTGGTCGTCCACATTACCAGCCCAGCCAGCATCTGTAAACACTTTTAGGTTGAAATCATTACTGTATGGATACCATAATCCATAGTCAATAGTTCCCTTCAGATATCTCAGAATCCGCTTGACTGCTACTAAGTGGGATTCTCTTGGGCTTTTCCAGGAACTGCGCAGTAATGCCCACTACATGTGCAATGTTCGGTCTTCTATGTACTACATAGTGCAATTTACCAATCATTGATTGGTATTCCTTCTCATTTACCAACACTGAGTCATCCTCCTTTGATAGTTTACAATCGGTCACCATCGGTGTACCAACCGGTTTGCTGTCTTCCATGCCAAAGGTCTTCAACACCTCTTTGACATATTTGGACTAAGTGATAAAGATTCCATCTTTCATTTGTTGAATCTGTAGTCCAATGAAGAACTTAATCTCCCCTATAAGTGACATCTCGAATTCCTTTTTCATCTCATCTGCAAAATCATGACTCATCTTGTCATCTCCTCCAAAAATTATGTCATCAACAAATACCTCACAAATTAGAATCTGATCTCCTTCTGACTTCAGGTATATATTACTATCCTCACTTGTTCTCTCAAATCCAATCTTCACAAGATGGGAGTGCAAACGTTCATACCATGCTCTAGGTGCCTGCTTTAGTCCATACAAGGCCTTATGTAGCCTACATACCATGTCACTATCTTCTAATAGGGCAAACCCATCTGGTTTCTCTATATACACCTCTTCCTCTAGTATTACATTTAGGAATGCAGATTTTAGATCCATTTGATATACTTTGAATCCCTTGAATGCTGCATATGCAAGAAGCATATGAACTCCTTCCAATCTAGCTACTGAAGCAAAGGTTTCTCCATAGTCTTCTCCTTCTTCTTGGACAAATCCTTTACACACCAGTCTAGCTTTGTTTCTAACCACTGAGCCATCATCATTCATCTTATTTTTGAAAACCCATTTGGTGCCAATGACATTTTTATGCTCCGGTCTGGGTACCAAAGACCATGTACCATTCTTTTCTATCTGGTCAAGTTCCTCTTCCATTGCCTTGATCCAGTCTTCATCTTTATATGCCTCTTTGAATGTTTTAGGCTTGAATTCAGAGATCATGCAAGAGTTTTCTTTGACTTTTCTTCTTGTAAGAATTCCTGCATCCTTGTCTCCTATGATCTGCTTTGGATCATGATTCAGCTTTACATACCTGGGAATGATCTTAGTTGTTTCCTCTTGCTTTTTTTCTTCATTAGCATCAACATCAACATCTACCGGTGTAGGAGCACTGTTACTGGTGCTAGGCTGTTTTGCAACCGGTTCCTAGAAGGTTACTACCGGTTCATTTCCTACTTGCTCACTGCCAGTTTCCTTAGATTTTTTAGAGGTTTCATCAACTCTAACATTGATGCTTTCAACAATTCTCTGAGTCCTATTGTTGAAACATTGGAGAGCTTTTCTCTTTGTGGAATATCTTAGGAATATTCCCTCATCACATTTAGCATCAAACTTGCTCTGATGTTCACTCCTCTTGATATAACATTTTCTACCAAACACTCTAAAGTAGCTTACCACTGGTGTCTTACCAGTCCAATACTCATAAGGTGTTTTATCCTTACCCTTTTTGATGAGTACCCGGTTCATTGTGTAGACTGCAGTGCTCACCGCTTCTCTCCAAAAGGTGTGAGCAACCTTTCCTTGGATTAACATAGTTCTAGCTGCTTCAACCATAGTCTGGTTGTTCCTCTCTGCTAGGACATTCTACTATGGATTTTGGGGGGCAGACAATTGCCTCTTGATGACATTCTCTTCACAATATTTTTTGAATTCATCGGAAGTGAATTCTCCTCCTTGATTAGTTCTTAAGCACTTAATCCTCTTACCACTTTCTTTTTCAACCAGTGCTCTGAAGGCTTTGAATTTTCCAAAGGCTTCAGATTTGTCCTTCAAGAATGTGACCCACATCATTCTTGAGAAATCATTAGTAAGAATCATAAAATACCTATCTCCCTACACACTCCTAGTTTTCATAGGACCACACAAATTAGTATGCACAAGATCAAGTAAATTATCTGCAGTGAAAGGTTTACCTTTGAAGGTTGAGAAAGACATTTTCCCCAGTTGACACTCTCTGCACAAAGGATTCTCTGGTTTGCTCAGCATAGGCAATCCTCTAACTGTCTTGATCTTACTAGCCTTCACAATATTATCAAATTTTACATGGTAGAGTCTCCTATGCCATATCTAGCTATCCTCAAACTTAACCATTAGACAAGTACTGACATTAGCATTTAGCTAACCTTTGGTCTGCATACCGGTAGCCATTAGTTCACCATTATTTCCTTTGATTTTGCACACTCCATTTTTGAATTCCAAAGTGAGTCCATTATCATTCAGTTGAGCAACACTCAAAAGGTTGTGTCTGAGATTTTCTACCCAATACTCATTGTCAGCACTGCTTCTTCCATTTAGAGAGGTGGACCCTCTGCCTTTTACCATACATTGTGCATCATTACCAAAATGAACCACACCACCATCATACTCTTCCAGAGATAGAAAATTACTCCGGTCACTAGTCATATGGTGAGAACAACCACTGTCAATAATCGACTCATTGGAATTATCAAAGCGGGAGACAAGAGCCTTCTTGTCTGACACATCTTCCTTGACTGCTACAAACACAATATCTTCATTTTCTTAATCTTCTGATTCCTCATCAGTGACACCTTCATCAACTGCTACAAAACAATTTCTTTGGTTTCCTCCTTTGAACTTCTTGAACCTCTCCGGTTTGTCCTTGTTGTCACCATTAGGGTAGTTTACAACAATGTGTCCTATTCGGTTACAAGAAAAGCATTTCAAAGGAATCTTACCTCTGTATTTACCGGTTCCCTTGGAAAGTCTCTTGGCAAGAAGAGTTTCAAATTCCATCAGCATCTCCTCATCATCCATTTCTCTACTTTGTCTTGGTTCACCACTAGTACTAGCTTCTTTGCCTTTTTCTAGATGGTGCAACAGATGCTCTAAAGGCTGATTCAATCTTCTGAATACTATCATCATAATTATTTAGCTCATAAGATGTTAACTTTGCAATGATGAAGTCCAAGGATACCTTTGTCTTGTCTACATACCTCAACTCCTGAATAGTAGCAACCCTTATTGCATAGACCGGTAATAAGGATCTCAAAACTTTGCTAACAATAGTGGAATCTTCCATTTTACCACCTGCACTCTTGATATCTCCAACAACAGTTTTGATTCTTATTCCATATTGTTGAATGGTCTCTCCTTCAACCATCCACATGTCTTCAAAACTTCCCCTAAGATTTTCTTCCTTAGCTTGTTTCACATGCTCATCACTGCCATAGATATTCTCAAGGGCATCCCATACTTCTTTGGGGTTCTCTTTATCCTGAACATTAATAAACTCAATGTCAGATAAATTGCTGATTAGGGCTTCCATGACTTGCCCATTCTCCAAAATCTCTCTCTTTTGATCATCGGTGAGAGTACCGATAGGGATAACATAAACATTCTCAACATAGCTCCAGTGTTGAGCACCCATGCTTCTGATGTATATCTTCATTCGGTCCTTCCATATTTTAAAGTTGTCTCTATTTAACTTTGGACCTTCCCTCTTCATCATTAGAGTAGGATCTTTACCTCAAGCGGTTAAGCTTACAACACAGAGGACCTAGAGGACGCTCTGATACCAATTGATGAATCAATGATGAACAGTTAGTACCAAACTGGTATTGAGAGGGGGGGTGAATCAGTACTGACAAAAACACTTTTCCTCGAACTGGTTTTACTGAGAACATTGCACTTGACTGGCAAGCAATAGCACCGGTCTAAACCAAATTACTACTAGTTCAACACAGTAAGAATGTGAAAGACATAAACCAGTAACTCTTGGCTTTCCACACATTCTAACATCATATTTCCACTTCACCCATATGCATACACTAGTAATACATCAATAGAAATGTAAAGACTTACTGGTTCAACATGCTTTACTGCTTGACAGAGAATAACAAAGCATCACATGAAAAATATCACACATAAAACACATATTTTTCATGTGGAAACCCAATCGGGAAAAACCATGGTGGGGATGAATACCCACAAGCTGTTCTTTGAACCCTTTTGAAGTCCACTCTGTTAGGAGCCTAGTCCAGTTAAAAACTTTACAATAGGTTCTGTTAGGAACTGATCCTGCTAGGGATCACCCAGTTAAGGGATGGCTAAAATACCTGGTTAAGGGTTAAACCCTGTTAAAGGTTACCTTGTTAGAGGATTTTAAGAACTCAATGATTTTGAGTCACCCTGTTAAAGGATTTACAACAAGCCGGTTAGAGCTACCCTGTTAAGGGATTTTCCAACTGTTGAAGTGATTAGAGGTTAACAGGTATTACAATGATCTGGTAACAACACTTCAATGCCAATGCAGATCCGCTTTAGTTCCTTCCTTCTGCAATTACACTCTGCAAGTATCTGTTCTCTTATCTTGTCTGGCAAGAATCATGTATCTCTGTACTTAGAAACACTCACAACATTTCCCAACAACCTCAATATGAAAAACAACATCGACCTTATAGGAAAGATAGGTCAGTAGCATAAACCCTAAACCCTAAACATTTAGGTTAAGCAATTCAGTCGGTTCAATCCTAACCGTTGAACATATTGCATTGCTTACAACAGTCTTGAACAGATCTCAAGACGTTCTCCATCATTCGTTCTTTACCGCTTCTTGGAGGTTGATAACCCATCACGCGTTCTCCACCATTTACAGAGACTTCGCACATTCCCGAGGTAGATAGGATCAATCTCCTTCATGCAAGTTCCTTCACATGCACAAGGCTGACTTGGCAACACAATTTGTTCTTCATTACAATACTAACTCATCACACGATGTCATCAGTTGAATCCCATAGGCTTGGAATACTTCAACCAGAAACCCTGAAGCTAAGACTACCAACTAGTAGTCATACCATATAAAACCTTGATACAAGACATTCCATATACCGGTTCACATTCCAACATACCGGTTCACTTGGACAGGCATACTGCTTCACTTTTTCACATATTCCTGTTCACAACATCATATCGGTTCTCTTGCAAGTTTCTTACTTCAATATATCGGTTCACTCTTCAGCATATTGACATCAATGACAACATACACTATCATCATGTCGTCATACTCTGCACATATGCCAACAATAGCCTGTCGGTGAACCAAATACTGATGACTGTGCATAAGTCATTGAACATGCCAATGAACATAACCAAAGATCTCCAGTGCTGATAAGTGTTGACAAGTGTTGACAGGTGTTGACATCAATGAAAAACCCAATGCAACATGTATGCGGGAAAAGTGGGCTGATAAAACTCAATATGTGAAAATATTGCAAAATACTAGTCCACACACACACAAAAGACTTCTTGGTGCAAGCTATGGAGTAACAAAGTATTACTTAGGTTCCCAAGGTGGGTCCCATGGTTCTCTATCTTACAATGTCTCTCAAACCAATGTTTTTGGTCTCAGATCACTGAGCAAAATGGTTTAGGGATGGCAAATGCAAGAACGAGGGATGCTTTGATAGATTTTAGTATGAGATGTGTTATAAGCTATGTATGATTCTAGAAATGCAATAAACTAGATGATAAGATGACAAGGTTAGTATGAATACTATCCTAACATGATATATTTAGTCTATGATTGAGCTAAATGATAAAGAAAGTATTCTAAACATGCATATTTAGACTAGTTCCTGATTTAAAAGAGGCTAAATGATGAGCATAAAAATGATATGAAAGATTGAATGTATTTGAGCATAAGTGTGATGCTACAAATTTGAAGGATGATTGTTGAAAATGGAAGAATGAGAGCTCTATTTATAGCAAGGATAGGGCAATGGATGGTCAAGATTGAATGGTTTAATCAAGGGTTGAGTTTGAAAGTTGGGGATCCCTATTTGTAATTGGCACCAATGAAATGGTGACAAGTGTCAACATAGGGTTGGGTTGAGAGAAGGGGTTGGAGGCATTAAATGCCTGAGGAGACCTCATGGTTATCTAGAGGGTAAGGGTCAAGCTTAAGTTAGGTTTACCCAATGGATTAAGACTTAATCCAAGGATAAACCTTTGTGCAAATGATTAAGAGATAATCATGGTCAAAGCATTAAAGGCCTGATGAGACCCTTGGGTTGAGTGAAGGTTGAGTTAAAACAAATGTTTTAACCATGTAGGAGGGTTTGAGTTAACCATTAATGGTTATTGGAGACTTTGGGGGATTAAGTGGTTGAAAGTTGGAAGCTTTTAATGGTTATCAAAGACTTTGAGGAATTAAGTGGTTGAAGGTTGAAAGCCTTTAATGGTTATCAAAGACTTTGAGGATTTGAGAAGTGACCTCCCCTTGCTTAGGGATGTGACAAAGTTTAGAAGATGGGTTAGGCTAATTAGAAGCGATTAGAAGAGTCTAGAAGGGATTAGAAAGGGGTTTGGGATTTTGCAAGTGGATGGAGGGATAATAGGATTTAATTGAAATAAAGTAATTTAATTCAATTTGGTTACAATTTGGGGAAATTAAATAAATTAGATTTATTCAATTTTAGGATAACTATTTAATTAAATTTGAATTTAATTAAAAGTGGATAGGGGGGATTTAATTGAATAAAATGATTTATTCAAATGGGTATAGTGAATTTAATTTAAATAAATTGAGTAATTTACTTAATTAAATAGAGGAATGCGGGTAATTTAATTAAATAGAGAAATGAACATAAAATATTCATTTAGGAATATGGTCATTTTTATACGTCTACATTTTGCCCCTCTTTGAAGTGACGTGTGTGCACATGTTATTTCAAAGAAAATGATGTGTTTTTGTGATTTATGATCAAATGCAATTTTTGTGTCGCTCTTTTGATTTGCCAGTCATGTCTCGGATTTGATTTGATGTGTGATGCCCTAGATTTGATATTTGATGGTGATGCCCCCTCGAGAGATGAATCAATAGTTTGAATTTTTTTTTTTTGATTTAATTTGATGAGTTGCGTATGATGTGTATGATTTTGTGCATGTGAAATGTGTGCAAATTGATTCATCTCCCGATAAGTTACAAATGTTATGGTATAGGGGAGACCGCAACGATATTACAGGTCCATTTGGCTAACCCTAATTTCATTTTCCTCCTATAAAAGGGGAAAAGGGCTTGAATTAGATTCATTTGTGCTTTATTGACTTTGGAGAAAGAAAATTTGGTCTGCAGAGAAAATGCCTATTCCGTATCATAGACACCGTTTCGAGCACGTTCGGAGGTACCGGAGACCTGCAGCGCGTGGACCACCAGTAAGTCAACATTTTTGACCCTCTTTTGACTTTTCATTTTGTCATTTTTAGTCATTTTTTTAATTTTCAAAGTTCGGGTTTAACGGTTTAGCGCGTCTAGGGCATAGAGTAGCGCATCAAGTCGAATATTAGGGGTCGCGTCCAAAATAGATAGGATAGCGCATAAAACAAATAAGTTAGCACATATATGTAGAATAGCGCATGGCAACCATCGGGTAGCGCGCCAGGTCAACAGGTTAGCGCGTAGGGTAGACCTAGCGCATAAGGGTCGCAGGGGTTCGCATAGGTAAGGGGGTTTAGCGCGTAGGGTTAACCTAGCGCATAGGGTCAAACGGGTAGCGCCTTGGAAGTGTAGGTTAGCGCGTAGACAGAGTTTAGCGCATAGAGTAGGTTAGGTGGCGCATGGGGGAAAATTTTAGCACGTAGAGTCAGTCTAGCGCATAGGGTAAATAGATTAGCGCGTAGGAAAAATAGCCTAGCGCGTGGGAGAGTTTTAGCGCAGCGGGAGTCTGTTTTAGCATAGCTGGAAAATTTTTGCCAAATGAGTCGATTTGTAAATTTGTCGTGCCTGTCTGTCATGATTTTATGGATTTGTCCAATATGAGCGTCGATATAACTTGTTTTGATTTGCGATTTTGTTCAAGTTATGTATAGATATCAATGGGGTGTTTTGATCAAAATATGATTTGTTTGCTTACCATGTTTCAAGTTCAATGTGTGAAGCTTGAGTTGTTTTACAAGCTGATATGAGTTGGAAACTTGAGTTGTTTTACAAGCTGATATGGGTGGGAAACTTGAGTTGTTTTACAAGTTTATGTGATTTTGGAGACTTGAGTTGTGTTACAAGTTTTGATATGGTTTTTGAGAACTTGAGTTGTTTTACAAGTTGATATGAAATGATAGGATTTTGAACTTTGATATAGATAAGCAAATTGTTTCATGTTGTTGATGTAAGTTTGATTTTGATATCTTTGTTTTGATGTGGAATTGATATTGGATTTTTTTTGTTTGTTGATAGGAGCGATTGGGCGTGGTTCAGTCACGGGAGAGATTTCCCAGACCGTGGACATTGATACCATGGTTGTCGCAGGTCGATCTCAATATCATCTAGAGATGTGGTTTGACTTCCCTCTTGGATATGCCTCGGTTCACTGTGAACCAGGGGCTATTGACAGCTTTGGCAGAGAGTTGGCATAGCGACACCAACACCTTCCAATTTGCCACTGGAGAGATGACAGTCACACCAGAGGACTGTTACAGGATCCTGCGCATTCCTGTAGTAGGTGCACTACTACCATATGAGCAGTCAGAGGAGGGTGGCATAAAGGCACTGCGCCGCATTTTCCAGGATGATACAGTCTGTGGCTATGAGATCCCATGGCAGGAGTTTCTAGACCTAGACTACGCACCACTGCCATTCGTACTAGCAATGTTCATTGGTGGATTCCTTTGTCCTAATTGCAGGTCAAAGGGATTTTCTGTGGGATGGGGGCTGGTTTTGGAGGAGATGGTTACACAAGGGCAGAGGTTTGCATGGGGGTCAGCTATGCTAGCCCATTTATACAGGGGTTTGCATGAGGTAGTATACCTCGGTTACGACAGTTTGTCAGCTGGCATGACTTTATTACAGGTATGGTGCTAGGAGCATATTCCAGTAGTGAGGCCACTAGCAGACAGGGACAGGCCCATAGGATGTGCATATGCCTATGGATACAGGGGTCTAGTTGTCCAACGTAAGCTGGACAAACTAGAGCATTGGAGGAGAGTGTTGGATGACATAGATATGGTCACCTGGACTGTATACAGGATGTGAGGTGTGGGTCGAGGATGGGCTGGAGATGCCCTTTGTATTTATTACCAGGTACCTGATCGGGAGGACCCCGTTCGTTATAGAGAGGTTTGTGGTTACCCGAGTTTTGAGGCAGTTTGGGCGCCAGCAGGGTATTCCTCAGGGAATGTGCCTATATGCATGGCGGTAGCAGGATGTAGCGGATTGGGGGCCGACCATTGATAGTGCAGTGGCAGTGGAGGAGTTTGTGGGGTTGGCTGGGCAGATATGGAATTATGCCCCTGAGATTCAGGATGTGGGCATGACAGATGAGTTTGCCCGATTGTTTGCTGCATAGGCGGTGGCTAGGATATCTGATCCTAAGGAGATGAGGCCAGCCTTTGATTCAGATGAGGAGGAGGGAGATGGGGGAGACGATGGAGATGATGGGGAGGATGGAGGAGGAGGACGAGGGAGAGGAGCCAGAGGGAGGCAGGGAGATAGAGGGAGGAGAGGGGATAGAGGTGTGGATAGAGCGATGAGACAGGGGAGGATAGATAGGGGGAGAGGTGGATTGGCTATTAGAGTTGGTGGAGAGGGGAGAGTGGGGGAGGTGCTAGCTGCAGTGGGGGGTGATGATGAGCCTAGGCGACCAGTGTAGAGGAGGAGGACAGATGTACTCCCACCTCCAGCACCGAGGACAGGTCGAGTGGGAGGGGTTCCTCCAGCACAGGTACCACTACGGGTTCGGATCCTAGGTCATATGGAGGATGCACAGATACGGACCTTACAGATTATTGTTCAGCAGCTACAGGCACAGATTTTGACCTATTTGCGGCAGATTTCTCAGTTGACCACTGAGCGAGATATCGAGATAGAGCAGCGGGGACGAGTGGAGGAGGTGGTGTCCAGCATGCAGAGAGAAACATCGGGTGGTCTGATGAGAGACACCCTGAGAGAGCTGGTGTTGAGAGCCCAGGAGGCAGAGTATTATCGGTGACACTATGAGGCTGTAGTACCCAGGGACCGGCGAGTACAAAGTTTTGCACAGTAGAGATCTAGTCGATCTCGAGCCACTGGGTCACGGTCTGAGAGCCGAGGTGTTACGGGGCCACTGAGACAGGACCCTCTGGGAGATCTAGGGCTAGACGTATCTGGAGCTAGACCATCTCCGTCAGGGGATAGTCATACTTGAGAGACATGGTCTCTATTTGTATTTTTGAGCATTGTATTCTTTGTACTAGACACAGTGTTTTGACACATTTTGTACATTTGGATCATTTTGAGATATATATATTCAGTACGATTTGCTTTGATAATGTGATGTGTTTATATGGATGCATGTTATGTGGGCTATTTCGTTACTTTATGATGATGCAATGTTTAAATATATGATGTAATGTATGATGCAGGATGTATGCTTTTATATGCTGTGAGATGTATCTTGAAAATGAGATGTATGATTGGATATGCAGTGTGATGTATCTTAAAATGACATAGATGATTTGATTTGCAACTAAATGTAAAATGATATGCAATGATGTTAAAATGATATGCAACTAATTGTAAAATGATATGCAACTAATGTTTTTGGAACATCCCTCATTTTGTATTTGCCATCCAATATAGCCATTCATTTGCTTTCTTGATAGATATCATCATTGAGCATTGATTTATTTAGGATATGTTGAAAATTTATACAAGCATAATGGTATAATTGAACCATAATGACCTGAAAAAAATTTACATGATGTTTGATTTTGCAAGATAGCACAAGCGTCAAGGTATAATTGAACCAGGACGACCTGAGTGCGCATTGCGTAAATAGACAAGATTAGGTCATTTGTATGTGTGAAGTGGAATTAGACCTTCAGTGATATTCGACGTATCACATCTCGAGGCATGTATTCACACAGTACAAGTGATCACCTCACAGATAGAAGACTAAGAAAATATTGGAAGTTCCTCATGATCTCTAGCTGTGAAGCATTTAGTGAGACAAGGACGAGGATCCAATAATTCAAAAATTTCAAAATGCAAAACTACTTAAGATTTTATGCTATAGTGCAACATCCAGTACTTCAGAAAATCATCCATCCTTGGTATTTCTGTGAATTATTTTATTTTGCAATGAAGCGCAGTTTTGATTTGTTGGATGTCATGTTTTTGAGTTTTGCAAGTAGTCTTGATGTCTTGAGTGTTTGCAATATTGAGATGATTTACATGCCCCTAGTGGAGTGTCCCTCTTGATGTGAATATGTACAGTGATTTTCAAGCCATGGTGGATTAGTGGTAAGAAGATATATATATAGATAAACTAGGATAGTGACTACGCTAAGTATGTCCTGAATGGATATTTGCTAAGTGTTGGGCGATGGCCGATAGTGTTTGTATGGATAAAATGGGATTGAGATAGATAGAGGAGCCGTTCTTTCACAAGAGCACCTGTTTACCAGGTTTTCACCATTTGTTTTTATTGTAATTTGTTTTTTCTTTTTCTGGATTTTTTGATTTTTTTGCTTATTTTGGCTTTTTCCGTGCACTAGGTCACTTAAGTGTAGTACCTCTTTAGATGGATGCTGTTAGTTGGTTCGTCGAGCACATCTCCTTCAGAATTTGTTAGCTGATAGGCACCTGATCCATAGACTAATATGATAACATAGGGACCCAACCAGTTAGGTTCAAATTTCCCTTTCTTTTCTTGATCTTGCTGATTTCTTGGATTTTCTTTGAGGACTAGGTCACCAACCTTGAAGTTGCGGGGAATGACCTTGTGATTATAGCTCCTGCACATGCATTGTTGATATGCTTTGAGATGAGTATAAGCATGTTGACATCTTTAATCTAATAGTTCAAGTTCGTGTAGTCAGTTAACTCGATACTCTTCATCTGGGATTAAACCTTTCAAAGAGACTCTGAGAGATGGGATTTCTACCTCCAGGGGTAAAATGGCTTCTGATCCATATACCAATGAGTATGGTGTTGCTCCTGTAGGTGTGCAGATGTTGGTTCTGTATGCCCAAAGTACTGGATTGAGTTGTACGTGCCAATCTTTGCCTGCATCATTTACTGTTTTCTTTAGGATTTTCAGTATTGTCTTGTTAGATGCTTCCGCTTGACCATTGCCCTACAGGTAGTATGGTGTAGAGAACCTATGTTGGATTTTGAATTTTTCACATAGTTCTTGGACATCTTGATTTTTGAAGGGCCGTCCATTATCTGTGATGATTGAATTTGGAATACCATATCTGCAGATCAGATAATTTAGGATAAAAGAGGCAATTTGTTTCCCAGTCACTGTGGTCATGGGAACTGCTTCTATCCATTTGGTAAAGTATTCTGTTGCTGTTATAATGAACTTGTGTCCATTTGATGATGAAGGATGAATTTTGCCAACCAAGTCTAGTCCCCACTAACAAAAGGGCCAGGATGTTGTAAATAGCTGCAGTTCCTATGCTGGTGCATGTATCAGATTACCATGGATCTGGCATTTAGGACATTTCTTGGCGAAATGATATGAGTCTTTCTCCATTGTAGGCCAGTAGTATCCCATCCGTAGAAGCTTTTTAGAAAGAGTAGTGCCACTTGAATCTGTGCCACAAATACCTTCATGAAGCTTGTGTAAAGTAGAATCGAAATCATTACGATCAAGGCAACGAAGAAGAGTACCATCTAAACCTCGACGATACAAAGTATCAGCGGTAAGGGTGTAACGGGTAGCTTGTCGGATAAAGTTACGTTTTTGGTTATGGGATTGGTCAATGGGTAAGATATTATTCTTGAGGTAGTTGTATATTGGTCCATATAACGGAGAATCTGAACCAGTCAAGGTATAGATAACCTAAGATTCAGAGTGGTCATAGGCGGGGGAGAATAGTTGCTCTACCAGGAACTTGTAACGACTCTGTTGCTCTGGAATTTGTAGTAATGAAGCAATTGTAGCCATTGCATCGGTTGCTTTGTTTTTTAATCTTGGTATTTGCTCGAAGGTGATGTGCACAAAATACTGTTTGAAATCATCCACCATTCGCTTGTAGGGTAGTAGCTTGTCATCCTTTGTCCGATAGTCGTTGTTGATTTGATGGACAACTAGTTGTGAGTCTCCATAGACTTTCAACTCTGTGATTTTCCATTCGACGACCATTTTGATGCCTATGACCAGTGCCTCATATTCAGCCACATTATTTGTGCATGGAAACATGAGCCTATATGATTTTGGTATAGTGTGTCCTTCAGGAGTGATGAACAGAATGCCAACACCTGAACCATGTTGTGTATAGGATCCGTCAAAGTATAGGATCCATTGTTTAGTAGAAAGAGCAAGAACGTCTCTGTCTGGAAATTCAATCTCCATGGTGTGTTTGCCGGGGAGTGGTGCTTCAGCGAACTGATCTGCAATTGCTTGTCCCTTGATGGCTCATCTTTCTGTGTATTGGATGTCAAATTCACTGAGAATCATGACCCATTTAGCCAATCGACCTGTAAGAGCTGCCTTATTGAGTAGATATTTGAGAGGATCAATTTTTGCGACTAGCTTAATGGTGTGTGCTAGCATATAATGTCAGAACTTCTGAGATGCGAAGACCACTGTTAGGCAAGCCTTTTCAATGAATGTGTAGTTGAGTTCATATCCATTCAATGTCCTACTAATATAATATATGGTGCATTCCTTCCCTTGTTGATCTTCTTGTGCCAATAGTGCCCCCAGTGATATATCTGTTGTTGAGATATTTAAGATAAGAGGCTTTCCTGCGACTGGTGGGACCAGAACTGGTGGATTCATCAGGTACTATTTGATTTGGTAAAAAGATTCTGCACACTTGGTCTCCCATTTGAAGGGTACATTTTTATGTAGTAAATGGTTAAATGGTAGACTTTTATCTGCTAGCTGAGCGATGAATCGCCTGATGGATTGAAGTCGTCCTTGTAGAGATCTGAGTTGAATGATATTCTTTGGTGGTGGCATGTCCATAATGGCTTGTACCTTTGTTGGATCTACATCAATACCTTTAGTTGAGACTATGTAGCCTAGTAACTTGCTTGATGTAACCCCGAAGACACACTTCTTAGGGTTGAGCCTGACCTGGAATTTCTCCAATCGATCAAAGATCTTTGTTAGGATGCCAAGATGTTCAGCTCTAGTGAAAGATTTAGCGAGTAAATCATCCACATAATCTTCCATAAATGTGTGCATCATGTCATGGAATATTGTCGTCATTGCTCTTTGATAAGTGGCCCCTGTATTCTGTTGTTCACCAAAAGTGATAACCCAAGACACCTGTAAATCTATCTATGAGATAGCCAATCTCAATCAATGAAACACTTCAGGGCTGGGACAACATAACATAGGATCCTAATGATCCTCCTGCACTTCAGGTTCTGCTAGACCTAGGGGGGGACACCCTTTTGATGTATTGAATACAACAATCACAAATATAAGACTGCATCAACAATGAGCAGACAAACCATTCCACAAGCTCACCAAATTAGGTAACATGTACAGATGGGCTGGATCTTATACAAATAATAGGTGAAATAGAGCTTTGGAAGGATAGAACATTAACCCCTAAATATAAAGGGAAATAGATTTGTCTTTTAAAATGTATATCTGAGACCATTCCCAAATCTGTCAAAGACTAGTGCCTTGTTCATTGGGCAGCAGAGTCACTCACAGAACTACAAATATGAATCATAGATGCAAGTTTGTTTTCCTTAAACAAGATATTCATGTATCAATACCTTATATTAATACACTATTTGATTCATTCACAAATTCATCAGATCTGGATACATATTTCATTATTTATGACTGACTATAGAATTTAAACTCTTCATTGAAGAATGCCTACAAACAATCATACAATCTCCTTGAGATGACAAATTTCATCCTCCTTGAGGACTGAATTCATAATAATGAAAAAACATATCACAGAGACAATCTTGTGGGAAATTACTCATGCCTGACACCAGTAAGACCTGTAATTAAAACCATATTTACAACACTGTACTGCAATCGCTATACCCTGAAACCAAACAGAAGCATTTACAAACTTGGGTCAAGATCTTCAGAAAATGGAAGCCATCAAATCTGGAGCATTTTCCAAATTTCTGGAACCCTTACAACTGAGAAGAATTCAGAATAAAAAGAGGAGGGAAGAAAATCAAATCTGCAACTGAATTGCCAAGTGTCTCCTCTCTAACTGAATTTTGTTCCTGTGGAAACTGCCTCCAAAATATCCCACATTTGTTAAAATTAACCTCATAATCAGATTCCTCACTCTGAGAGCTTTCCGGCGATATATAATACTTTATATTTTGTCCAAAATTTAGACCCTGGGCGAATTAATTCCCATTTGTGCTCAGTCATTTAAATATTTCGAATTTTAATATAGTCAGAACTATATCATTTATTCATTTTAATTTTGATTTTTTGCCTCCATTTGGTCCTGACGCTTTTGCCACGTGGCGGCCTCTGATTGGTCGATGGGGTTGACCGGACGCCACCTGGGACGACACCTCATCCTTTGCCACCTGTCGGCCACGTCATCGCCACTGAGCTACTTGCTTGTATGCCACTTCATCGCCACGTCATCACCATGACCATCTATCACGACACATGGACGACTCTCGTTCACTTTCGCTATTTCGCAGGGTGTAACTCGCGTGCATCTTCCCTTCACGAAATAGCGCACACCGTCGATCCATCTCGAACTTGCTCACTCGTTAACCCGACCTTTCTCTGCAAAATTTCGTCTGTCTGCCTCGAGAAGCGTGCCTATGTGGGGTCCACCTAGTCACCATCCAGTCAACTCCTCTGTTGCCTCGGGAAGCATGCTCGCACGTGGGCCCACCTTGGGCACCCATAGGCACCATCCGTCAAAAGCCTTTATGGCTTATACATTATATTACTGTACGTTCTTGCTTATAAACATCAAAATAGTCCACTTCCCAGCCAATGTGGGATAATGCATTATGCCTAGGACTACGATTTTGAAGCAATTTCTGAGTGCTTTCATGGCAATTTTAAACACTTGCATGATGTTTATAATGCCTTCCACCTGTCGATTGAGATTTATGAAAGCCACAATAGTTTGGATCAACTTTAATCAATATCATATTGGTGTCTTTTAATTTTAATGCCCTTTTTATATGTCACATAGGAAAGAGGATGCTGGCTATCATTGAAATTGGGGGAAACACCCATTTACTTCTATTTGACTGCAACCCCTCCAATCTCCATGTGATCTGCCATGATTTACTTGCTGCCGATTTTAAATTTGCTTCCCAAACACCACATGAGGGAGGGGAGACTGCAAAAGTTTCAGTTTGATTTCAAAATTCCCCCTTTCACCAGTCACGTGGGGGAGAATGCTGGGGTTTAAACTTGCTAAATTCTATTTGCTACAGACTTATGTCCCCTCCAAACACCACACATGCACACAACAGGGAAGGAGGAAGTCACAGGAATTACACATGCCAGTTGGATTTGCTGAAATGAGTTTATTACAAACATTTTCTTCAGCCACTTCCACTCCATATACAAGGGAGGATTTGGTGGTGGCTGTTAATTTCATTTGGTTAAAAAAATAATGCCTCCTTTACTTTTCACATGCCACCATATTTGTTTGGAGTTTGAATGCTTTCTCACCATAGATGGCACTTGGAATTGCATTGTTTAAGAAGCTCACACTTCCCACTCCATTTTCGCATTTGCTGAAAGCTTCATTGCTTTGGTAATTTCTAATGCCCTTCCAAAAACTACAGCAAGGAGGAGATTTGGGTAAAGTTGATTGCATTATGGCTGCCAATTGCATTTTGAAAGTTCTAAAACCTTCTTCCAAACCTCTACTTGTCAGGCGCCTTTTTTTTTTGATGTCTCTTCTTTGTCGCTGAAGGAGGATTTTAGCATTAAAATCGCCAATATGAAATTGCTTGGAGGTCTATAGTCTTTTCAACTTTTATGACATGTCAGATAATCACAATCTGCACTTAGATATTCTGAAAATCCTTTATTAAACAAAGTCGCCAATAAAATAATACGGCACAGGCATGAGCAAGGTCGGGCCCCAAAGTGGGTCCGACTAAAAAAAATTTTCGTTTTCAAGCTACTGGCTTCTGGAATATCTTCACGGACCTCAAATATACCTCTGGGAACGATCGACATCATTTTCGGATCATAAAATTGCATTTTACATCCTTTAGGCAATTACACCACAATTTTCGCATTTAATCACGAAGACGTAATTTTCAAACCTGTCAAAACACCTTTCTGGACCTCGCCATTTGACAGGCGTGTGTACTTTGATATACAAGGATGAACTCTACCAAATGGTTTCTCAAGAAGAGTCCTGAGTGAAGAGATATTAATTTCCGAAAATGCCTAACTGGCTTTGTCGACACTGCGGACTTGATGAAGTCAATGTCCAGGCAACACATGATGCCTTTCTCAAAAATATCAAACGACCTCCGTGGGTCCTCAAATTTGAAACATAGGTACCTTAAAGTACATATTAAATCTTTGAATTCTCAATTCGATCACCAGACTGATAGGATGCAAAAGGCACGCTCACCAAAACGGCTACATTAACTGATATAATAGTGGAGTGTGGATAACTGAATTTGATGGCAAAATGAGCTCTTTTGAAAACCGATCAAACGGATTGGTAGAGCCTTGAAATTTGAAACGGAGCTCACCATTTATACCAACATTATCCCGGAACAAACATTCTGACATGACGCTCACCAGGACATTTTTACACTTGTGCAAACATCACAAACTACAAACGAATTGAGCTTTGAAAACTGAGCAAACGGATTCATAAGGACTTGAAATTTTGCATGTTGACTCACATTTATGCATAAAATTCAATCCATTTTGAAATTATTCATGATAATAAACATGGAAAAAGATATAAACACCCAAAGTAGGCTACTTAATAAAATTTGCACTTGTGCCTAGAATGCACTTTCAGCTCACCCCTTGAAATGGGTACCTAGTAAACTTATCCAAACTGAATTCTAAAAGTTGCACATCACTGCATAGGCCAAATGAAAGGTGTGGGACATGAATCCTGAGCCTTACCCTCTGAAAATCAACCGGCTTCATTTTACCCCCTGCTAACTAGGCCATTCAAACTGACTTATTTTAATCATTTGGAAATGCAGGGCAAAATTTTGAAATGGGCCTATAAACTTGACTCAGTTTTAAATACTCCCAATAGTGGCTCTGACTGGGGATGGTTGATTGCAAGATCAACACAAGAATCCAAATATCTTTGGTTAAGCAGACCACCCAAAAGACAGGTCATTCTTCTCTCAATTCTTCTCTTCTCAAAACAGGGCTTCTTTATTCTACCCAAACAGCAGGGCACTTTATTGAAAACCACACAACTGAAGCAAAGTGATTGTACAATAGATACAAACATGCTCACAACTGAATACAAGCTTCTCAAACAATCTTCAGTATTTACCTCTGTCAAAAATCTGATTCTCATCACTTAATACCATGATCCAAACAAAGGCACCTTCTAGTAACAACTGAGCATAGCTTTTAAAATCCACCTCTTTTGTCTCATTACTGAAACAACTAGTGTGCTTACCTCTTGTCTGATTCTGAACTTTGTAACCACGCACTACTTCAACACAAGTAAAAATATGAGACAATTCACCATAGAGGCCTTCCCACAAGATACCATGCATCTCATTATCCCAATCAATTCTACCATTTGCAAGGACATCATCATGCTGAACTTGGAAAATAAAACATTCATTTTCAACATTGCAATTCCTATCAGCACTCACCTTGTTATCATTTAAATTTATAGAATAAGGGGAAATGAATAAGGGGCACTACTAAACAACTGATGCAAACAAGGAACATGAGCATTACCATCTGGATGTGATACTTCACTACGTTGATCACACCTCATACTATCCTTACTTATCAAACTGAAAACCTTTGTATTCTCAACATCCCCTTCATGGAAAAGAATGCATACCTCTAGCTGAAGCAAATCCTTAGCTGAATCTTTTTCATCCAAACTTATATCCACTTGAAACACTTTCATTTGTGGTTTTAAATGATCATCACATAATCCATGCCTCTTACTTTCATCATGAAATAATTTTTTACGACCCATGCTATTGTTGTTCGGAATTCCATCAGTATTATGGACTGGTTCATCATCTATGACATCTGGCTGATCAGTTATCTCTTCATACAAAGGGTTAGAAACAAAATAGACAATTCCTTTATGAGCATTATGGCATTGAAGTGATTGGTCTGTATCTATATCAGCATTGAGTAAAGCATTAGTAAATTTGCTAAAGACACCATCCATTCGGTCCTCATAATCATCTTCATCAGACAAAGAAGAAAATGAAACTTGGCTGGAACAATCCTCAGTGTTCCATGCTTCACATTCATGAGATTTTATTCTATGACCATCATTCTGAAAATCAAGATAATCAAACTTATCTTGCCACAACTGATCTTCTTCACCAATTGAACACTCGTCATCAGCCAAAGAATGAACATGAACATCGTTGCCATTTACTTCATCAGATGGGTTTTCAGCATGTTGACTAAAATCTTCTGTCATAAAACCATTTGTTAGATCAGCATGTTCATCAAATATACAAACATTCAATTCACAGTCCTTTTCCGAAGAATTCTCTTCACTATATTGCAGAAGGTCTTTGTCAACAGCTTGAAGGCTCTCCAATATTTAAACTTTCTTATCCACAACTTCAAGAGCTTTCTTAAGTTCTACAATCTTCTGGACCTGCATTGCACTTTGCTGTTCCATTTGAGATTCCATAAAAATTTGTCCATCTGTGTGTGCTACATTTTCATTGCAATCATGCACACCACTGAAATCTTCTGAATTAACATTGTGCATAACTTTCAAAATAGAAAGATCATCATCATGATTACAAGAAGTGAAATCTGAAGTGAAATCTGAAAATAGATTTACTTCATCCTCAACACAATTAAGATTATCAATATCTAATTGAGGATCAACTATTGTTCGCACTAAACAATTTTGATTTTTGTCATATGGCACATTTTCGCTTGCACAAACAACAACACTTAGTAATCCCTTTGTATTTGGAATTTCAACATCAAATACATCAGCAGCATGTAAAGATTGATGGTCATCACCATCATTATTTTCATTAATATTATCATGGAGAGATGCATGATTCACTTGGTAGTTGGAAGCCACATAGTCAGCATAACCAGCATACAAATCAAATGGTACATATCCCTTGTATATATCAATCTCCGTATCAACATTTTTACAACACTTCCCACTGATCATTCGATCACTACTGTGAGAGACAACCGGCATTAACAACAAAGGTTCTTGACTCTCATTTAAATCTGAAACACATGCATCATAAAAGCCATTTGGAACTGCAGAGCTTGATGCACCTAGACACGGAATGATTTGCTGAGACTCACATGGTATTTCACCATTGAAGGTGCTTTGACAAGAAACCACAGCAGACACAAACCTCTTAGCTATCCCAAATTTCAAGTTATTTTCCATATCCCTAGCTGTGTTAAAGGCTTCATACAAGGTTTTGGGTTCTTTGTTTCTCAATAGGAAACCCATCTTCTCATCAAATGCACTCATATAAACATCCAGACATACTTTATCATCGAGTTTATACTTTCTGGAAATTTTGGACAAAGCTTGTGAAAATCTGATGTTAAATGTGGGTACCAATTCATCTTCTCTGATTTGTATATAAGTGAACTCTTTCAGCAAGTCAGAATCACTCACCTTCTCATCAAATTGATCCATGAAATCTAAAACCAATTCTTCCCATGAGGTAATATAATTCACTGGCAAAAAAGAGAACCAATCTCTTGCATCCTCTTTCAATGACTGAATAAACAATTTCATGCATACATCTTCCTGACAAATTTCAAATTCTCCTACCAAATCTGAAAATCTTTTCAAATGTTGACATACTGATTTTGATTTCTTCCCACTGAATATGGGCAAATACTTTCTGATTTCTGTGGGTATGGGATTTGGGTAACCTAGAATATCTCTGAAATTTAGAGCAGCATAATGGTTCATGATGAAACTTCTCCTATTATACGGTTGTGACACTTCATCAGGCATGGATCCATGTCGAAATACACAAGGTTTAAAATCTTTACTATTCATTTTTCTTACTTCCACAAATGATTATAAAATCTTGGATAGAAAACTTCAAGCAATTATCCTTATACTGATCTATTCATAACACTGCTTGACATAAAGTTCTTCCACATTTGCATACTATGGAGGATAACATACACTGGATATTTTAGCAGCATAGATATGCAAATCAATTTTGAGATTCTCTCTTTCCCTCTAGACTAGTGCTGTTCACTAAATGGGAAAACGACATTACACATTCTAATTTTTAGAGCACATATCTTTGCATTTGAAACCTCTGAAAAAATACTTGGAGATTTGCAGCTGTAAACTCTTGTAGATCTGGAGATTTACTTCACACTTTAGCACAGTCTTTTATCATAGAGTCACCACCTCTTGCACAGAGGATATTTTGAACAGCAGAATGCCATCCAACACTTGTTCAATTCTTTGCTACTCCTTCGATCTCACTGCAATCAACACTCTTCCAGGCTACTTAATACTGGTATGAACCACAAAGTTATGTGTGACTGAAATCTTTTACTGCATCTTCTTTATAACACTTTTATGATAAAAGCACCATGTCTGAGCATCTACTACTTAGATCCATCTGCATCTTAATATGATTCATAAAAATATCAACCAATCTTGTGAAAGTCTTGGAATACAAACTTCCTTCAAGCACTGGTATAGAGACTAGAGTCGCCACCCAATTATGACATTGGGGAGAGTTCATAAACAGCTGTAAGAACCTCTTACAACTCTGAACAATGTATATTCTCTCTGATTCTTCACAAGAAACTTTCTCTGATAGCAGACAATAACATTACAACCCAGAACATAATACTAAATCCCTCAACCATAAAAGACATTTTCAACTCTGTGCATTCTCAATAGCCAGACTCAATTATATTTGAAACAAAATTTTCAACCAGAGACTCTTTAAATTTCATATTCCCCAGCAGAGTTGCCATTTTTGTTGTTCACCAAAAGTGATAACCTAAGACACCTGTAAATCTATCTATGAGATAGCCAATCTCAATCAATGAAACACTTCAGGGCTGGGACAACATAACATAGGATCCTAATGATCCTCTTGCACTTCAGGTTCTGCTTGACCTAGGGGGGACACCTTTTTGATGCATTGAATACAACAATCACAAACATAAGACTGCATCAACAATGAGCAGACAAACCATTCCACAAGCTCACCAAATTAGGTAACATGTACAGATGGGCTGGATCTTATACAAATAATAGGTGAAATAGAGCTTTGGAAGGATAGAACATTAACCCCTAAACATAAAGGGAAATAGATTTGTCTTTTAAAATGTATATCTGAGACCATTCCCAAATCTGTCAAAGACTAGTGCCTTGTTCATTGGGCAGCAAAGTCACTCACAGAACTACAAATATGAATCATAGATGCAATTTTGTTTTCCTTAAATAAGATATTCATGCATCAATACCTTATATTAATGCACTATTTGATTCATTCAAAAATTCATCAGATCTAGATACATATTTCATTATTTATGACTCACTATAGAATTTAAACTCTTCATTGAAGAATGCCTACAAACAATCATACAATCTCCTTAAGATGACAAATTTCATCCTCCTTGAGGATTGAATTCATAATAATGAAAAAAAATATCACAGAGACAATCTTGTGGGAAATTACTCATGCCTGACACCAGTAAGACTTGTAATTAAAACCATATTTACAACACTGTACTGCAATCTCTATACCCTGAAACCAAACAGAAGCATTTACAAACTTGGATCAAGATCTTTAGAAAATGGAAGCCATCAAATCTGGAGCATTTTCCAAATTTTTGGAACCCTTACAACTGAGAAGAATTCAGAATAAAAAGAGGAGGGAAGAAAATCAAATCTGCAACTGAATTGCCAAGTGTCTCCTCTCTAACTGAATTTTGTTCCCATGGAAACTGCCTCCAAAATATCCCACATTTGTTAAAATTAACCTCATAATCAGATTCCTCACTCCGAGAGCTTTCCGGCGATATATAATACTTTATATTTTGTCCAAAATTTAGACCCTGGGCGAATTAATTCCCATTTGTGCTCAGTCATTTAAATATTTCGAATTTTAATATAGTCAGAACTATATCATTTATTCATTTTAATTTTGATTTTTTGCCTCCATTTGGTCTTGACACTTTTGCCACGTGGCGGCCTCCGATTGGTCGATGGGGTTGATCGGACACCACCTAGGATGACACCTCGTCCTTTGCCACCTGTCGGCCACATCACCGCCACTGAGCTGCTTGCTTGTACACCACTTCATCGCCACGTCATTGCCATGACCATCTATCACGACACGTGGATGACTCTCGTTCACTTTCGCTATTTGATAGGGTGTAACTTACGTGCATCTTCCTTTCACGAAATAGCATGCAAAGTCGATCCATCTCGAACTTGCTCACTCGTTAACCCGACCTTTCTCTGCAAAATTTTGTCTGTCTGCCTCAGGAAGCGTGCCTACGTGGGGTCACCTAGTCACCATCTAGTCAACTCCTCTGTTTTCTCAGGAAGCGTGCTCACGCGCGGGCCCGCCTTGGTCGCCCATAGGCACCATCTATCAAAAGACTTTATGGCTTAGACATTATATTACTGTGCGTTCTTGCTTATAAACATCAAAATAGTCCACTTCCCAGCCAATGTGCGATAATGCATTATGCCTGGGACTGCGATTTTGAAGCAATTTCTGAGTGCTTTCATGGCAATTTTAGAAACTTGCATGATGTTTATAATGCCTTCCACCTGCCGATTGAGATTTATGAAACCCACAATAGTTTGGATCAACTTTAATCAATATCATATTGGTGTCTTTTAATTTTAATGCCCTTTTTATATGTCACACAGGAAAGAGGATGCTGGCTATCATTGAAATTGGGGGAAACACCCATTTACTTCTATTTGACTGCAACCCCTCCAATCTCCATGTGATCTGCCATGATTTACTTGTTGTCGGTTTTAAATTTGCCTCCCAAACACCACGTGAGGGAGGGGAGACTGCAAAAGTTTCAGTTTGATTTCAAAATTCCCCCTTTCACCAGTCACGTAGGGGAGAATGCTGGGGTTTAAACTTGCTAAATTCTATTTGCTGCAAACTTATGTCCCCTCCAAACACCACACATGCACACAACAGGGAAGGAGGAAGTCACAAGAATTACACATGCCAGTTGGATTTGCTGAAGTGAGTTTATTACAAACATTTTCTTTAGCCACTTCCACTCCATATACAAGGGAGGATTTGGTGGTGGCTGTTAATTTCATTTGGTTAAAAACATAATGCCTCCTTTACTTTTCAAATGCCATCGTATTTGTTTGGAGTTTGAATGCTTTCTCACCATAGATGGCACTTGGAATTGCATTGTTTAAGAAGCTCACACTTCCCACTCCATTTTCGCATTTGCTGAAAGCTTCATTGCTTTGGTAATTTCTAATGCCCTTCCAAATACTACAGCAAGGAGGAGATTTGGGTAAAGTTGATTGCATTATGGCTGCCAATTGCATTTTGAAAGTTCTAAAACCTTCTTCCAAACCTCCACTTGCCAGGCGCCTTTTTTTTTTTAATGTCTCTTCTTTGTCGCTGAAGGAGGATTTTAGCATTAAAATCGCCAATTTGAAATTGCTTGGAGGTCTATAGTCTTTTCAAATTTTATGACATGTCACATAATCACGATCTGCACTTAGATATTCTGAAAATCCTTTATTAAACAAAGTCGCCAATAAAATAATACGGCACAGGCATGAGCAAGGTCGGGCCCCAAAGTGGGTCTGACTAAAAAAAGTTTTCATTTTCAAGCTACTGGCCTTTGGAATATCTTCACGGACCTCAAATATACCTCTGGGAATGATCGACATCGTTTTCGGATCATAAAATTGCATTTTACATCCTTCAGGCAATTACGCCACAATTTTCGCATTTAATCGCGAAGACATAATTTTCAAACCTGCCAAAACACCTTTCTGGACCTCGCCATCTGACAGGCGTGTACTCTGATATACAAGGATGAACTATATCAAACAGTTTCTCAAGAATAGTCCCGAGTGAAGAGATATTAATTTCCGAAAATGCCTAACTGGCTTTGTCGACACTGCAGACTTGATGAAGTCAATGTCCAGGCAACACATGATGCATTTCTCAAAAATATCAAACGACCTCCGTGGGTCCTCAAATTTGAAACATAGGTACCTTAAAGTACATATTAAATCTTTGAATTCTCAATTCGATCACCAGACTGATAGGATGCAAACGGCGCGCTCACCAAAACGGCTACATTAACTGATATAATAGTGGAGTGCGGATAACTGAATTTGATGGCAAAATGAGCTCTTTTGAAAACCAATCAAATGGATTGGTAGAGTCTTGAAATTTGAAACGTAGCTCACCATTTATACCAACATTAGCTCGGAACAAACATTCTGACATGACGCTCACCAAGACATTTTTACACTTGTGTAAACATCACAAACTACAAACGGATTCATAAGGACTTGAAATTTTGCATGTTGACTCACATTTATGCATAAAATTCAATCCATTTTGAAATTATTCATGATAATAAACATGGCAAAAGATATAAACACCCAAAGTAGGCTACTTAATAAAGTTTGCACTTGTGCCTAGAATGCACTTTCAGCTCACCCCTCGAAATGGGTACCTAGTAAACTTATCCAAACTGGATTCTGAAAGTTGCACATCACTGCAAAGGCCAAATGAAAGGTGTGGGACATGAATCCCGAGCCTTACCCTCTGAAAATCAACTGGCTTCCTTTTACCCCCTTGCTAACTAGGCCATTCAAATTAACTTATTTTAATCATTTGGAAATGCAGGGCAAAATTTTGAAATGGGCCTATAAACTTGACTCAGTTTTAAATACTCCCAACACATTCTTCAAGCCAAAAGGCATAACATTCCAATAGTACGTTGCCCAAGGATAGGTGAACGTTGTTTTATCTTGATCTTCAGGAGCTATTTTGATTTGATTATAGCCTGAGAAACCGTCCATTAGTGAGAGCATTGCATGGCCTGCTGTAAGATCTACAATTATGTCGATACTGGGCAGAGGAAAGTCGTCTTTTAGACAAGCTTTGTTGACGTCCCTGAAATCAGTGCATATTCTGATACTACCATTTGGTTTTGATACTGGAACGATGTTGGAAATCCATTTTGCATAGTCAATGGGTCGGATGAATCCGACGTCTAATAGTTTCTTTAGTTCAGTTTTGACCATGAGTGCCACTTGTGGATTCATCTTTCGTAGCTTTTGCTTGACTGGCTTAACTCCTGTAGAGATGGACAAGTGATGCATGATTAAGTGTGGATCTACTCCAGGCATATCAGCATATGACCAAGAAAAGTTGATTTGTTGTCTTTTAAAGAAGATGATGAATGTCAATCTTTCTTCCTCTATCAGAGATTCTGCAAGGTGTATGTTTCTGGCTGCTTCTGTGGTACCAATGTTGATTGATTGAGTGGGCTCAATCAAAATGGGTGATCGCTCATGAAAGTGCTCAGGAAGAGTGTCAAGTCTCCCATCGTTAGGTGCCTTAAAAAGGTTTTCACCCTCAGATGCGTCCTTTATTTTTACTTTTTTGTGATCTAGAGCTGCCAGTGACTGGTTTTTAGCATCAAATCCTTTAGTTAGTTCATTTTTGCGACTGAGAGACTTGGCACTCCCTGATTGACAAACATCATTATTTTGTTCACTGGTAGAGCCTGTTTCTGGATTTATGGTACATAGGTAATGGATAATAGATTCATCATCTGGTAAAATTGGTATATCATGGATTTCCAGTTCATCCCAATCGATGAGGTCAGGAAAGACAAGCGGTAAGGAATCGTTGGGTGGATCAAGCTCTGCTACTGTAAATGTTAGGACAGAGTTTTCATCATGATTGTTTTTGTTTTTAAAGAAGTTCAGGATTTCATCGAGGTCTTCGATGGTATTATCTTCGACATAGACTTGGTCATAATGTTCCTGTTCGCTTTCTGTGGCGTCATAGATATTCTGCGGTCCAAATTCAAGAGGTCTATCTTCTGTGTTATGTTCTTCTTGAGAAAGGGATATAGAATCAGTATCATTAGGGATATCTATAGTAGCATTGGAGTAGGTTCCCCATTCATATTCATTGGAATTTGTCTCATAGGCATCAGCCCAGATTCTATTTGTGCTGCAAACTGGTATGTTGTATGGTGAAAACAAATCTTTGATGATGGATACCATTTTGATGGTTTTTGTTGATTCTGTATCAGATCCGTCTTCTACTTTCTGGATTTGTTCATAGACTGTACTTCCTCGAGGAGGAATAACGGTATCTGGAGATGACATGATTTGTTCTTGAGACATTGGTGTTTGAATATGAGCTACTGCTGCAGATAGGGCCTTTTTATGACTTAGAAGCTTTCCCTGATGCAACTTCTGATCTTGATGTTCCCATGCCTTGCGGATTGTTTCTGCTGATTCAAAGAGTGCTTCCTGCCAGGATTCTTCTTTGTAGTTCTTCTTCACCTTCCATTGAGGTTTCGTAATCATGTGTGGCGGCCTTTTCAATAGAAACGTGAGTTTAGAACCCAATCCTACTTTGTTTCTACTAGGTTGTGAAGGAAGATCTATAGGTTCAGTGATTCCTTCTTTGCATTTCCCAATAGGTCCTTTACCGCCATATCCCATTTTCTTCATGATTAAGTAGCCTTTTCCATACAGGTGTGTTGGTAGAACAATGTCTAGAGCGACTTCTCTATGATCTTCTTCTTCATCTTTGTATAACCAGCTAAGAACATCCTTGTCTTCCGATTCATGTGCTAGAGTACCCAATTGGATGAAGGTACCATCAAATTTAGTGATGGGCTGAGTGGCCAGATGTGTTGATGTAGTAGGCAAACCATGCAATCTAGGTGATGTTGGTAATTTGGCCAAACATAAAGGCTCCAAAGAGTATTCTCCCACGCCTTGGTCTGTGATTTGCATCTTCTTCTTGAAGTCTCCCCATAAGGAGTTGGGCTTTGCTGTTTGTGGATCTAATGTTGAAGATCGTTGCTTTTCTCTATTATGAGGAACCAAACTGTCTTGGGCTGCCCCCATTGTGTTGCAATGTTGAAATGGATTATGATCAGCTGATATGGAGATTTCTTGTCCGTCATAAGGAAACTTGACACACTGGTGATATGTGGAAGGTACTGCTTGCATTTCATGTATCCAGGGTCATCCTAACAAGATATTGTAGGTGAGATCAATATCTAAGACCTGACATATAGTATCCTTTTGTACTGGTCCTACTTGAATAGGTAATATCACTGTTCCTTTAGAGGATCTTTCCTCATCATCATATGCTTTTATGGTAATCTTCTTGCAAGGATCAATAGATTCTTCTGAGAAGCCTAATGCATGGATAAGCTTTAAAGTACATATATTAAGTCCGGCTCCTCCATCTATTAAGACTCTCTTTACTCAGTGTTTGCAAACAATGACTTCAATATGGAGAGGAGTATTATGCAGATGACTCAAGGAAGTATTGTCATGCTATGAGAAGGTGAGGTTATGAGGTCCTGTCATATGGGCGACCATGGCTTGAAATATGTCTGTATCCAGATTTTGGGGTACATTTGTTTCCAATAGCGCTTGCTCCAATATGTCCTTGTGCTTTGGTGATAGTTTCAATAATTCTAGGATAGATATCTGAGCTGGAGTCTTGCGTAGTTGGCTAACCAAGTCATATTGGATTTTTAGTGTGGTAGTTGTAGGTGTAGTATGTCCCTTCAAGACATATTTCTAAGTTCGGGTTGTTACATTGACAGATTCATGATCATGCCAATCTCGAATGGTGATGACATTGACTTGATGATCTTCAGCTGATATGTGGTTGATCGTGTTGTTGTAGATATGGTTGATACGAGCTCCGCGTGTATCATTTGAAGTTGATGCTCCATCTTTGTTGTAATTTGGGAGAGGATTTTTGAAGGCTCCGTGATCACCATTTGTTTTGAGACCATCCACCGTTAAGTCACCTCGATCAATCATGTCCTGTACTATGTGTTTCAATCTCATGCACTCATTTGTTCTATGACCTTTGTTGCGATGGAAATCACAATAGTGTGAATCATTCCACCAAGGTGGTTTGATTGGAGGTTCATAGTTGCTGATTGGAGGCAAAGAAAGAATCTTGTTTGCCAAAAGTTCTTTGAATGCGGATTCTAATGATTGTCCCAGTGGTGTGAAGATACATTTTTGGAAATTGTTCGTGTTGTTGCGTGAATTGTTGTTAGGTCTTGGATTCATGTTTTTGTTTTGAGTATCATTGGTGTTGTTTGTGTTGAGTTGTCCTTGATCAGTGTTTGGTGTATATGTGTTAGCATTTTAAAGATTTTTTGTGTTTTGAGGATTTCCAGATAATGCAAGCACTGGTTGTTTAGATTTGGGATCATGTGTTTCATTGTTGCCTTCGTTTTTGTTTCGAGTCCAAAATTGAGATTTGTCAAGGTTGGTGTTGTTCTGATTATTGTAGTTTGATGAGTTTGTTCCTTCCTTGTAGAATTTGAGTGTTCCCTTTTTGACACATGCTTCTTCTACTTGAATGTCATTTTCAATCAATTTAGCGAAAGATGGTATGCATTGAAGTTTTAGTCTGTAACTCATTTCGCCATTCAAGTTATCGATGAAGATTTCCATTTTCTCCTTTTCGGGAATATCTCGAGGATATCGTGATACCATGCGGCGCTAGCGTTGAAGGAACACCATGAATGTTTCGTTGTTCTTTTGTTTGGTGTTGCAAACATCTAGCATGGTTATGGCATGTTGGATGTTGTAGGAATAGTGGGTTATGAATTTGCTAACCAATTCATCAAATGATCTGACAGGTGGCGAAATTTTGGATAACCATTCCATGGTTTTCCCTCCCAAGCTTCTGGGGAATAACCTCATCAAATAGGTGTCATCATGAGCAAATTCAAGGCTTAGTGTGCAAAATTCCCGAACATGATCTCGGGGATCACTTTTCCCATCATATTTATCAAATTTGGGAACGTCTGAGTTTGGAAGAAAAGGCACCATATTCAATCTTCTGTCAAATGGGTAAGGACAGATTTCATTTAAAGAGTACCGCATTGTCGTCCCTTAATGCATATCCTGTATTTGCCTTTGCAACATTTGCATTTGTTGAGTAAGGACTGCCAAAGGTATATTGTCTTGTCGAGGGAAAAGTTCTTGCCTTGCATTGGTTCTCAGCTGAAAAGGTGTAGTAAATGGTATATTTTGCTCTGGTGTTTCTAGCTCAGGTATATGCATCTCTGGTATGCATTGTTCTAGAATGTGTTGCTCAAGTATATGTTGTTCAAAGTTATGGATTTCTTCTTCTCTTTGTTGTTCTTGATATGCATATTGTCGAGATCCAGTTTTAAAGATGTTTGGGTCTAAATCTTTGGGAAGTTTAACGCCTTTACTCGTAAGCATGAGCAGATATTTTTCTTTGTCATTTTCCATGAGCTTTTCTACAAGCTTTTGGAAGGAAGGGTTTTCTTGACATTCCCGAAGAAGTGCTTCAGTAATTTCAGGTTCTTCTATGGGTGGAACTTTAAAAGGATTTGATAATCTGCAATTCATACTAGACTCAGCGTGTGCCTCGCTTTGTTTGTCTCTTTGAGAGCAAGTAACAGGCATTTTAGTAGAAACTTTCAGTGATGAAGGGGACAAAAGCCTCGTTGATATGTTGCTCGGGTGTTGGTGGTTCTGGTTGAGATGTGTTATATGTGATGCACTCATCAGGCAAGAATGATGGATTGATCTTTCCTCCGCAGTTTATGGTTTGATTAAAAGCAGACTTTTGATAGTATGCTCTTGTTTTCAAAGGTTCTTTGTCAAATTCGCTGGATTTGTTTTGGATATAACGTTGGACGTGATGAAGGAATACCTGACGAGATTTGAATAGTTGATGATTGATCTATAAAAACTTATTTCTCTGGATGAATTTGGAAAAACTAGGTTGTTGTTTCTTCAACGTGATGTTACGATAGAGGTTCTTTCTTCTCAGAATAAGGGGATTAGTCATGCATGAGTGATCAATGGTTTCCTTTGATTGGTTTGGATTCAGTTGATTCTTGTTTTTGAAAATTTCAAATCTTACTCTATCTAAGTGAAGGTTTAGATGCCCCTTCATGACAAAGCGTGTCAAATGATATGGATAAAAGCCTCCCGATCTGGAAACTTGATTTGACAATTTGAAAGTTTTAAACAAGTGTTTTGAGATAAAAATCCGTAAGATGGTAAAGGATTCTGTTGATACTGATGATGAGATTTCCAAATTATGATAGGAGAGACATCCTCTATTGCGCGATTCATTTAGGATTCTAACAACGTTCGTTTTGACACAAATTTTGCTCAAGAAATAGTTTTAGTGGTTTGTTTTTGTCACTCTGGTTTGATGAAAAATGATGTTGATAAAAAAAAGGCTTCTAAAAATGTTTTTGAAATTTTCAAAAAAATTTCTGGTTTTGCTCTCTGTTTTTCTGTTTTGGATCATGCGCTAGAACAGAGTCTACATGCGCTACTGAAATTCCTCTATGCGCTAAAATAATAACCACACGCGCTAGGCTGCCCCCAGACACGCGCTAAAGTTTTTGGACTGTTAAAATTGTGTTCCTAGCTGTTGAAAAAGCTATGCGCTCTCCTAGGTCTGTGATGTGCTACCTGTTGGACTTTATGCGCTAATTTTTGGATGCTATGGGCTAAGCTATTGTTTCCACACGCTAAACTATTTTTCTGATGCGCTGAAGGATTTTACACTATTTTGCCTTAAGATGAAATGCTACTGTTTTGATCCAAAGCGCTAACTGGAGGTTTGGATGCGCTAACAAAAGTACTCCACGTGTTAAGAAGTTGCTCTTATGTGCTAAACTACCCTGAATTTTTTTTCTTTGGTTTGGTTTTTGTGAATTTTGAATTTTTTTTGCAAATTTTTCAAGTTTTATGGATGGTTTTCTGAAGTAATAAATGCAAACACGGCATAAAAAGTACAACCATTTTGCCTAATCTAACAAAAAGTGTATGTTCTGCGAGGATGTGTTCAAATCCCTAATGTTTTAACAGGTTTTGATACAAGTGATACACTTCAGAAAGACTCTTTAGTCAAGGGTCATAAATAACATCATAGCCCACTAGTCTCGATACTCCGTCAGCTCAAACAGCCGTGTCACCCCCTAGAGGGCGCCTGTTTTTTTACCTTTTGCTACAAATTAACTCAAAGTGAATTGCTTCATAGTTGAGTAGTTATCTTGGGAGATATATGGTGAGTAATCTTGGGGGCGGATTCTTCCCCACCCTTGCACTATGATGTTATAAATGTCTGGTTACTGACTCGGCTCAAAGCTTCTATTTCTATGGTTCGTAATCAGGCTTTCCGTTCAACCGTCAGTGATAAATTCCCTCAGGAGGCTTCCCAACCTTTAGAACAAATGCTTTACGTATCTCAAGGATACTGGGGGAAGGCTAATCGCTGTGCGCAACCGTTGAAAAGGACTTTTGTCACTTTCCACATTTGATTATAGTGGGTTGGAATTCTTGGCGTCAAAGCCGTTCCCCAGTTAGGTCGTTCCCTTCACACCGACCATAAACAACTTTAAGAGTTGATTCCAACTCCTCGGGAAGGCAGACCTGCTAAAGGATGTAAATGCTTGAAGTATAGAAAGCTGTAAGAGTGGGCTGGATTTTTGATCACCTAATTAAGGGGAGAGCATATTCCTTCCACTTTCGAGACAAAGCAATCAAGTTGGTTCCTTTTATCCTTTCAATTCAGTGATTTGCTCAAAATCTATGTGGAGATGTTGCTCCACAAAAACATTGTGTTTATTTTATCCTTTCAAGGCAATGATTTTCTGATCTATGAAAAGGAATTGGTCAACAATGTAAATTCGATGTTTTGTCAACAAAAGAAATCGCTTAAAAGGGGAAGAACTTCCCTCTTTAGTTGTAACTAACTCGAGACATGTGTGATTCTTTTACTTTACAGAAATTTGAAGTGAATCTTTTTATGCACCAAAGGATGGTGAAGTTCATTTTAAATCCCTTTGTTGCAAAAATAAAGATTGTTTTGTTGTGGTTCGTTTTACAGCCCAGAGTAAGGTGAGTTCAATTTTATTTAACTAGAAGTAAAAAGACTTTAAATTTTAACTAACTTGAACAAGCTAGTAAAATTTAAACAATTTATAGTTCTAAAAAAAAGACACTAAGCTCCTCCCCCTGCAATAAAATGTCAGAAATCCTGCAAAATACCACCATAGTAGTTAGAAAAACAGAGGATTTTGTGGACTTCAACAAGTCTAAAATTTAATTTTCGGTTACAATTTTTGTTTCATTCTTCGATGCGCTACATAACAGACTGCATGAGCTACAATATACCCTCGATGCGCTAAAATGAAGTATCAACACACTACACTATTTGCTGGATGCACTACTCTGTGCACCGAAGGCGCTGTTCTGGTTTTCTTTTGCATTGAGACCCACAAGAAAGCTAGTGATTTGATGCACTAATGTATAAACTTCACGCGCTGGATTATGGACTGTACATGCTGAACAGTAGACTGGATGCGCTACGCTGTTTACTGAATGAGCTAAACAGTGAACTGAACGCGCTGCTCTGGTTTTCTTCTGCATTGAAACCTACAGGAAAATATGAGAGGGAGTCATGCGCTAAGGAAAGGTCTGCACGCGCTAGAGTATATACCCCACATGCTAAACAATGAGCGGGATGCGCTAGACTGTTAACCAGATGTGCTAGGGAATGTTTCCCACGCACTGATTCCTGTTTCCTGCGGACCTACAAAAGTGATTAGTTTCAAAAACCGATTTGATATTTGGGGTGTGATGTCCCACGGTGGGTGCCAGAAATGTATGCGGGAAAAGTGGGCTGATAAAACTCAATATGTGAAAATATTGCAAAATACTAGTCTACACACACACACAAGACTTCTTGGTGCAAGCTATGGAGTAACAAAGTATTACTCAGGTTCCCAAGGTGGGTCCCATGGTTCTCTATCTTACAATGTCTCTCAAACCAATGTTTTTGCTCTCAGATCACTGAGCAAAATGGTTTAGGGATGACAAATGCAAGAACGAGGGATGCTTTGATAGATTTTAGTATGAGATACGTTATAAGCTATGTATGATTCTAGAAATGCAATAAACTAGATGATAAGATGACAAGGTTAGTATGAATACTATCCTAACATGATATATTTAGTCTATGATTGAGCTAAATGATAAAGAAAGTATTCTAAACATGCATATTTAGACTAGTTCCTGATTTAAAAGAGGCTAAATGATGAGCATAAAAATGATATGAAAGATTGAATGTATTTGAGCATAAGTGTGATGCTACAAATTTGAAGGATGATTGTTGAAAATGGAAGAATGAGAGCTCTATTTATAGCAAGAATAGGGCAATGGATGGTCAAGATTGAATGGTTTAATCAAGGGTTGAGTTTGAAAGTTGGGGATCCCTATTTGTAATTGGCACCAATGAAATGGTGACAAGTGTCAACATAGGGTTGGGTTGAGAGAAGGGGTTGGAGGCATTAAATGCCTGAGGAGACCTCATGGTTATCTAGAGGGTAAGGGTCAAGCTTAAGTTAGGTTTACCCAATGGATTAAGACTTAATCCAAGGATAAACCTTTGTGCAAATGATTAAGAGATAATCATGGTCAAAGCATTAAAGGCCTGATGAGACCCTTGGGTTGAGTGAAGGTTGAGTTAAAACAAATGTTTTAACCATGTAGGAGGGTTTGAGTTAACCATTAATGGTTATTGGAGACTTTGGGGGATTAAGTGGTTGAAAGTTGGAAGCTTTTAATGGTTATCAAAGACTTTGAGGAATTAAGTGGTTGAAGGTTGAAAGCCTTTAATGGTTATCAAAGACTTTGAGGATTTGAGAAGTGACCTCCCCTTGCTTAGGGATGTGACAAAGTTTAGAAGATGGGTTAGGCTAATTAGAAGCGATTAGAAGAGTCTAGAAGGGATTAGAAAGGGGTTTGGGATTTTGCAAGTGGATGGAGGGATAATAGGATTTAATTGAAATAAAGTAATTTAATTCAATTTGGTTACAATTTGGGGAAATTAAATAAATTAGATTTATTCAATTTTAGGATAACTATTTAATTAAATTTGAATTTAATTAAAAGTGGATAGGGGGAATTTAATTGAATAAAATGATTTATTCATTAAATGGGTATAGTGAATTTAATTTAAATAAATTGAGTAATTTACTTAATTAAATAGAGGAATGTGGGTAATTTAATTAAATAGAGAAATGAACATAAAATATTCATTTAAGAATATGGTCATTTTTATACGTCTACACAACACATCCATAATACCAACAATCTCCCCCTTTGGCATTGATGGCAACACAAGATGGAAAAACCATCTAAGTGTCAAAGCAGAAATGCCAAAAACCAAAAACCAACAATCTCCCAAAGAGATCAATTACTAGAAATCAAAATACATAATATTTCTCCCCCTAGGAATAATCTCTCCCCAAAAGATAATGTGTTTTTCCATAGACATCTCTTCCCCTTTGACATCAAATGCCAAAGCAATACAAAACTAGATACAATTAGTTCATAGAACTTATTACAAAGACCAACTTATCCAATTTAATCCCCCCTGAGAAGTAGCTCTCCTCTATCAAAGCTGGAAAAAGGTTTCTCTGTTAATTCCTGCTGGTTTGATGCCATGCTCCAACTGTCTAAGTTTCTACCGGTGAGGGTATAACCCCAAGTTGCTCTCTGAGATATTCAAAAGTTTCCTTAGGTAAAGGCTCAGTAAAGATATCTGCAATCTGCTCTATAGTATTCACATAAACTAATTTCACTTCTTTTGCTTCAACATTCTCTTGTAGAAAATTGAATTTGATAGAAACATGTTTAGTTTTAGAGTGAAATACCAGATTCTTGGATATATCAATTGCTGCCATATTATCACTATAAATGATTATAGGTTCTTTGCATTTTACCTTTATGTCCTTCAATATTTTCTTAATCCATAATACCTAAGTATAATTAGTTGCTGCTGCAACATATTCTGATTCCGCTGTTGATAATGATGTACAACTTTATTTCTTGCTCAACCATGAAATCAATCTGCTACCAAGAAAAAATGCTCCGCCAGTGGTGCTCTTTCTGTCATCTACATCTCCTGCCCAATTTGTATCTGTGTATGCACATAAATAAATAAAATTATCTTTAGGATACCATAAACCAAGATTTGTTGTGCCTTGTAGATATTGGAAAATCCTTTTTACTGCTGATTCATGATTTTCCTTAGGATTACTGTGAAATCTCGAAACAATACATACTACATTCATAATATCAGGTCTTGTTTGTGTCAAATACAGTAAACCTCCAATCATAGATTTATATCTTGTCAGATTAACAGGTGTTGATTTATCCTTCAATGATAGTTTATCAGTTGTAGTCATAGGAGTACTTACTGGTTTAGAGTTTTCCATACCAAATTTCTTTAATAGTTTCTTTAAGTACTTAGATTGACATATGAATATACCTTTATCAATCTGTGAAATCTGTAATCCTAAAAAGAATTTTATCTCCCCAATAATAGACATTTCAAATTCTTCCTACATCTTATTAGAAAAGTCTTTACACAATCCGACTTCTCCTCCAAAAAATATATCATCAACAAAAACTTCAATAACCAAAATGTCATCATTAGTTACTTTGTAATATAAGTTGTTATCAGCATTACCTTTAGTGTAACCAAGCTTCAAAAGATATTTGTCCAATCTAGCATACCAAGCTCTAGGAGCTCACTTCAATCCATATAAAGCTTTCCTTAACCTGCAAACCAAATTTTTGTCATATGTCAAAGAAAATCCATCAGGTTGTTCAATGCAAACTTCCTCGTCAAGATCACCATTCAAAAATGCACATTTAACATCCATTTGATATACTTTATAATTCTTGTGTGCTGCAAATGCTAGAAATAATTTCACTACCTCAATTCTAGCTACCAGTGCAAATGTTTTATTGTAATCAATTCCTTCTTTCTGAGAATATCCTTTACACACTAATCGTGCTTTGTTTTTGATTACCTTGCCATCTTCATTAAGTTTATTTCTGAATACCCATTTAGTTTCAATTACATTTTTATTTTTAGGCTGAGGAACCAATGTCCATGTGTTATTCTTTTCAATTTGTTCCAATTCATCTTCCATAGCCTTAATCCAATGTTTATCTTCACATGCCTCATTAATAGTTGTTGGTTCAATTTGAGAAATTAGACATACCTCTTCACTTACCAGTCTTCCTCTAGTCATTACACCTTGATACTTATTCCCAATTATCTGACTTTCAGAGTGATTCAATCTTACATACCTGGGTGTATTCACTTGCTACTGTTCTTTAGTCATCGTGGAATTCTCAGATGATACCAGTATGACTAGATCAACATTCTATATCGGTGTAATAGTTGTAGGTTCACTTGTGATTATCTCAACTGCCAGTTCAGAGTCCATAGACCTTGAATTACCTCTAAACTGTTCATCAATCTTCACATTTGCAGTCTCAATGATTTTCTATAATCTCTTATTAAAACATCTATATGCCTTTCTCTTAGATGAATAACCAATAAATATTCCTTCATCACTTCTAGGATCAAATTTACCAATATAATTATCTCTCCTAATATAACATTTGCTTTCAAATATTCTGAAATATTTAAGAGTAGGAGTATTACCAAACCATAGTTCATGAGGGGTCTTACAGCTTTCACCTTTGATGTGAACTTTGTTGAATGTGTAAACCATTGTATTCACTACTTCTCTCCAATATACATGAGGTAGGTTTGCTTCTGATATCATGCTTCTAGCTGCATCCAAAATAGTTTTGTTTTTCCTTTCCACAACTCCATTCTGCTAGGGTGTCCGAGGTGCTGATAGATGTCTTCTGATTCCATTCACTTCATAGAATGTATTAAATTCCTTAGATGTGAATTCACCTCCTTGATTTGATCTCAAATATTTGATTTTCTTACCGGTTTCATTTTCTACCATTACCTTGAATAGTTTGAATTTCCCAAAAGTTTCTGATTTCTCCCTAAGAAAAGTAACCCAATACATTCTAGAATAATCATCAATGATTAGCATAAAATATCTATCTCCTTGTAGACTTCTAGTTCTTGTTGGACCACATAAATCAGTATGAATTAAATCAAGAACATTATTAGATTTATTTGGAATACTCTTAAAAGTTTCTCTAACTTTCTTTCCAAATTGACATTCCTTACATATCAGATTGTGAGGTTTTACAATCTTAGGTAAATCCCTTACTACCTTAGTAGTACCGATTTTCACAATGCAATCAAAATTTACATGACAAAGTCTTTTATGCCATAACTAACTTTCATCAATATGTGTAATCAAGCATGTTTTCTCATTATTATTCAAGTGAAAGATATTACCTCTAGTCTGATTACCAGTTGCAATTTCCAAACCAATTCTATTCATGATTTTGCATTTATCATTCTTGAATTGTAATTGAAATTCCTTCTCAACTAATTGACCAACAATCAAAAGATTATGCTTTAAGCCTTCAACATAATAAATGTTGTCAGTATTGTGCTTACCATCAAAAGATATAGTGCCTTTTCCTCTGATCAAACAAGCTTAATCATCTCCAAATCTTACTAGACCTCCATTGTATTCTTGAAAGGTTAAGAATTTACTTTTATCACTAGTCATATGATGTGAACATCCGGAATCAATGATCCATTCATCCTTTTCTTCAATTTTAGCTGTCAGGGTGTGCTCTACTGGTTGTACAGTAGGTGTCGGTTGATCTTTTGTTGTTGCAACAAAAGCCCATCCATTGTCTGTCGGTTCCTCATCAGAATCATCAGTAACTCCTTCATCAACATAGTAACATGATTTTTCTCTATTCTTCTTAAATCTATATCTCTGATATTCAGGGTTAGGCTTATATGTTATTTAAGCTTCTTCTTTCAATCTTGCATGTCTATCAGGACACCTAGATGCCATATGACCAATTTTATTGTAGTTAAAACATTTTAAATCGTGTTTTACCTTCATACTTACTTCCAACTGGACCTTTAGGAATTTTTCTTGCAAATAATGCTTCAAGCTCTTCCAATTCTTCATTCTCTCTTCTGATTTCTTCAAGTTCTCTTGCATAAAGTGCTTTCCAATCGGATTTATCAGATGATGATGATGATGCCGCAGATGATGATGATGCTTTGAAAGATAAATCTGTCTTAATTGTAGCAACAATACCAAATCCCTCAAGTTCAAAAACTGAAAGTTTTCTAACCAAAGTATCTCTAGATACTGATGTATTAGGCATTGTTCTCAATTCATTAATAGCAGTTACTTTCATTTTGTATGCGGGTGGCAATGCTCTTAAAACTTTAGAAACAATTTCATCTTCACTTAAGGATCCTCCACAACATTGTATACCCAAAACAATTTCATTAACTCTTTCCATAAAAGCAAAAATCCTTTCATCTTCTTCCATTTTCAGATTTTCATACCTGACCCGGAAGCATTCCAATTTTGCAATTTTGACAGTGGTATCACCTTCATTCAATGTCTCCAATTTGTCCCAAATATCTTTAGCAGTAGATTGGTCTGATAATCCCATGATTTGCTGATCTGACAATGCGCTCAAAAGTGCTTCTCTTACTTTGCAATCATTCTCTTGATCTTTAGCCAAGTTAGGTGGATTAGGTTGACTCTGTGTAGGACCAACATAGCCATTCTTTGTAACATCCCAATGTCTTTTCCAATGCAATTCAGTTGTGTCTCCATTCTCATCTTCCATATACCATAGTTAGTTCTATCAAGCTTCAGATTGTCCTTCCTGAAATAGTTAGTTGCCATAGAATCTCCTCAAGCTGTTAAACTTCTGCAAAAAGAGGACTTGGCTCTGATACCAATTGTTAGGACCCAGAGGCAACTGAGAGGGGGGTGTGAATCAGTTGTCTATTAATTTCAACCCAAATATAACTTAATCAAACTTGATGCATAATACCGGTAAACCAAACTTAATGTCTGTTGATAGTTTAACAATTAATAACAGTACCAGTAAATTTTAATGCATGAAACAAAAAGACAAATAACATCCACAATACATAACACAAATATTTGTACATGGAAACCCTATAAGGGGAAAAACTATGGTGGGAAACCTTACCCACAATTAGATGATAGTATTGTAGATAGTATGTGTGTACAAATGGGGTCTGCACATGCAAAAAGGCCAACTGCCTGGAGCTCACTGCTTAATCACAAAATGGGAGTCACAGTGATTACAATTGGATGGTTAAAGCCAATGATAATGTATTGCTCAAAATAGTATCTTCATATGCTGGATTCAATACCGGTTAAGCTCTGATTGTCTTCTTCATACCTTCCTTGAATCTTCAAATGATGTCTGCATGTATGGCTCTGCTTATATTCACATATACCTTATTACAATCCTTTTCCACACCTTCTACATGTGTGGGAGAAAAAGTGACACTAAGCAAACATGCCCTAATCTCACTTTCAACCACACACTTGTGGAATACGAAAGAGCCTAGAGGTATCACACAATTGGCTACTTCTTCTTATGGAAGAGAGAGCCACGAGATACCTATTAGGATTTCTATTCCTTTGTTGTAATTGAAAGATGAAATGATGCAAGTTCAATCCCTAACCCCAAAGTGCAAGTATGAACTAATAACAAGATTACATAATTGAACTTAAATGATGGAAAGTTGTAAACACAAGGAAAGACAAGAATGTAAATGCGTACCTGGAGTCAAAATCTGAATGAAAATGTTTGGGACGGGGGCACGAGTGCCACTGTCTTGATTCTGCCCCTGAAACTACTCCAGAAACTGTTGTTTTGCACTCTGAAAAAGCTGTCAAAAATGCTGAAAATGCTGTCTGTCAGGAGGACCAGGGCGCCCAGCGCCCCTGTCCCAGGGACCAGGGTGCCCAGCGCCCCTATCCTGGTAGGACCAGGGCACCCCACGCCCCTATCCTAGTCTTTTGCTCTGAAATTTGGTTGGAAGGTCGGTCTCAGTCTGCTTCTCCCGGATCTGTAACTTACGGCGTAGTCCGAATTCCAAAACCTGCACTTATATTTGAAAAGGTGTTTGGGCGGCTATATAGGGTTTTGCCTTAGTCAAACCCCCGCTTCGGTGATTTCCACCTCCACGAATAGCCAAGTTGTATTGTAAAATGTATTGTGTGTGTAGACCTAGTGTGTGTGCAAGGTCCTTAAATGCAAAAAAGCAAACTAGAGCAACCTAGAAAGTAAACCCTAATTGCTTGTAAATGATAATGTAAATGCTCTAAATCAAGATGCAAAGTGATCTAAAGCATGAATAAAGGATATATTGAAGCTTATGCAAAGACATGAAAACAACATGAAATCATACCCAACCCTCAAGGGAGGAGTACAAGCCAATCTTCAGTCGGTAATCTCCTATTGTTCTTCAATGTCTTCCAAGCCCTAAATGGATGAATGAAATTGATAAATGCTTGATAGAAGGATGTTGAATGTTGTTGAAGTCTTCAAAGATCTACTCTTTCACTGTATAGAAGGTCCTTGAAAGCCAAAAATCGGATCCTTTCAAATGAAGAAAGAGAGCTCTTATGTATGAAACCCTAGGTCTTAATTTCGACTTTTGGCCGACCTAGAGATTGAATATCCCACCAATTTCTTGGGGTTAAGCTTTATTTTATGATTGGATCGCGCTCCTAAAATTTCGGGAAAAATGTCCAAGACCATGTTGCACTCCGGGCGCCATGGTCCCGACAACTTTTCACCAAATTTTCAGGGCTGTCGGATATGATGATTTTAGAGAGAATCCCGAAGTTACAGGTGATTTTGAGATGTTTTGACCCCCGAAATCAAGCCCCCAAGTTCAAAATAGGACCTAATTAGGGTTTTTGATTAAATGATGTATAGGAGGAATAAAATGAAAAGGGCACACTTTAATGAAAAGGGCCCAACTTTATGATATGGGAGATGATAAAATAGAACCTTAGACCTAATTAATTTGATTAATTAAGTGCTAAAGGAGAAATGCAATGCAAAATGCAAAATGCGCCAAGGCGGGTGCTAAACTAGGTGTGAAATTGTACCACCCTAGCAAGTGCGTACAATTTACGACGCTACATTTAGCCCCCACTTTAGTGGTCATATGAACACTACGTGCATATACAAGCTAAAGTACAGAAAAGTAAACATTATTTGAAAAAGGATATATCCATAAGTTTGTCGAACGAAGCCCCTAGCGGTATCTGCAGTACACAGTTAGGAACCACACCCTAGAAAACACACGTTAGATCACAAAATCACCTAATGCTTACTAAGGAAGGTGATGAAAATTCAAGGGTAGCTATATGCCCCCCCTATTTCGGCTTGCTAATTTTAGTGAGTTGAAACAGGGTATCATGTTTACCACTTCGAATTGTTAAAGAATGTTGATGACAAATGCTCACAAGAAGATTTGATATGAGATCAAAAACTAATGGAGAATCATTTGGTAAGAAAGAGGACTAAATCTCAATTCCAATGCAAGAAAGAGTGTGAGGATTTGAGAGTTCTCTAACACAAGATGAAGGATGTAAATGGAAACAAAATGCAAAGAGAAGAAAAGAAAGGAGAAAAGCATGAATACACACATTGGTGATCCATGAGAAGAATAGTGAGAGAGAAAACATGAACTTCTCGCCCCTAGATCTTGTCTAGGTGATCCATGGAAAAAGGGACATGGAAAACTAGCCCCTAGAGTCTATCTAGGTGATCCATGTAAGGGAGGAGAGTGAGAAAGTCTAGCCTTATGCCGCTAGTTCCACTCAACCTCGTGCATGTGTGTGTAAGGGAGGTTAGAAGCACATCATAGGAGTCTATGCCCGAGTATGCTACAACCTGTATATGTATAGTACAAAAGCGTGACATCTCGCTCTAAGAGTCTGTGCTCTGGTTCTGAGAATAATTACCTTGTATAAAAGAAAAATGGAGACATCTCGCTCTAAGAGTCTGTGCTCTGGTTCCGAGAATGACCCATTGCTCAAAAAGTGTAATGTTTATGTCATAAGAAAATTAGAACAAGGATACCTACCTTCATCACAAAAGAAGATACCCCAAAAATGCAACAATGTCATAGATCCAAGCAAGAGAGTTTTGCACTCTTTAAGCAAGGATAAGATAGTTGAAAAAGGGATATCTTGTAGTATGTGTAAAGGAGATCCTTAGAGGAGAAGAGATCTTTGTACAAAAGACACCTATCCCCGAGAGGAATTATCTTAGACAAATATAACATCTTCTAGAATAAGACAAAGAAGAGAATAAGAATGCAATACTTCCTTCTTTTGCGAGGTGAAAGTGATTCTTAATGAAGGATGACGCTCTTTTTAACCCAATCGGGAGAGTGAATTCATTATGGATGTATTTTACCAAGTGCAAAAGAGGTTGTAGTCAAGGACTTACACCTCTTGTAAGAGAGAATCCTTGAACAAACAACAGCAAATGCGTACAAGGCATAACATCAAGTAATAAAGTCCACACCATCCACAAAATAGGAAAAAGTGGATCCTTAGATAAAAATAAGGAAAGATCATTGCCTCCCAAGGATAAGGACAATGAGAATGAATTACACAATCTTCTAGGGAGAGATTTGGACATAAGCAAAAGAAGAGATGTATGAAATCACTCTTGTCCCCATAGGAACAAGAAAATTAGGCTATTATGTTGCTTCAAAAAATATGATTGCACCTGAAATTGTACCATCATGAATGACAATGAGCCCCCAATAAATGAGCTACCAATGTCACATAATGATGAGCAACATAATAGCCATTAATGTTATTTAAAGACATGATAGACTAAATGAGGTATTTGAATATGACATGTTAAATGCTCAACTATAAGTGAGATCAAAAACATGTATAAAATGATAAAAATTGAAGAAGAAAAGTCACATGAAATCTTAGAAGAGGGATGAGTGTAATTTATTAGAGCCTTATCCCTAGAGGAAAGGACTTTATGATGAATAGGAGATAAAGATTCATAAGTGGATTTAGAAATTTGAGGGGATTCATAAAGAGATTTGTTCATTGCCAAGATTTCCTTATGAGGGGAATGAGAGTTGATAGAAGTAGAAGATGATTTAGTTGAAGTGAGATCATCATCACTACTAAATATAGCATTCACATTGAGAGATGGTCTTTTAGATGCTTTGGTACGTTTGCAGGGATTATAGCCGAGTCCAAAGGCATAATTGTGAAAATTAGTCTCTAGAGGAACTTTTATCCCTTGTTCATGAGTGCCACAACCATTTCCATGATACCCATGCTTAGCAAAAATGCGAAAACCACGACCATAACGATCAGCCATTTCAAAAAGAGAAGGTGGTTTTTCATAAGACAAAGAATCAAACTCTTCAGAATTAGAAGTGTGAGGAGAAGAAGTTTGAGAAGCGGCCACAAAATTATTGCTCATAGGTTCAAGTAAGACTGATTGATCTCTAGTTTCTTCCTTCTCTTTAACTTTAAGCACTCTAGGAGGAACCCTATACTCACCTACAAAGGTGGGATTAAAGTCAAGAGATCCCCAATCGTCTTCTGCGAGAACCTTCTCAGGATCAAAAGCCTTTTCATGTGTAGATTCAAGTTGAGAAGAATCTTCATCCAAAGAATTTTGATTATCAGAGGATGATGATTTGTCCATAGGTAAAGAGTCATCACTAGAAGAGGAAGATTTAGAAGAACTCCCTTTGGAAGTAGATGTTTGCAAACAAGCCTGAAGATTAGTATCACCTATCAAGGTATATGTCTTATTGTTATAAATGAATTTAACTTGTCTATGCAATGTAGAGGGGACAACTTGCATACTGTGAATCCAAGGTCTCCCTAATAACAAGTTATATGTTAGATTTCCCGACATAACATGGATAGGAGTAGGCAAAGTAACAGGTCCTACTGTGATGGGTAAGGTGATAATACCTAATGAAGTCTTAGCCACATTGTCAAAGCCTCGAATGGGATGAGAGTCAGGCTCAATGAGAGATGTATCCACATTCATTTTATGCAATAGATTAATGCTACACACATTAAGGCCAGAGCCATTATCTACCAGTGTTCGTCTTATAGCAGTGTCATTTATGATAACCACAATCATCAAGGGATCATATTGATGTTGAATTTCACTAGTAGGCAACTCATCTTGGGTAAACACAATTTGAGCTTTAGGATTCATCACAGAGTTAACCAAAGACACTATATTACTGGATGTATTAGGTGGAGGAACATTCAAATCTTTCAAGGCATCTTGTAACATTCCATGATGAACAGAAGAAGTTTGGATCAAATCCCAAAGGGATATCTTAGCAGGGGTAGCTTTAAGTTGTTCTATGAGATCATATTCCTTACCAAGAACTTGTGAAATACGTGGAGCTTGAGGAAGAATAGGTTGGGAAGGAGGAAGCGAAGTGGGGATAACTGGAGGAGGATTAGGTTGCGTATTGTTTCTTGTGTTATAAGTATGGGCAACCGTATGATAACTCTCTCTAGTTAGTTGCTTAGCATACTCATAAGGGCTCTTCGTAGAATAACCTCCTTGCACAGTAATAATAGGTTTCTTAGGAGTACAAAAAGAATCATTAGCATAACCACCTTGAACCACTAAGATAGGCTTATTTAAAGGTTGAGAGTTTTGAGAAGGACAAGCACCTTGGATAGTGAAGAGAGGTTTGTTAGGTGTCTCATTCACATGTATCAAATTGATTGAGGATGGTTTAGAGGAATGAACAAAAGTGTTGGAAGAATTATTGATAGTCTTCTCTTGCACTAAAATCTTATCACAAATTAGATCAATTTTAGGAGAGAGACAAGGGATAGGCATTGATGTTCTAGTAGGAAGAGTAATACTAGGAAAGGTCATATCATCCTCTATCATCAAAGGATCTACATGGGGAATAAAATCTCTAGGAGAAGGATTAACATTACTCTCTAAAGTCTCACTTTTGAGAGGGAGATCTTTGAAAGAGATGTTAACCATCTTGCTTTGAACTAGGGTATCGTTATGAGTAGAACCAAGTTGAGGAGAGGGAGATGCTTTATTTTTAGAGGGAGAATAATTGAGATTCAAGGAAGGTGAGAAATTATCAAGGGAGAGAGAATAATCTACACCTTCTTCTAATGGTTCATCCCAAATAGTGAGGTTGTTGAAAGGAATGTTTGAAGTATTGTCAATTTTGGGAGAGGAGATAACATTGTTTATTAATTCCTCATCCTTAGGAGGGAGAGCATCAATAGATGTGTTAAACTCATCCTCTTTCCTCAAAATATGTTCAATATGATCTTTAGGGGAGAGAGAATTAAGGAAATTGCTTATTATTTCTTCTTCTTTCTCTAAGGGATGCTTATGGGTAAGACAAACTTTAGGAGAAGGGTAAGCATTTATCATTAATTCATCATCTCTAGTGGGAATTTTGTTGGAAAAGGAAAGGCCATCACTAGGAAATGTAGGGATAATGTCATCTTCTTGCACAAAAGGATCCTCATGAAGGGAGTGTTTTTTAGGAGACACGAAGGCATCAAGGGCGTCATTCAACAAAGCATGATCATATCTATTAAAAGGTTTATCTTTTGATTCAAAAGGAGATATCTGTTCATAGAGGGGATCATTGAAAACAACCATGTTACTAGATTTAGTGGAAGAGTTGATAGGAATGTACCCTTGAGAGGAATCATTCGACTTATCTTTCTCATCACAACGAAATGGCATAGTAACAATGTTTATGAGTTTTTGGTAAAATGAAGGTTTGGTATATTTAGGTTTCAAAAACTCATCTAAAGCTTCATCTAACTCATAATCATCACAAATATGAACATCTTGCAAATAAAAATCTGACATTTTGAAATTGCATAAAATTTAAACACACAATGCAAAGAAACACACTTTTTTTTTTTTTTGTTTTTAATGAAAATGAAATGAAAACACACTAAATCTAGATCTAGATCTAACAAATGCAATGCAAGAGGAAGCAATGATAGATTCACGTCGGGTTCACCAAAATGTGTGGGAGAAAAAGTGACACTAAGCAAACATGCCCTAATCTCACTTTCAACCACACACTTGTGGAATACGAAAGAGCCTAGAGGTATCACACAATTGGCTACTTCTTCTTGTGGAAGAGAGAGCCATGGGCTACCTATTAGGATTTCTATTCCTTTGTTGTAATTGAAAGATGAAATGATGCAAGTTCAATCCCTAACCCCAAAGTGCAAGTATGAACTAATAACAAGATTACAGAATTGAACTTAAATGATGGAAAGCTGTAAACACAAGGATAAGACAAGAATGTAAATGCGTACCCGGAGTCAAAATCTGAATGAAAATGTTTGGGACGGGGGCACGAGCGCCACTGTTCTGATTCTGCCCCTGAAACTGCTCCAGAAACTGCTGTTTTGCACTCTGAAAAAGCTGTCAAAAATGCTGAAAATGCTGTCTGTCAGGAGGACCAGGGCGCCCAGCGCCCTTGTCCCAGGGACCAGGGCACCCAGCGTCCCTGTCCTGGCAGGACTAGGGTGCCCCACGCCCCTGTCCTGGTCTTTTGCTCTGAAATTTGGTGGGAAGGTCGGTCTCAGTCTGCTTCTCCCGGATCTGTAACTTACGGCGTCATCCGAATTCCAAAACCTGCACTTATATCTGAAAAGGTGTTTGGGCGGCTATATAGGGTTTTGCCTTAGTCAAACCCCCGCTTCGGTGATTTCCACCTCCACGAATAGCCAAGTTGTATTGTAAAATGTATTGTGTGTGCAGACCTAGTGTGTGTGCAAGGTCCTTAAATGCAAGAAAGAAAACTAGAGCAACCTAGAAAGTAAACCCTAATTGCTTGTAAATGATAATGTAAATGCTCTAAATCAAGATGAAAAGTGATCTAAAGCATGAATAAAGGATATATTGAAGCTTATGCAAAGACATGAAAACAACATGAAATCATACCCAACCCTCAAGGGAGGAGTACAAGCCAATCTTCAGTCGGTAATCTCCTATTGTTCTTCAATGTCTTCCAAGCCCTAAATGGATGAATGAAATTGATAAATGCTTGATAGAAGGATGTTGAATGTTGTTGAAGTCTTCAAAGATCTACTCTTTCGCTGCATAGAAGGTCCTTGAAAGCCAAAAATCGGATCCTTTCAAATGAAGAAAGAGAGCTCTTATGTATGAAACCCTAGGTCTTAATTTCGACTTTTGGCCGACCTAGAGATTGAATATCCTGCCAATTTCTTGGGGTTAAGCTTTATTTTATGATTGGATCGCGCTCCTAAAATTTCGGGAAAAATGTCCGGGACCATGTTGCACTCTGGGCGCCATGGTCCTGATAACTTTTCACCAAATTTTTAGGGCCGTCGGATATGATGATTTTAGAGAGAATCCCGAAGTTACAGGTGATTTCGAGATGTTTTGACCCCCGAAATCAAGCCCCCAAGTTCAAAATAGGACCTAATTAGGGTTTTTGATTAAATGATGTATAGGAGGAATAAAATGAAAAGGGCACACTTTAATGAAAAGGGCCCAACTTTATGATATGGGAGATGATAAAATAGAACCTTAGACCTAATTAATTTGATTAATTAAGTGCTAAAGGGGAAATGCAATGCAAAATGCAAAATGCGCCAAGGCGGGTGCTAAACTAGGTGTGAAATTGTACCACCCTAGCAAGTGCGTACAATTTACGACGCTACACTACATAATCTCACAAATGAGATCTTACATATATACCAAAACCTAAGACCAAATGTGTAGGTTGGCTCACTATGAATATTACAATTAAATCAATTACAAATGAATCAATATGCGATGCATCATATCAGCTCAATGCATTTACAATAATAACCAATCAATAAAACATCTCCATAACGTGTTGTGCTGATCTGGAATAGATAACACTTATCGGTCCAACCTAGACCAATTTGCTGGTAACAACAAATATGCAAACTCGCTTAGACCGATAACCAAATCACCAAAACTAAGTGTCCAAACAATGTCCTCGACATAACCAAGTAATCTCCAGAAGATAATAGATCATCCTCAGTGCTAGTGAACAATATAACCTACCGGTGAACCAAATACCGGTGACTGTGCATAAGTCACTGAACATGTCGGTGAACATAACCAAAGATCTCCAGTACTAATAAGTGTTGACAAGTGTTGATAGGTGTTGACATCAATGACAAAACCAATGCGACACATCCATAATACCAACAATTCCAACAAAAAATTAAAAAGAATAAGGATCTATGTTAAAGGGATCAATGCTAAATAAAAACTAATTACATGTGACTTCAAACAAAAAAACTCTAACTATAAAATAGGGCAAGGATGAAAAAATTATATAAGGACGAGGCTTAGGATTCAAATCATGAAACCTCTTTATGCTTAGGTAAACTACCATAAAAACTCAATGTTTAAGATCTAGTTATTTAATAACAATAATAAAATGTTGTACAAAAGATAGATCTCACATGTACGAGAGATATTTGCTGGCCAAGATGCATGAAATAAAATAAAATATTGAGATAGGGTAACATCAGTCAATGCTCTTTATGGAAGAAGACACTCCATGGTATATCTCCAAGATATCCTAGAAAACTATAATACTCATTGTATCCTTATAGTGATAATCACTTGAATTACATAGGCCTCCCAATAACATAATGGAGAGGTATGTGAATGAAAATAGGAGAAGAAAAGGGGGCCACAAGTGACCACTTGTTTTTTAAATTAGTAAAAAATGATCTTGAATAAGAAATTGAAGATATCCATGCTTAACATTTGAAGATGCAACAAGAACAAGATTATAGTGCTTAGTATCTAGTTTCTAAACTACTTAAAAAAAAAGAAATGGTGGAGATTGAGAGTTTCAAATAGGGGGACACATAAAGAGCTCCAATTTAAAATATATATATAATAAAGCATATCTTGTGCTCACCCTAAAAATTTATTTTTTAAAAGTATTTTACAAATCACTTTAGTGAAAAATTAGCTAACATTATGTAGTCTATGTTTTTTTTTGGTATTTTTTAATGAACATTTGATTTTTCCAATTTTAAAAGTGGAAACATCTTAAAAATAAAAAATTAAGTGTGATTCCATTTGTTTTTTGGACACTAATCGAAATTCATTTTTTTAATGTGTGTTGAATAGAGTCGAGAACACAAAAATGTCATTTATTTCAAAGTTAGATGAATGGATAAGAAATGTCACAAAAATAATATGCATAGGTTTTTAGTAAAAAATGAAGATACTTAAAAAATTAAATATCAAAATTTTAACATATTTGAAATATAAAAATAATGTTATTAGAAAGGTAAGAGAGATCTTTGTATTGTTGCAGCATGTTTTACTATCAACATCAAAAATTGTGTAACCCTAATGGAGAACATGCTCAATTTTTATTTTTATTTTAAAATTTCAATGTTTTGCAAAAAACATGCATTTGAGTGTTGATATGTAAGTCCAACCCTTTGGATTGGATGTCCAATAAAAAATAGACCTTAAATTTTGGTATTTTCTAAGATAATTTGCAATGAGTGCATTATAATGTGATCATGCTATTGGTATTTTGATAATGTTTAAGTTGTGATTGTCATTGATGGACACACACTTATTTTATGTATGAGTTATTCTCCACCAATAATATGTGTTGTGTTGTTCACACTGGTATTATATGTCATTGTATGTATAGTCTGTGTTTGTAGAAGACTATCAGTGTTTTGTAGAAGATGCTTACTAGTCATAGCGGTATGAAGACCTCAAAGCAGTATGAAGACCTCAAGCAATATGAAGACCTCAAGCGGAACAAGGACCCCTAGCAACAGTTAATCTTTTGATTACAACATTATGTTCTAGTTTTCCAGTCTTTATTCGTTAACCGGTAATTGGTATACTGTACCAAACCGGTATAATTGTAAAGTGTGATGAGTTATCATCCATTGACACTTTAGCGATGTTTCTGTGTCATGTTACCAAATATGTCTAGATGCACTATACCTAGGAAATTGTAGTCTAATCTTATTGGACCGACATGAAATCAGATTCCTATATGAGGACATCATGTCTAGGGTTTTGTAGAGTTGAAATGTGTGAGCATTGTAGAGCAGATCGGGTCTGTGCGAAATAGGCATCTCACTGCAGAGATTGTGAGTGCAAAGGATATAAGACTGAAGTAGTGCTACAATGCATTAACATATAATTGTCAAGGATCTAATTAAGCATTTTGTGCTACTTTCTATATCACTCAATTGTTGATTATTAATCTCTTCGACAAGTCTGAAACCCTTAACCAGGTAGGCCCAACCAAGCCTATTGTAAATCCTCTAAGAAGGTGGTTCACAGTTGTGGATCTGAAATCCTTTAACAGGGTAGTCTTTTACATGACTTATCTCCTAACAGAGATCTGGATTCCTAATAGGATTTGTTCTGGTAAAGAACATTGTAAGGCCTTAACCGGTCTGGTTACTATTCTGTAGATAGTTGACTTGTGAGTTTTACTCACCGTGGTTTTTCCCATTTAGGTTTCCACGCCAAAATATCTTGTGTTATGGTGATTGTGCTTTGTGGGTGAATGCTCTATTTGCTATTTGGCTTGTTTATGTTTTAACTAGTTTGTTGTTTAAACTACTACACCGGTCTGCTGAAAAATTGTTTAAGAGTTTGGTTAAGTTCTTAGGCATACTAATTCACACCCCCCCCTCTTAGTATTCATCACATGCTATGAAGAAAAATTCTAAACCACATGATTGTAGACTATTTTTATGTTTTTCATAATATGAGCATGTTATGGATTGATAGTGATCAAGCCACTATCAAGCCATGACATGAGCATGTTATAATGTGAGCATATTATAGCATGCTTGTGTTATATTTATAATAGACCAGAAAGTGTTTTTGACTAATTTTTGGTTTCCCACATCTTTGTGCACAGTCTCAAAGGGGTAACCACAATTAAGGTCAACTCATCACCTAATATAGGTATTTACACAATTTGTATACATGAAATAATATAACTAAATTAAAGGATGTATGTTACATGTTGGCATCTCCATCCACCTAAATATATTATAATATCTTATAGAAAGTACATAACATGATATCGAAGTCCTTGATATTTTTCATTATTAAAACATGAGAAGACCCCAAATAGTGTGATTGTCATAATTCACTATAAATATGATGTCATGAAAATTCATCTAACCATCCAAAGTTTAATTTCATAATTATTTTAGCTCAATGGTACCTAGATATGATCTTTGATTCATTTTTTTCTACACCCATGTGGTTTCATTTATTATCATAAAATGTTCTCTTTTTTTATATGAATAATTATTACTTCAATGATGGCATTGATTATTGTAGTTATTCCTTTGATTCTTGATGTGGGGGAAAAGTGATCCTAGACTAACATGTGAATTAACCTAGGTCAATCCTTCTCCCATGCATCACTAGAAGTGTGAATGGGCTTGGCTACTATCCACAAGGAAGAGCCAAGTTATCCTAGACCCACACTTTTATTGATTACATGTGATAAGGATTTTTTAACTATGTGCAATGAACCAGGCTATAAAAGGCTAAATTGAACAAGTTTAACTGAGTGCAAAAAATGCAAAATAGAGTATAGAAGAGAAAGGAAGATCTAGAAATGGAATGTAGACAATAGAATAGGATTGAATTGATGTTGAATACGTAGGAATCTAATGTTGAGCACTAATGTGTAAAGACTATTTTGAGAAGAGTCAATATCAAGGATGGTCTAAGCAAGGATCTAGGTAGCTATCCACAAAAATGAGAGCCAAAACAAGAGGAAAAATGTACTAGTCACTATAAGCCTATGATTTGACACTAATCAAAGTGATAGTCTACTCTATCTATTTGTGCCACTTTCTGTTAGATTTGTGCGAATATTGTCATTATTGTCATTGATGTCAAACCTAGTTATCTGGTTAGGACCGGATTTGGTATGCTGTTGGAAGTAGTTTTGGTATTGTTGGTTGGATGGAAGAAAGGTATGTGATATGAAGCACTAAGACATAGATGATCTACTAGAGTTATTTTTAAAAGATCATCTTCTCTGGAATCCTGAGTTGTGCTTATTTTGGTTTATATCCCATTTCGGTATCAACTATGTGAGGTTCAATATTAGTGGTAGCAGTTGTGTATCTATTGTGATTTATGTTTTGGTATTTTGGTATATGTGGTATCTATATCTTTGAGTTAGGAATTATTGTGATTGGAGTTTTGTGCCTTTGGGTCTAGTAGACCCCTATTTTTTTGTGGTAATTAAGGAGTGTTGATGTAATTATTTGTTCATGTTGGATATAATTACACTTTACTTAAGTTTACTTAGGTACATACATATCATAGTAGTTTGCATATGAGACACCTAGGGAGATCTGCTACATTGGGAATGTGTGTGTAGGATAATTTCCACCTTTTATGGTGTGATCTTGTTGTTACATTATCATATCCACTTATTGTGGAGTGATAATTCCACTTTTGATGGGTGATCCATCTCATGTGGAATATTTTACTATTTCTCCTACCTACCCCTACCTACCCTTTCATCTCATTGAGCCACATGTCATGATTTTGTGCTCTCTTGTCTCTTAGCCTTGCTTTTATAAGCAAGCTCATCTACATTGTATGTAACTTTTGATGATCCAATTTATCAGTATTTCATCTTGATAGAATACAGTTTATTCCTATCAATATATTGTCTCTCTATTTTCTACTTTTCATTGAGTTCTTGATCTTGGTTAAATCTCACATAGTATCAGAACCTAGAGGGCTTCATTGATTAGTCATTCTGGAGATTTTTTGGAGGCTTCTATTTTTAGATCTGGGGAGCTGCTCATTATGGGGGCGTACTACAACGATTTGGACATCACGGTTGGTCTGGAAGGCCGTTTCCATAAAAATTGAGTATAAAATTGGCCATATTTAGTGAAGGAAAAAATTTCACCTATTTTGGTATATTGTGCGGATTTATTAAAAAAAAATCATTTTCATTTTCTGCGAATTTCTTTATAAAATCTTATATTTTAAAAAAAATTCGCAATATTTTTCAGTTTTTGAAAGTGTTTTATTTAAAACAAAAAAAATCAAAAAACTTGTTTTGTTTGTACATGGGGGTGTACCCTGCCGACTCTGTATTGTACCTTTCTGCAGGGCCCCGTGCTGCTACCGCCTTGACATCCCCTTGCCCTCCATCAGTGAGTGTTTTTCTCGGCCACCACTCGATGGCCCACCTGCAACTCCGCTCTCTACTCCTTCTGGTCTCCTGCTAGCATTCTCTCTAGTCTCCTACTGATGTCTCTCCGATCTCCTATCAGTGTTCTCCCTAACTGGCCCTGCTCCACCGACACCCTGTAGTTCTCCACCCCCTTGTCACCTAGTTCATCCTTGCTAAGGAAATGAGTCTTTTCAACCACCACCACCGGTGATCGCTCTACTCCAATCCCGACCGCTGCTCAACACTGTCGACAGCTTCACTCTCGTCGACCGACTTCCGCCACATCGGTGCCACGCTGCCCATTTTGGCCATGCAGGAGGGTCCAATCAACCTACCGTACATATAGTTAACAGTAGATAAAGAAATGCATGACTGCTTCTTGTTGATCCATGAAACCAACTTCTTCCCAAGAAAGAATACTCCACTAGATGTGCTCTTCCGGTCATCAAAATTGCCTGCCCAATATGCATATGTATATGCACATAAAGTAAAGTTATCATCTTTAGAGTATCATAAACCATATTCAATTGTTCCTTGCAAATATCTAAATATCCTTTTTATTGCACTTTCATGATTTTTTCCTGGATTACTTTGAAATCTTGATACAATACTAACTGCATTCATTATATCCGGTCTAGCCTGAGTTAAATATAGCAAACCACCAATCATGGATTTATATCTTGTAGAATTTATTGGAGGGGAAATATCTTTAATTGATAATTTTTCACTTGTAACCATAGGAGTACTAACTGGTTTGGAATTTTCCCTACCAAATTTCTTCAATAATTCTCTTAGATACTTAGTTTGATAGATAAAGATGCCTTTGTCAATCTGAGTAATCTACAAACCAAAAAAAATCTTATTTCTCCAGTGATAGACATTTCAAATTCACTCTGCATATTATCAGGGAATTCCATGCATAATTTTTCTTCACCTCCAAAAATGATATCACCAACAAATACTTCAATGATCAGAATATCATCATTAGTGATCTTATATTATAGGTTACTATCAGCATTACCTTTTATAAAATCAAGCTTCAAAAGATACTTATCCAACCTTGCATACCAAGCTCAGAGCCTGTTTTATTCTATATAGGGCTTTCCTTAATCTGCAAACCATATTTTTGTCACCTGTTAGTAAAAATCCATCAAGTTACTCAATAAAGACTTCCTCTTCAAGTTCTCCATACAAAAATGCACACTTAACATCCATTTGATAAACCTTATAGTTCTTATAGGCTGCATAAGCAAGAAATAGTCTAACAACTTCAATTCTAGCTACCAATGCAAAAGTTTCACCATAATCAATTCCTTCCTTCTGAGAATATCCTTTGTAGACCAATCTAGCCTTGTTTCTTACAACTTGTCCATCCTCATTTAGTTTGTTTCTAAAAACCCATTTAGTTCCAATAACATTCTTATTTTTAGGTCGGGGAACCAAATTCCAAGTATTGTTCTTTTCCAAGTCTGCTGATGCAGGATTGTCAGATGCCGAATCATGAGGAGTGTAACCTTTCTAATTTATTTCCCAAATTTCCTTTCCAATGCATCTTAAATGATTCTCCATCTGAATTTTCCATACTCCATAGTTTGTTCCATCAATCCTAGGGTTGTCCTTTCAGTAAACAGTAGTTGAACTACTAGTTGCCATAGGATCTTCCTCAAGCAGTTAAGCTTCTACAAAAAGAGGACTAGGCTTTGATACCAATTGTTAGGATAACCAGTGAACAATTGAGAGGGCAGGGGGGGGGGGGGTGAATCAGTTGTTAACAGATTATGTGAATCAAAGCACTCAAAACCTTTTACCAGAATAACTAATAAAGCATTAAAGCATAATTGAAAACCCGATAATCAATACCATGCAACCATAGCACGTAATACCATGATTTGTACTTGGAAAACCCAGTAAAGGGAAAAACCATGGTGGGAAACCCTACCCATAGTCAAATGATACTTCTACAGAAAGTATATGATTACAATATGGGCCTACACATGTAGGAAGGTACACTGTCTAGAGTGCACTGCTCATCACAATGGAGTCTCACTGACTACAGAAGAGGCCAACCACCTCAAAATATTTGGATAACAATCCAAAAAGAAGAACTGGCTATGATAACATCAAACATGCCAGATTATATTTCTAGTTAAGCTCAATACCAATGGTCTAAAACCTCTTACATAAACCCAACTCGATCACTTATGATCAACCAAATCCTCTGTACAAATGATTATGACATTATTCACTCCTTGCCTATGATCTACAATGATATCTTACATATATTTATACCAACCCGGGACCTAACCAATTAGGTCGCCCACCCAAATGATAATTAAATAGATTCATTACATATTCCCAAAATAAAATCATAGAACACGTGAGCCTAAGGCCAACCAAACATCATCCAATCAATAAAACATCCCGAAAGTGCATCGGAGGGTCCACCAACACATTTCATGAAAACCAGTCCATAACCTAGATAGCACCGGACCTAAATTAGATCCACACATGCCAAAGCAATGACACCAATTTGTCAAGGCACGAACACAATAACCATCAGCATCCTGAATCCCTTCTAGAAGCTGCACCAACACCACTTATGCATTTCATAAAATATCTTCAATAAAGCTCTGTCGGTGAAACCCTTGCCGGACCTACAAAGCAGGCTTACTAGAACATAAGATAGAATCCTATCATCAAGTCAATACCAACTAACTGAAACATACTTCAAAAGTATATGAACCATCCATATAAACTTATTCCATCATCCAAATCATACTAGTGACAATCAACTGATAATCATAACAACTAGTGTTGACATCAATGACAAAACATCAATGCAACACATAATCAATTCCATCATATTGCCAACATGATATAGAAGAGTCAGAGGTGTGGGAGTTGTGGAAAACAAAGTAATAGTGTAGTAATTCCTTACTGTACTTGTTGCAAGTGATTGTGGATAGTGGTACAGTGATCCTTTGTCGGATTTGTTGTGAGTTTTGTGAGTTGTTATCTGAGCTTAACTTGGAACTAACTTCATGCATTTGGAGATGCAACTTTTACTTAGTTCAATTGTTCTTCTATTGTAGTGATCATTCTTACAGTGAGCCGCTTTTGTAATCTAGTAGTGAGCCACCATTTTTGTAAACACCACATAACTAGTTATATTATCTTGAGAGCTAACACTCTCCATGGTTTTTCCCATTTGGGTTTTCCACGTATAAAATTTGGTGTTCTATTTTTTGTTGTGTTATTTCTTCATTATGAATTTGTTGTTTCATGTAGACGAGCTTAATTGATGAAATTGATATATCAGTAAAAGTTTTAGGTATTGCAGGAACACTGATTCAACCCCCCCTCTTCATATTATGGTCTATTCAACCAATTAAACACTTTCATAGTTGAAATATTCATATTTGTACCTACACACATGAAAGAGGGGAAAATATTGTATCACATGATAGGGGATTACCTTAGTCAAACTCTATGTTGGTGTTCTCACTTTCACAATAGCAATGATGACAATGATGATAACAATTGTGTGTCCACATAGGAGGAGAGGAAAAATAGATAAAATGAATGCTAAAATGTGTGATGTAGGTTGAGCTATTTTGTGTTATTATTTCAAAACATTTTGCAATTTTTAATAGATTTTTTTAGGACTTTATAGCTATATACATATTGTAGCTCTCGAGATGTGCACAATGATAACTCTGTCAATTGATCATGACAAAGAGATTTGCCCCTAGTGTCTAGCAAGGCAATGGATATGACAAATGGATAAATAATCTTGCTAAAATATTTATGGATAGAGAGAAGATAGAGGCCATTTATTACAGAGACATAGCGGATTCAATTTCCAAGGGCTATCGCACGATGGGATAGGGGACTGAATATAACAATTTAAAGCAATGAAATGGGATGAGGAGCATGTCAAGAGATGTTTGAAACCATGTTTTTCATTTTATGTCGTCAAGTAGAATCAAGATCAAGCGACAAAAAAGTGTATTGATAGTGATAAGCTATGGATAGGAACAAGCAAGACCAAGAGTGGATAAGGGACATGAATAGGATAAGGATGTGATAGGCTAAGGGATAATGACAAAAGGTTGCAATAAGCCAAATAATATGGATGGAATGTTGTCATAATCCAATGAATAAAGATGAAAAGATGTGATAGACTGAAAGCTGCGAACAAGATGTATGACAGTCATGAAGATCCTCAGCCTTGTCAAGATCAAAGGTGGAAAAGGGAATATGGATATGAGGGATGATGGGATAATGGAGGGTATGATAGGGGTATGATAGGATATGATAGTGTAAATGAAATTTTCCCTCAAGTATGGCATGCAAGAAGCTTATAGATTACACATGATGCTCGTTTGCTAGGTTTTCATCATGGTACTTGCCCAAGGCGCCTGTTTGCCAGATTTTCACCAATGGACGAAATATTTTTCTTTTTTCTTTTTTTTTTCTTTTTTCTTTTTTTTTTCATTTCTTTTTTTTTTTAATTTTTTTTTTTGACATTTACTTTTTCAGTAGAAGATGGACACATGATAGGGGATGGAAGAAAGACTCAAGAATCTTTTTTTTTGTATAGTAGCCTTGAAAAATGGACCATGACTATTAAAAGTATGCTCAAAGACATTGGTAGGATAAGGACATGGAAATGAAATGGGACTAAGCTAAGGCTTTATGAAAAGGATTAGATAGGATGGATGAAAGGATATAAAATATGCATTGGATAATGGATAGGGTATTGGAAGAATTGTGCTTGAGTAGATGAAAATGTTGGTAAGATCAACATTGGCGCACACCTTGAGGGGTGATGGATTGATGGAGGAAAAATAGATTTTGGATATTGAGATTTTGATGGAGGAAAGGATGGGGATTTTGGGACATAATTATCCAAAATGGATGATGGAGGTGATGGAGGAATAGATTTGCAAGGTTTGGATGGAGGAATAGAAATTTTGGATGCCAATTTTGATGTTTCTTTACCCTATTGTGCTTCAAGGAGCCGCTTAGGAATCCACATATTTTTTGACTTTTCATTATTTTGTAGTTCCTTGGAATGCATTGATTGCACAAGAGATTTAGGAACCCATATAGATTTTGACTTTGATTTTATTTGCTCAGTGGGCCTTTGTGGCCTTTTGAATATTTCTTTTTCTTTTTGGATCATATTTTGCTTTGCTTAGACATGTCGATTAGATTGGACATGTTGACCCTTGAATACATGTGGATTGCTAGACTTATAACTTTTATGATTGGCATCCAAATTGATTGGAGAGGGAAAGGAATGTATCGATGGATATGAATGATATGAAGGTCTTTCAGATGGATGGAAGGTTCTCAAAGATGTGTGCCTTTGTTGAGCTTGAATAGGGAACAAAGGGATATAAGGACCTATTACGGATGGAAGGGATATGTTTGTATTTTGGAGGGATGATGAATTTAGCAGGGGTACCAATGTCTCAAGGAATGTCACTAAGGCCATGACCATTAATATTTTTTTTAACATGAAGGGGTTTTTTCTTGAGAAGGTCTACCCCTTTTCCTTTATGAATATCTTGACTTGTAGGATACTTTTTTCTTTGGGAAGAAGATGTGAGTCCATTATGAGGTGGATATGATATGAGAGAAATAATGAGATCGTGAAGTGGATTGGACTGGACCAAAGTGGAATAACCCATTATGAATGTCGGGGGTTCATGAACATCTTGCACCGACATGTTAGAATCATGAGGGGGATTATGATCATGAGGGGGACTAGGATTGTGTAGTGGACATGGATCAATGATGGACTCTTTAAGAGATGGAATGGATTGTTTAGTGAATTGATTATGTGTTGCATTGATGTCTTGTCATTGACGTCAACACTAGCTGTTATGGTTGGTTATCGACAAACAGGTTTTGGTTACCAGTAGAAGATCTAGTGTTACCAGCAAAAGAGACTATCTGTTGGACACTTCTGACATGTTTGGATCAATGGAGTATGCTTGATTTTATGTGTTACATGTTCCTAGAGCATGTTTTGGTTAGTTGGTATTGACTTGGTGATCGGATGCTATCATACACTCTTGTAAACCCTTACTGACATTAGTTTAAGGTTTAACCAACAGAGCTTTCACTCAAGACTCTTGACAGGATACATAAGTGGTGTTGGTATGACTTCTACATAGAATTAAGGATGTTGAAGATGTTATTTGATTGTGCTTCAAACAACTTGAAGGCATTGCTTTAGCGTGATGGACCCAGAATAGGTCTGGTGCCAGGCATCTAGGTTATGGACCAGTATCTTGTTAATGTGTACTCTACACGTTACCAGGATGTTTTAGGATGTTCTATGGATTAGTTATTGTTGTTTTGGTCTTAAGCTGACATGGCATATCATTGTAATATGGATTTATGTAATTATCTTATTGTAATATCTTTTAGGTGGCCGACCTAATTGGTTTAGGCCTTAGTGTTGGTATAAAATGATGTAAGATCTCATTGTAGATCATGGTATGGGAATATGGAATAAGTGTCGTGGTCTTGAAATGCAATATCATATGCAAAGGAGATTTGGCTGATCATAGGTGATCGAATTGGGATTAAGGAAGAGGTCAAAGGCCTCCGATATTGAGCTTAACTAGGATTGTAATCAGGCATGGTAGATGCTATCTCTGGCAGTTCATTACTCTAGATTGTTGTCCATTTATCATGAGGTGGTTATAACCTCTCTGTAGTCAATGAGACTCTTTTGTAATGAGCAATGTGTTCTAGGCAGTGTGCCTTCGTGTATGTGTAGGCCTCTCATTGTATCACATACTTTCTGTATAAGTATCATCTAACTGTGGGTAGGTTTCCCACCATGGTTTTTCCCTTTCTGGGTTTTCCACGTACAAATCATGGTGTTATATGGTATGGTTGCTTTGCATTGAATATCTGTTTAATTGTTAAGTTGTATTATTTACCGGTATCTGTTTCTACTTTACCGGTATCTAATCTAGTTAAAGGTTATTAAGTGGATTAATTGATATAATTTGTTAACAACTGATTCACCCCCCCCCTTTTAGTTGTTCACCAAATATCCTAACACATGAGGGGGACTAGGATTGTGTAGTAGACATGGATCAATGATGGGCTCTTTAAGAGATGGAATGGGAGAAATAATGGGATCATCAAAAGAAATGAGATCTTGGAGTGTATATGAAGTATTAGGACATGGAGATGGAGTAACAAAAGGATCTTGTGGAGGATTTAAAGGAATAATTTGATCTTGACAAGGAGGAAGATCATTGGGTTTCCCTTTAAAGGTGCTCTGCTCTTGGCTTTCAACAGGATCATTGGGAAAGATGTCTTGATATTGCTTAGGAAGTGGAATGTCAATGGGATTTGAAAGTACATTTTGTTCATGAAATGGAAGGGGATCATTTGGAATAGGACGGACTAGGATATTTTCTCAGGGGGTGGAATGTCAATAGGACTTTGGATAGGATGGATAGGAATAAGGGAATCATCATGAGTGCCAGGGAATATGGGATGGTAAGGTTTCAGGATCTTGATCTTGATTTGTTTTAGGATTCATTTATTCATTCTCTAAATCATCCTCTTTACATGGGTTTTTATTTGTGTTTATGAAATTCGGGAGTGTTTCTTTCTTTCTCTATGTATCTCCTTTGCCGGACATTGCTAGAAGCCATCCTTCTATGTTTTGCAATGAGTCTATGTATGGCTATTGTAGTTGGGGATTTTATATCCCATAGTCATTTATGAGTGTGGAATTTGTTCTCGGAGTTTATTGGAAACTTATATTGTTTTTGGTGTCTCTGTCTGAGACTTGTTTTCCTGGAACCATGATTGTTTTAATTTGCGAATTCTTCCATTATAGTCTATGGATTGATATTTTGTTTATTTCATTTATTTCCTTAAGTCTGGGCGTCTTTTTTATGTATGATTTTGGGATAGTTTATTTTCTGTGATTTTATTTTTTGAAGTCGTATTTCTGGCTTTTCCATGTGAATTTTTCTATGTTTATCATATGCACTAGAGTTTATATCAAATGTGCTACTTATTCTATCATATATGTTATTTTTTTTATTTAATGCACTTTTCTGTTGTTCATATGCATTGAATCATTTGTCATTTGCATTGTTTTATGTTTCATATGCACTTCAGAAATTAGTGAATGTGTTGTAAGTATTTATAAATGTGCTGTAGGGTATTATGATTGCACTGCTCTGAGTTGTATATGCGCTAGATTGGTTGGAATATGTGTTTTGCTCAATTTTCTCAGTCTGTGATGTTCTTTCTAGATCTGTTCTTGTACCAAAGGCTTATGTTGAAGATTTTTGATGTTTTCTAGCATTGTATTTTATCTGATTTGGCTATTTGTTATGATTTTATGTTTCGGCAAGTTGATATGCCTTGTCATAGTGGTTTTATGCTTCTTCACCTCATTGATATATCGTGATTATGAGGTTTATGCTTTGTGGTTACTCTAGCAAGTTGATGAGCCTTTCTATAGAGGATTATTTCATGTTTATGGCAGACTTTGATTGCCCTTGAGATGGCTTTTGATTCATTATTTCGCATTGAGGCTCTTGATTGTTATAGATGGCTTTGAATGCATATGAGTTGCTTACGGATTCCTTTGGATTTTGTTTAAGCCTCCATGTTGTTGCAAGGATGCTTAGAGTCTAGACTTCCAGGGCACATTGGAAGTTTTCCTTATTGTAAACAAGTGATAATTGTACACCTAAAATTTTTCTATCTAGTTAAATAAATATTTTTTATTTATTTAATTATTTTATCCTATCTTTTATTAATTAAATAATTTTTTATTTAATTAATTAATTCATTAATCCTCTTCTAAGCCTTTCCTCATTTTTTTATTTTTTTAATAAGTAAATAGTTGCAAAGGGGCAACACCCTTGTATTAAACAAAAAAGAGAATACAAGGCCTGCTTTAAAAAGAGCGATAGGGGGAAAGAATCAAGAAAATAACCCCCTACCTTAGCTCTAGTCCCAAGATAAGAAAGACCAGCCTTGAAGGTTGGATGAGTCCAAAAATATACCAACCTCTTATAGATACAAAGGTTTTAAGAGAAAAAATAGACAATCTCAAAAAACAGAGAGATCGGAGGGCCTAATGACAACTAGAGTCAAAGAGTCTTCAGAAGCATCATCCACAAGCGCATTAGCCGCATCTAGGACAATGGGACATTTCATGCCACAGTTTGAATGAGATGTCGATTCAGCCTTCTCCTTTGGGAGTCAATAGTCATTTGGGAGCCACTCTTTGCCCAACCCAAAACCCTAGTCATTTCCATCCACTAGATCTTTGTTCTCCAAAATACCAAAGTCATCGATACCTACTAGATCTTCATCACAAAGAAATTTTTCCCTCCATTCCGATGTGAAACCGCTTTGTATGCTAGCCACTTTAAGTAGGAAATCAATGTTCCTAGAGATGACAGGCTAGGTTGCTTGGAGAGACTCAAAATCCAGAGAATTAACAATCACAAGCTTCTTCACCTCCGCTCCATTGCTTAGTGACATACAGTAATTTTGGGGAAGCGAAATTCTAAGATTGGCATCAATATTGTCCAATACAACATCTGTGGTAAGCCATAAGGAATTCCTTTCCCAGAATCCTCTTAAGGCTGTGGAGAATAAGAGGATGCTGAGAGAAGAGGACCTCTTGTAGATGTTTGTCCGTGATTTCACCCAGGAAAGCCATCTGGCGATAGGTAGCTTCAAGGAGGATTGGGGTCTCCATAGCGAGTCACTAAGAAAGGAAAGCAATTGTTTGATGGAAAGAAAGGGTATACCATTGTTAAATAGTGTGGTATCAAACCAGAGAATACAACACCCTACAAGCAATTCATACCCAATAAATACCCACACGCATGAGTTGTCAGTATCCAATAAACCATCTGCACCAAAGCTCCTCAACTTGGTGTCAATTGACTTTAAGCATCAAGTGATCATAAACAAATCTTGAGAGGATCTAGTCATAACTAGATATTAATAAAGTACACTTATATTTAATTGCCATGAGGCCAAAAACTGACACTAGTCAATGATGTCGGCAATGTGTCACATCTCATTGGTAAGAAGAAACCTTAACACGTTAATAGGGCAAACGGTCGATCTCTCCTCTAGAAACCATGACCATAAAGTGGAGAGGGGGTAAAGTAGCTACTGGGGAGCAAAACACCATTTTTCTCCACAACCAGAAGTTGCAAAAAGAACTGGAGAGCGCGCAACCATCAATAGACCCAATTGGAGAGCATCCCCCTGAATGGAAAGTGAGGATAGCATGTCAACCGGTGGAACCAATGCCACATCACCAATCGGACCAATAGAAAATCATCATCGGTGGATAATTAGGTGGGGTCACCCATGGCTATAGCCAATTTAGAAAGTCTATCAGCTTCACCATTACCTTCCCTATAGATGTGGTTAACTTGAAATTCATCAAAGGTAACTAGCAGTGCTAGGATCGGTTGAAGCCACTGGTTAAGGCACCAACTAGGGATTCTATTACAACGGATCACATTAATAACATTTAATGAGTCTCCCTCCAAATGAATTCTCTGCACCCCTAGCTCCTTCCCTAATTGAAGACCTCTTAAAGACGCTTTGAATTCCGCTTCATTATTAGTAGCCACACCAATATTTTCAAGGATTTATTTTATATAGAGACCATCAGAGTCCCTCAAAATACAACCAATACCACTTTGACCCAGATTTCCTGCAGAAGTACCATCAAAGTTTACCTTGCTCCACCCATCCTCTGGCGCATCCCATTTCACCCCTACTCTTGGATTGGTCTGATCCACTGGGGTTCCCAGTTTGGAGATTGGTGGGATGAGTAGGTTTGGAAGAACTAGCTTAATCTTACAATCCCAGTCCATGAACAAATTTTTCTTTAATGTTTTGGATTGGGCAGCCTCATTTAGGAGCTCAGTTAGGTGGTTCTCAATTTTCCCACAAAGAGACAATAGGCTCATTTCTTTACCCTGGAAGATTATGCGGTTCCTTTCTTTCCAAATTTCCTAAATCATAAGTGATGGGAGGATAAAAAGGAAATTAGAAAAAATAGCCTCACCTGCCGGTTTAGGCCATTGCAAAAACCACTTATCCAGCCCTCCTGGGAAGGGGCCGAAGATTCTCAATTTTCCCATGAAATGCCACCAACAGTGACTAGATAATTTGTAGTGGAGAAGAAGATGATCCACAGTCTCTTCCTGTTCTAGACATAAAGTACATCTGTTGGGTCCATTGATACCCATTGACTGGAGTCTTCCTTGATTTATGATTTTTCTCTGACAAGCCAACCAGGCAAAGGAGCCCACTTTGGGAAGGAGGTGTTGATGCCAAAAAATATTAAAAGGCCAGTCTTTTTTTATCAATAGCCACTTCTTTCAGTTTGCAACCAAAACATACTTTGTATTTACCATCGAAGGAACTGCACCACCTAATAATTTCCTTATCAGGGGAAGGGGAAATAATCCCTCTATTGAGAAGGTCAGTAAACAAGTCCTTCAGAAGCCGATCCAAGTCCAGCTGATCCAAAGAGTTCCATTTCCATTTAGCAATACCTTTTTCTTGGATTGGATAACCATAATCACAGATATTGTTCCCCCAAAGGTGACAGGTTTCTGCCATAATAGGTTGTAGAGAGGGGTTGTGACATAGGGCATCTTCACCAGGCCAAGAATCAAGCCAAAAGGAGGCATCCCTACCATTCTTGACATCCTAGGTAACCTGATCACTTATGATTTCCCTATTGTCCATAATGAAATTATAGATAGCCGAGCCTCTGGCAGGATTGTTGATAGTAAGAATCCTTTTAGGCTCCAGGGAGTCCAGATATTTATGTTTTAGGAGCCTTGCCCATTTTTTCTTCTAGCCATTACAAATTTCCCAAACCAGTTTAGCACCCATTGCTAAATTCATAATCAAGATTTAGCGAATGCCAGTACCTCCTACCTTTTTTGGTTGATAGATCTTTTTCCAAGCTATCAAAAGGAATTTACCTTTGTCATCCAAACCATTCCAAAGGAAATTTCTCATTCAAGAAATCAATTCATCTTCAATTGCCATTGGTAATCTCAAGCAAGCCATGGAAAAAACCAGTAGCATTGAAAGAACTGACTTTATTATAGTGAGCTTCCCAGCAGAGGATAACCACTTGCCTTTCCAAGTTACAATTTTAGATTTGCACTTATCAATAAGATGCTTCCAGTAGTGATTTCTGTTACTACCAATGAAGAGGGGGGTACCAAGAAACTTCCCTGGGAAGTTTGTGACTCTGAGATTAAGAATCCTTGATAATACAACTTGCAAGTTAAGCGGAGTGTTGACAAAAAACACTTCAGATTTTTGCTAGTTGATTTTCTTCCAAGAAGCCATATAGTAATCATCAAGGCATGTTTTAATAGTTCTAGCTTCCCTCCTACAAGCCAAACCAAACATAATGGTGTCATCAACAAACTGAAGATGAGTCATTTTTTCAACCCCTATTGCCACACTAACTCCAACCCAATGATCATCTTGTTGAAGAGCTCTTATAGATATACCTAAAGATTCAACCATTATGATAAATAGAAAAGGTGATAATGGATCACCTTGTCTGATTCCTCTTGTTGAAGAGAAAAATCCATGGGATGAGCCATTAACTAGAACAGAGAATTTGGGGGAAGAAAGACAACTCGTGACCCAAGTGAGCCATTCTTTGGAGAAGCCAAATTTATTAAGAACATCAAATAAGAAATCCCTGTCCACCATGTCATAAGCTTTCAGGATGTCTAGTTTTAAAATCATACAGGAGTCCTTGGTCTTCCTGGTTGTGTGAAGTGTTTCATGAGCAATGATAATGCCTTCCACAATGGATCTTCCAGGGGCAAAACCACTTTGTTCATCTGATATGATGTGTTTAAGGAGGGGCTTCAATCTATTAGCTATGATCTTTGTTACAATCTTATATACAATGCTGCATAGAGCAATGGGCCTAAAGTCACTCATCTATTATGGATTTTGCTTCTTTGGAATTAGAGTAAAAAAGGTGTGATTGATAGCCCCTAACATAGTCATCTTCTTTCTTGATTCTTCTACTGCAAGATGTAGATCTCAAGCAATGATATCCCAGAAATGATGAAAGAAAGCAGCAGGGAAGCCATCCGAGCCAAGAGTCTTATCCAATTTCAGCTGGAAGGTAGTATTCCTTACTTCATCAATTGAAATAAGAGTATAGAGAGCTATATTTTGATTAACGGATATAACAGATGGGATTGAGTTTAGTATTCTGGCTCTTGTTTCATGGTCGATCTGATGGTCACCATTCAATAAAGAGTCAAATAATATTACAACTTCCTGCGCAATGTCCTCATAATTCTTGAGAGTGACTCCATCTGGTCTCATAATCTCCGATATTCTACTTCGATTTCAATTGGCAATGGCTGATCGGTGGAAGAATTTGGCATTTTTATCACCTTCCTTTAGCCATAACTCCCTTGATTTTTGATGCCAGTGGATTTCCTCACACCAAAGGATTTCATTTAGGTTAGATTTGAGAGAATTTTCTTTGATAAATAGATCTTCAGTCATTCCTGAAGTGATAACAGAGCTAGTTAAGTCTGCTAGTTCAGCCTTAATTCTTAATTTCTCCATATGAATATTCTTGAAATGACTCTTATTCCATTCTTTGATCTTGACCCTAATATACTTGAGCTTTTTATTGAGAATGAGTAGTCTCGAATGATTCCCAAAAACCAGTTCATTCCACCAAGAAGCTATAAGGTCATATAGTTTAGGCACTCTGAACCACATTTTCTCAAACTGGAATGGGGTACCTCCCTCTGCTTGACCCAAGGTGACCTCTAGACAAATCGGGTAGTGATCTGATCCTATAAGCAGGAGAATCGATGATTCTAAGGCTAGATTTTGTCCTAACCACTCACCAGTAACAAGAAACCGGTCAAGCCATTCAACAATATTAGTAAAACCCACTCTCCAGTTTGTCCATGTGAAAATTCCATTTTTTGGAACAATGTCTAAAAGGTGATTCTTCTCAACAAAATCCAAAAAGTCCTTCTGGGACGTACTAGTCCTCTGAATACCCCCACTTTTCTCAATGCCAGAAAGGATCGCATTGAAGTCCCTGACTACCATAAAACTACCATTGGTAATACTATTTAGTTTGCTGGATAAGAGATCCCAGAGAGCCCGTTTATCACCAGCAGTAGATGGTCCATACACATTGAAAAGATTGAAATTCTCATTCTGTCCAAGAATAGTAACTGAGCAATGTTGCCAATACTTATCTTCCCCAACAAGTGAGATCTTAACATTCATGGGGTTCCAAATGATTCCCAAGCCACCAGAGGCTCCATCAGATTTCCTAAAAAGCCCATTCCACTATTTCCAAACTCTCATTTTAGCAACAGTCTCAGTCTTGCTCCATTTAGTTTCCTGTAGTAGCCAAATATCTCCTTTGGTGTCATTAATTTGGTGCTTAATCAAGCACCATTTGTCAGGGGAATTGATGTCCCTGACATTCGAAGATAAGAGTTTCATTGCTCCTAGGGAAGGGCATTTCCCTTCCCTAAATTAAGTTTGGTTTGACCACTGGCAACACCAGCCACTGCTAGCATAACTTTTTTGACTTGCGCCCCCACACACCTTTTGGCTTAAAATTTGGTTTGTCAATAGTTGAATTCGACTTACCAAAAAATTTTGAAGTACCCTCCAATATAAGATCTGAGTCAGGTTCAAAGTCTTCCTCCCCCTCCGAGGAGGAGGTTTCAATTTCACCATCTTCCCATTCAATGCCTATCGAGGAGGAGATCTACCCTCCCATCTCCCTCATAGTGCCAGTCTCCATATCCTAAGAGTGAAGATTGCCATCTTCAATTACTAGTTGATTCCTAGACACAAAATGGGAGGGTGGAAATGAATCCGCTAACTTGGATTCAATGTTTGCTTGTAGGGTTTTGGTCTTCTCCAGATGTGTGAGAAGATCTTGTTGGTTCTCGCTTTGACCAGGGGAGGGAGGAACTATGATCAAAGGGGTTGCTTCCATTAGTGGAACATTCTCCTTGTCAAGAGTATCATTGCAAAATGCTTCCTCGGTGTCAAAGGCAATAAGAGGTTCCAGTTGTAGTTTTACCTCAATAGGAGATTGCATACAAGAATAACTTCATTGTATCGTAGCTGAAACATCACAAATAATACCGGTATGATCTAAGGAAAAGAATTTAGGACAAATATGAAGCTGATATTCCCTATCAATCTTTTGGATCCAGATCTTCCCTGCCCCAATAATTCTGACTTCGTTGGGGATCTTGGTGATATGATCTGTGCTAATACAAATTCTGAGGAAGCTTCCCCATTATTTATCCTCCAAGATTTCATCTGTCGATACAAAGGTGGCAAGGTATTTTCATATATCCTTAATGACATCAATGTTCCAATAATCTGAGGGACAATTATATAGTCATATCCATACCTCATTGTCCGACAATACATGCATTCAGGGGTTGAAATTGGGCTACCAATCAATGGTGTGAACTTCAATGCCATCTAAGATGTATGGACCTTTATTTTTCGCTTTCCATTTCTCCTCATTTCTCATAAATTCAATCATTTAGTAATCATTCAGGAGAATATTAATGTTAATATCCTTTCCCCACTGCGCTCTACACCAGGATTAAAAGTTGTCCTTAACCCACTTTCCACCACCCCACTTGATGAAAAGGCAAGACTCAAGCAAATTTGACCTAGTAGAATTCATTTTATTCTCATCCAAAAAGATGGTGGGTCTTGAGGTTTTTCTTACCGGTTTATGAAAACGGGGTCACTGAGGGAGGGAGGCGGCTCTTAGAAAGTTAGCGTGTCTTTCATGGTTTGACCAAGGGTTTCGATTTTTAGGACGGAAATTGGATCTCCAAAACTTGGCTTGGTTTGCCCTTGAGATATCTTTCCTGAAATGCCCATTCCACTTTTGGAGATTACCATGATCAATCGGGGGAACCAAAAAAGAGTCAGTGTGAGGATTGCCTCTCTCGGGTGCCACACCGGAAATGCTAGGTTCAGGCGGTGGATACCAGTTTCAGGGGGCCTCAGATGCGGGATGCTTAGCCTTGCAAAACTGGCCTTTGTTATTCCAAATGAAACCTTTCTCCTTCCACTTATGCGGGTCAATAGGGCATTGATTATCACTTGAATAAGGGTTTCCATAGTTTAACCGCGGTCTGGAATGTCTATTGCCTTGGACCATATCTGCTTTCCCAGCATTAACCAGTTTCTGAATAGCATGCAATCTACCTGTCTCGATGGGGAAGGCAATGTCTGCTTCATCGCTCCAAGATCCAACCTTCGTAGACTGAGCGCTAGAATAGTGCACATCGGTAATCCTGCTCCTATTGCCAGTGCCGATCCTGCTACCATCCAGTGCCGCCATTTCGCTCCTCTCCCAAAATTTGAGGTAAATTATGGTTTGAACCAAGGATGTAAGCACTAAGCCTTTCTTCATTTAAATAAATACTTTTATTTATTTAAATAATCATTTTTATAAATTAAATAAATATTTTATTTATTTAGTTGATCCCACTTCCTCTATTAATTAAATAAATCTTTATTTATTTAAATAATTCATTAGTCTTTTCTACCTATGACACATGTCATTCATCTCTTACTTCTTCTCTTACCTAACCCCTTTATCATTTAACTATATAAGAGGACACTCTCCTTCATTATAAACCCTAATGACAAAATCAAGCCTTTGTGATCAAGTTATCAACCACATTTATGTTCTTTGTTGAGCTCTTGTGCACATATAAAATTTGAGAGAAAATATATCAAGCAAGATCAATGGAGATAGGAAGAAATGGAGATTGAAACCCTACTTGACATGTGAATGGTATATTTGGTTTATTTTGTTTATTTGCATGGTCTTAGGTATCTTCATTTGTGTATGGTGGATTGCTTTCATTGTTAGGCTAGGGTTTTGTGGTTGGATCTTTGTTAGTCTTTCAATATTGTTGTTTCCACTATCCATTTTCACCATATACAATAACATTAATAATTAATTAGAGGGTTGGGTAATTAGGAATCATTTAATCAAGATAATTAATAGTTGTGAGCCCCAAGACTTGATCCTAAGGAGGATGTTTTAGGATAAGCTTGGGAAGGCCATTGCGATGGCAAGCCAATCTCCCTTGATTCTCTCATAGGTTGAGATGGCTCCACATGTCTATCAGTATTATGCCTTTCAAGGTAATGTTTTCTATGTTTTTGGAGGATATCATGTGATTGTTGGCAAATTGGAGGAATTGATTGTGTGTTGCATTGATGTTTTGTCATTGATGGCAACACCAGTTGTTTTGGTTGTTTACTGGTTTCCAGTAGAGCGGTTGGATTATGATATTGATCTGGTATGCCCCGGTATGCTTTGGTTTGTGGAATTGGTTTGGATCTGTTATTCATGCTATTCAGATGTGTATCATGATCAGTTAGTTCGGGATTTGATGACTTAGGAGCTATCATTTGTTCCAGTAAGCCTTTTGGTCACTGGTAAGGGTTTTACTGACAAAGTTTTGTTGAAGATCTTTTGATGCACTTGATAAGTGGTGTTGGTGTGGCTTCTAGATGTATTTTGGGATGTTGTTGGTTATCTTGCTCATGTTCCTCTTGATCAGTGGTATTGCATTTAGGACTGGACCTAATGCTATCTTATTCTGCTAGGTTATGGATTGGTTTATGTAACGTCTTGGTGGATAATCATGATGCGTTACTGGTTGGATTTATTGATTGGATTATGTTGTTTCGGTCTTTGATCAACTTGGTTGATCATTGGATTGCAGGTTTATATTATGAATTTATTGTATTATCTTTTAGGTGGCCGACCTAATTGTTTAGGTCCTAGGTTGGTATAAATATGATGTAGGATCTCTTTGTAGATCATGTTATGGTTATGGGTCTATGGTTTTAGGGGTTATACAATTATCTATGTTTAAATAAGGTTGTAATCATATGCATAGGTTTTGGTTGATCATAGGTGATTGAATTGGGTTGGTGAAAGAGGTTTAAGACCTCTGGTACTAAGCTTAACCAAAATTGTACTCGGGTATAGGAGATGTTATTCTTACAGTTCACTCTTCTTTCTGGATTGTAGTATGGATTTATTTTGTAGTTAGTGAGGCTCCTTTTGTGATGAGAAGTACACTCTAGGTTGTTGGCCTTCTTTCATGTGCAGGCTCCTATTTTTGTAATCACATACTTACTGTAGAAGTATTATCTGACTGTGGGTAGGCTTCCCACCATGGTTTTTCCCTTTACTAAGTTTTCCACATACAAATCTTGGTGTTATCTTTTGTGGATGGTTGGTAAGTGTTTTGTGGCTTATATTTGTGCTTAACTATTATATCTGCTATTCTGGTATTTGGTTTATGTATTCTGGTAATAAGGTTTTAATGCTTAAAGTTCTATAATCTGTCGACAACTGATTCACCCCCCCCCCTCTCTTAGTTGTCCACCAATTATCTGAGTTGTCTAATAGTGATGACACTACACTCCTACATGTGTCCTTTGTTTTATCTATGGTTATATCTTGATTGATTGGAACACCTCTGGGGGTTTATATTTATGTTTTCCTTGTGATTGACTTATGATTATGTATTGTTCTAGTGATTGAGTTGTTGAGTCTCTTTGATTGTTAGGTGTCATCTTAGGTCTAGAGTGTATGTTGGGACCTTGTGTCATCTCCCAGTATGGGGCGTGGTTCCTTTGGTTCCACATGGTTAGGTGGTTGATGCCTTCTTCCATTGGGATGTCTTCTTGGATTCTTCATGCATGGATTTGGATGCTTCCTTATTGCAACATATGGATGATCATTGTAGCAGTCGATGTAATTGATATTATGGCATTTCATTTGTAATGTATTTACTGTATAAAAGATGTAGATGAGATTATGTATTAGGAGAGCTATGCTCTTGATATATAGATCTTGTATTTATTATAGTGGATGTTACCTTAGGACTTGGTATAATGTTGTATAGATAAAAAAATGTGATGTATTATGCATTTACTCTTGTGAAGAAATGGAATCATTATATTAGATGGTTATGAAGAATTTATCTTAAAATGAAGAGGATTTGTGTTATTGGATGTTTGTAATGGTATTCAAATATCATGGATAATTGTAATGGCTAGAAATGAATCTATGGTTGATGGATGAGTTGTAGGACTTAATATTTAAAGGAATTCATATAAAATGAACTTAAGGAATGAATTGGGTTTGCATTGAAAGTAAGAATATCATGTTGGTTAGTTATGAAAATAAGTAAATCGTTATTTCTTATGTTGGTCATATAATTAATGACGTTGAGATACCCTAGGGAGATGATAGTGATGTTATCATATTCCTCTTGCGTATTAGTTTTATGTGTTATGGTTCATGTTCGTAATAATTAGATGATAATGGATGTAATTTATAGATGATGAAATGTGTTGCATTATATGTTATTTAAATTTATTTATTTTTATCTCCATTAGTATGTTAGTTGCTTTATTTCTCTAAGGTATTTTGGCGGGCATTACACCTCTCCTCTATATATATGAGGATTTTCATTGTAATAAGGATCTTTTGGATCTATCTCTTGGAAATTCAAGAAAACTCTACCAATTTGGGAAGCACTCTAAGACTTTATTTTTAGATGTAAATCAAATTGCATTCAATGAAAGAGACAAGTTGATTTCAATATTTGTGTTCAAACAAGTTGTAATGTGACAAAAAATTTCGGAGGTGATTGTGAGTATTGTGGTGTTATTTGAAAGAGATTTAAACCCAATCTTGTATTCTTTGAGTTTCTTATTGTTTTTAGAATTAATGTTATATTGTCAAACTTGATCATGTGGTCTTTGAGGTATTTATCACATTTGAAGCTAATGTTTTTTGCTCAAACAAAGAGATAACTTGTACTCTTTGTACTATTTTTACCCTCTACGTTTGTGCATATAAGGTGAAGTGTATGTTGAAGTCTTTGAGCTACATGTATTTCATATTTTTTCTTGAAGCTTTATATGAAGTCATGGAAAGTCTTTGAGCTTTCATGAGCTTCTTGATTAATTATACTTGGTTGTAGATGAAAGAATTGTTAGAGAAAGAGTCATCTATTTGTAAAGGTTGATAGGATAGTGATAAAAAGAAGACTTTGAACTTTATTATTACTTTCTCGTCCTAAAGTTATTTTTAGAAGAAAAAAAAAGAAACAATGTGAGGCTTTGTACTCTTATGGATACTTTGCTCCCAATAAGCATATATTCTTAAGATTACTGCAAGTTAAAATTATTTTGTTCCTCAATTCTCAATAGAGAATCGAGTAGATACTTACTCTAAAAAAAGAGAGTAAAGTAATTGTATCATCTTGGATAAGTGTAAAGTTAGCAATAAAATAGTATTAAATTTAGTTTGTAGTAGAGAGGGGGAGTCTTCCCTATTGGATATTGTTGCTGATAGGTTATGTTGTTGTCATTGATGTCAACATATTCCTCTGTTTTGGTGTTGTAGAGAGTTGCTTTGGTGATCTGGTGATTGCAGTGAGTTGATCAGGTTGGTTTATCTATTTTCTATGTTGAATCAACTATAGATACTTTCTTCTTTATTGATTCTATGATGCTATGTGGTGATTTTATTGAGCTATAGATTCCGTATGAAGATTTGTGTTCAATGTTGCAATGTTCTAGTTGTGCATTGGTTTGATCATATCTTTGGTTGCTAATTTGGGAGAGTGGTTGGGATGTTCGTGTGTATCTTAATTTCAGATGGTTCATGATTTTATGGTCTACAAGCTATCTTTCTTGTCTGAATTGTTGTTGTTGAGTGTTCTCAAGTGTTAGCATGTTGATTGATGAAGATTTGATTAAGTGGCATTGGTGCAGCTATTGTAGATGGTTTTAACGTGCTTGTTGTTGTTTCCTAATCATATCCTATTTATTTTGGTGGTTTTCATTGATCATTGTGCACGCTATTGAAGACCTTATGGGTCTGGTGATATTCTTCATGTTATGCAGTATTTTTGGTTGTGTAACGTGTTGCGGTAGATCTTGGCGAGATTTCTGTTGGTGTTGAACATTTGAGGAGTTGATTTGGGTCCATACTATGTTGTCATAACATTTCATTAGTCCAGTGGTTTATTTATGTATCATGTGGTGCAATTTTGTAATTAGGTGTTGAGGGTTTGGCCAACCTTGTAGTCAAGGTTGATTATTTGTATAAATAGGTGTTATATTCATGTAATTGGGAGATCGGTGATGTATGGGTGTTGAGTCTACATTATCACAAAGCGGTGTATGTGTGAATACGCAAATTTATCTTTTGATGTGGTGTATTGAGTAGAGTGTGTTGTAGGGCAGACAAATGAGCTTAACTGGAACTGTCATCGGGCATTAGCATATGCTATTCTTTTAGTTCATCTTAATTAGATTGTAGTCCGAATATTATTGTAAGGTAGTGAACCTTCCTTGAGGGTTGTAGCCTTTTGGGTCATTGTATTTTGAGCAATGAGCTCTAGGCAGTGTGATTGAATGCATGTGCATTCCTCATTGTAATATTTACACATACTACTGCAGAGTATCATCTCATTGTGGATAGGTTCCTAGCATGGTTTTTCCCTTAACCGAGTTTTCCACATCAAAAATCCTAGTGTTATGTGTGTTGTTGTTATTGTGTTTATCTTAATTCTTGTTGTAGTTGATCAGATCTGAGATTGTGCTTAAATTTTTTAATCTAGGGAAAACTGATTCACCCCCCCTTTTAGTTTTCCTTCATTGTTGTTGCCAACAATTGGTATCAAAGCTAGATCCTTTGGAAGAAGCTTTACCACTTGAGGAGATCTCAGATGGCAACCTATATGTTCATGAAAGAGAGTCCTAGATTTGATGGAAATAATTATACTGTATGAAAGGATCATATGCAAGTTCATTTGAAGTGTATTGGAGAAGATTATTGGAAGATTACAAAAAATGTCTACAATGTTCCTCAGAATGGTCCGATTACTACTGTTGAAATCAAGGATGCTGAACATAACATAAGAGCTAAGGAAGCATTGTTGAGTGCCTTAACCGATTCAGAGATGACTAATGTGATGAGACTTTAGACTGCACATGAGATCTGGTAAAAGTTAGAAACCTTGTATGGAGGAGATGCACAAGTTAAAGTTGCTAAGTTGCAAAATTTGAAAGGAAAGCATGAGACATTGAAGATGGGAGAATATGAGAACATAACATCCTTTATGGCTAAAGTGAATGAACTTGTTATGAACATCAAATGTGTCGGTGGAACTCTTGAGGAAGATGATATTGTTGCTAAGGTGTTGAGATCCTCACCTCATGCTTGCAAAGCTAAAGTTACTGCTATTGATGAGATTCAAATTGCGACAAATGTGACAAGAGACATGTTGGTTGGTAAGCTAGATGCATTTGAGTTGAGTGAATTTGGAGAATCACATGGTAAATCTGAGATTGCATTTAAGGCCTCTATATCCGGGAAGCTGAAGTATGATCCGACGGATAGTTCATCTAGGGTTTCAAAATATGAAAGAGAAATGAGAGAGATGGAAGAGCAAGAAAAAGAGTTGGATGAGATTGAAGCACTTATTGCTCAGACATTTCCTAAGGGAGCTGATAAGTATGATGGAAAGTTACCTTTGAAATATTTATCTTATAATAAGATAGGAGAATTTGCTTCTAGGTGTCCTAAAAGAATGTCTAGGTGTGATAAGCATGAAAGACATGATAAATTTGATAAGCATGATAGATATGAGAAGCATGATAAGTATGATAAGCCCTATAAGCCTAACCAAAAGTACACATATCAAAAGAAATGTTATTATGCTACTAATGAAGGTGTGATAGATGAGGAATATAAGGATGTGAATTCAGAAGATGAATTTGTATTTATTTCTATCAAGGAACATGATCCGATACCAATGAATTTTACAAGCTACATTGTTGAGGAGAAAGCTTTGGCTACTAAGATTGAAGAGAAAGATGAATGGGTAATTGACAATGGTTGTTCACATCATATGACAGGTGATAAAAATAAATTTGTGAATATGGAGAGGTATGATGGTGGTATGGTAAGATTTGGAGATGATAAAACTTGTGTGATTCGTGGTAGAGGTTTTATATCTTTTAATGGTAAGCATAATAGTGATGATGTCTTATATGTTGAAGGTTTCAAGCATAATATTCTGAGTGTTGGACAAATTATTGATAAGGGATATGATTTGCAATTCAAGAATGGTAAATGCATGATTCTAAATTCCTCTAGCATAGAGATTGCATTAGGGACTAAGACTAAAGGTAACATCTTTCACTTGAATGCCGGTGAGAAAAGTTGTTTAATTTCTTAGATTGATGAAAGTTGGTTGTGGCATAGAAGGATGTGTCATGTTAATTTTGATTGCATGATAAGGATAAGTTCTACTCAAGAAGTTAGAGATTTTTCTAAGATTGTGAAACCTTCTAATCCGGTATGTAAATATTGTCAGTTGGGAAAGCAAACAAGAATTTCATTTAAAAGTAAGTTGTATACATCTAATGGATTGTTGGATCTTGTGCATACTGACTTGTGTGCTCCTACAAGAGTGAGAAGCATGCAGGGTGACATAAATTTCATTTTATTGATTGATGATTACTCTAGAATGATGTGGGTTACTTTTCTAAGGGAGAAATCAGAAGCACTGGAAAAATTCAAGATATTCAAAGAAAATATGGAGACAAACACAAGGTTGAAGCTGAAGTGTCTAACATTTGACAGAGGAGGAGAATTCACTTCTAGTGAGTTTGATTCATTTTATGAAAGGAATGGAATTAAAAAACAATTATCTACTCCTAGAACCCCTTAGCAGAGTGGAGTTGCTGAAAGAAAGAACATAACTATTTTGGATGTTGTTAGGACTATGTTGATTGAAGGAAATGTTGCACAAACCTTTTGGAGAGAAGTTGTTAGCACTACTATTTACACATTCAACTAGGTGCATATAAATGTTGATTCTGGTAAGACTCCTTATGAGCTATGGTTTGGTCATGTTCCTACAATTAGATATTTCAGAGTTTTTGGAAGCAAATGTTATATCAAAAGAGATGATGATATATGGAAGTTTGATGCAAGATGTGATGAAGGAATCTTCTTGTGATATTCTACTAAGAGAAAGGCCTACCGGTGTTACAATAAGAGATTGAAGAAGATAGTAGAAAGTGCAAATGTGAAGGTTGATGAATGTCATGGGATTGTTGATCTGGACATTGTTTCTAAGCCTGCACAAACTAAGATCTTGAAGCACAATTCTTTGATAGAGGCAGTTACTCTGGATATTGTTGTTGCTAGTGAAGAAGTTCAAGAACCTAAGAATCAGAACAAACAAAAGATTGCAAGGTATGTGAAATTGAAGCATTCAGAGAATCAGATTATCGATGACAAAAAAAAAGGTGTGATGACTAAGAGAAGGATTGTTGCTGAAGAGATATGTCTAATTTCCAAGATTGAACCTAAAGATGTTGTTGAAGCTTGTAAGGATGACAATTGGATAAAATTTATGGAGGATGAGTTGAATCAGATTGAGAAGAATAACACATGGGAGCTTGTTCCGAGACCTAAAGACAAGAATGTGATTGGTAAAAAATGGGTGTTCCAAAATAAACTAAATGAAGTTGGTGAAGTGGTAAGAAAAAAAGCAAGATTGGTATGTAAAGGATACTCTCAGATTAAAGGTATTGATTATGAGGAGACTTTTGCTCCAATAGCTAGAATTGAAGTTGTTATATTGTTGCTTACAAGAATTTCAAGGTATATCAGATTGATGTAAAGTCATCTTTTCTGAATGGTTATTTGGAAGAGGAAGTCTACATTGAGAAACTAGAAGGATTTTCATTATCTGATGAAGGAGACATGGTATGTGTTATGCCCTGCATACCTAACCCCTATTAGTTTCCTTGTTTTAAAAATATGGGTCCCCTTTTTTTGCTTTATGCTGCTTTGTTTCTTTTTTTTTTGCTCCTTCTACCTCAGAACCTCGAAGTCACGAGGTCTCTTTTTATTTTGTTTTCTCTTTACCTACTCAGAACCCTGGAGTTCTGGGGTTGGTATTTTTGCCTGCTAGTGCACCTACCCCAGAACCTTAGAATCTTGGAGTCCCGAGGTGGTGCCTTCTCTTGTCTTGTCTGTTTTCTTTCATCTACCTCAAAACTCTGGAGTCCTGAAGTCCCGAGGTGTGTTTGGTGTTGTCTACCTTGGGACCCCGTAATTCCAAAGTCCTGAGGTACGTTGTGTTTTGTTCGTCAACCCCGAAACTCCAGAACCCCGGACTCTCGAGGCTGATCCTTGTTTGCTTTTTTATTCTCCTTCACCCTGGAACCCTGGAGTTCCGAGGTGAGGTGTTTGTTCTTTGTTTTTTTTGTTGTTGACCTCAGAACTCTGGAACCCTAGAGTTCAGAGGTCCTATTTAAGGCGCTCGCAACGGACAAGGTTCGCCAGGGGGGGGGGGAGTATAAATATGAATAGTGAACTTTTTTAAAAGCTCATTTATGCATTCAACCTTTCAGAGCTCTTGTTTTCTTTCCTCTTGCTTTGTGCCTGCGGCCTTCTGAGTTCCTTCGTGTTCTTGGGCGATTCTTCTCACCAGGTTGCTGATTTTTTTCGCTCTCCTTGTCATTTGTAGTTTAGATCTTCCTTTTTGTCACGGTTTTTTCTTTTCTTGTTTTTGTTTTTTGTGTTTTCTTTTTTTTGCATGCTCTACTTTGCCTATCCGGGAACCCTGCACCCCCAGAGTTCTAGGTTGCTTGCTTTTCCCAACCCCAAAACCCCGAAGTTCCGAGGCTATTGTTGAGCTTAACACTTGATGAACCCAGAACCCCGGGAACCTGGAGTTCTGGATTACCCCCTTCAAAGAAGTAATACCAACTACCCCGAAGTTTCAAGGTCCATTCTTATGAATTTTTCTTTAAATCCTTTTGGGTATCTTTGTATCTAGTCTATACCCTACAGTCTCAAGATCAGCCTGAACTACCTACACCCCCAGCCTGAAACCCCGAAACCCCAGAGTCCTGGACCCATTTATAATCCATTAAGCACAAAACCTCGTAACCCCAGAGTTTTGGACTTCATTCACGCCTACCCAGCTCGGAACCTCAGAGTTCCAAACCTTTTTAAAGTTTTCCTACCCCAAAACCCAAGAGTTCTGAGGTCCTTGTTTTTAAAGATAAAATTACTCACCCTGGAACTCCGAAACCCCAGAGTCTCAAGGTGAATGAAGTTCTCCATGTTTTGTATAATGTACTGACACTTGTTTCCTTCTTCCAGATTCAAGCAATTAGATGGACCCATCTTCCAACAAGAGAGGCAAGGATATTGATTGAGTTTCGACAGCCATGAAGTACGACTACCAAGGGTAGGTTTACGCTTAAAAGTTGGATGATCAAATTAAATGGGTTACTAATACTAAGATTGGGCAAGTCGAAATCAAGGACATCAAACCCCAGTTGGATAAGCCAAGGTTGGAAGCCCAAAGAGGAGAATAAAGAGATCAAGCCTAGTAGATGCTACCATCTTTTCACAGTCAATGCAGGCTTCCAAATTTATTGTAGACGTATAAAATGACTATATTCCTAAATGATTATTTTATGTTAATTTCTATATTTAATTAAATTATCCACATTCCTCTATTTAATTAAGTAAATTACTCAATTTATTTAATTAAATTCAATTAACCCCCTTTTAGGTCATTTAATTGAATAAATCATTTTATTTGATTAAATCTATTCTTCTAAACCTTTTAATTAAATTTACATTTAATTAAATAGGGAATCCCAACCAAATTGAATTAAATTAACTTTATTTCAATTAAGTCCCATTATTTCTCCATCCACTTGCAAAATCCTACATCTCCCACTTGCCTCCTAAACCCTATTCCTAACCCCTTCTAGACTCTTCTAATCACTTCTAAATTAGCCTAACCCATCTCCGAAATATTGTCACATCCCTAAGAAAGGGGAAGTCACTTCTCAAATGCTTAAAGTCTTTGATAACCATTAAAGGCTTCAAGTCTCCAACAACTTTCTCTTCCAAACCATTAATGGTTAACTCAACCGTCTAGCATGATTAGAGACTTTCTCTAAACTCAACCTCCATGTAACCCAAGGGTCTCATCAAGCATTTATTGCTTTGACCATGGTTAATCCTTAATCCTTTGCAAAAGAGTTTATCCTTTTAATAAAGCCTTTATCCATTGGATAACCCTAACCTAACCTTAACCTAACCTTAACCCTTACCCCCTAAGGTAACCATGAGGTCTTCTCAAGAATTTAATGCTTCCTACCTCTCTTCTCAACCCAACCTTATGTTGACATTTGTCACCATTTCATTGGTGCAAATTGCAAACATGGATTCCCAACTTTCAAACTCAACCCTTGATTAACTCTTTCAATCCTGGCCATCCATTGCCCTATTTTTGCTATAAATAGAGCTCTCCATCCTCCATTTTAAGGATCCAAGTCTTTAGCATCATACTTATACTAAAATCCATCCAAGCTTTAATATATCATTTGTGCTCATCATTTAGCCTCTCTTTTCAATAGGAATTAATCTAAATATGCATGTTTAGAGTATTTTCCTTATCATTTAGCTTAATCATAGACTAGTATATCATGCTAGGATAGTCTTGCTACTAATCTTGTCATCTTATAATCTAGTTTATTGCATTTATAGGATCATGCATAGCTTAGGATGCATTTAATCTTAAAATCAACCAAAGCATCCCTCATTCTTGCGTTTGTCATCCCTAAACCACTTTGCTCAGTGATATGAGAGCAAAGACATTGGTTTGAGGGACCTTGTGAGATAGAGAACCATGGAACCAACCTTGGGAAGTTGAGTCATTCTTCATGACTCAATAACTTGCACCAAGAAGTCCTGTGGGTGTGTGAGAAAGGCTCCTTAGGCTTTATTTTTCGCATTTTAAGTTCTATTGACCCACTTTTCCTGCATACATTTCTGTTACCAATCGTGGGGCCTGACCCCATATATTAAATTGGTTTTTGAATTTAACCCCTTTTGCAGGTACACAGGAAGTAAGAATCAGCATGTGGGAAGCATTCCTTAGCGCATCTAATTTAAAAGCCTAGTGCATCCCGCTTATTGTTCATGGTGTTGGGTCCATGTTGTAGCGTGTTAGGTCTTTACTATAGCGCATCATCCCACTAATATTTTCCTGTAGGTCTCGGGGTGGGAGAAAAGCAGAGTAGCCCATTCAGAAATTAGCTTAGCGCATTCGAAAAACAACATAGCGCATCAAATCTGTTAGATAACGCATCACAGTCATCCTATAGCACTGACAGTTTGTCCTATAGCGCATCATAGACATAAAACAAAAAGAAAATTGTAACCAAAATTAAAAAGGATTAGACTTGTAGAAGTCCACCAAAACCCATATTTTCTTAACTATTTGATTGAAATTTTGCAGGACTCTGACATTTTCTTGTAGGTAGAGCTGGATTTTATTTGTAGAATTATAAATAGTTTTAGATTTTGCTAGCTTAGTTAAAGTTAGTTAAAATTTAGAGTTATTTTAATTCTTATTGGATGAAATTGGACTCACCTTACTTTGGGCTGTAAAATGAACCATAACAACAATTTTCTTGCTTTTCTAGAAGGAAATTTCTAAATTTGGGCTTTAAAAAGAAGAAAACAAATTCTCATTTTTGCAAAGGGCTTAAAAGAAACTTCACCATCCTTTGGTGCATAAAAGGATTCATTTTAATTTGCGCAAAGTAAAGAATCACACTAAGTCACAAAAGTCAGTTACAATCAAAGAGGGAAGTTCTTCCCCTTTTGATCGCTTTATTTTGTTGACCACACATTGCTTTTGTTTTATTGACCAAGATTGAAATTTTGTTTTGTTGACCCTTTCTTTTTAATAAACTGGAAAATCATTGCTTTGAAGGAAATAAAAAGAACACCATGTTTTCATGGAGCAACATCTCCATATAGCTCTTAGAAAATCACTGACTTGAAAGGTAAAAAGAACCTTGTTTGCCTTGTCTCGAAAGTAGAAGGCATATGCTCTCCCCTTAATTAGGTGATCAAAAAGCCATACTACTCTTACGCTTTCAGTCATTTAAAGCATTTACATCCTTTAGCAGGCCTGCCTTCCCGAGGGGTTGAAAAACTCTTAAAGCCATTCGTGGCAGGTGTGAGGGGAACGACCTAAGTGGGAAATGACTTTGATGCCAAGTGTTCCAACCCACTATAATCAAAAGTGGAAAGTGATGAAAGTCCTTTTCAATGGTTGCACGCAGTGATTAGCCTTCCCCCTGTATCCTTGAGATACGTAAAGCCTTTGTTCTAAAGGTTGGGAAGTCTCCCATGAGAGTTTATCACTGATGAATGAACAGGAAGCCTGATTACGAACCTTAGAAATAGAAACTTTGAGTCGAGTCAGTGACTAGACATTTGTAATATCATAGTGCAAGGGTGGGGAAGAATCTGCCCCCAAGATTACTCACCATATATCTCCTAAGATAACTACTCAATTGTGAAGCAATTCACTTTGAGTTAATTTCTGGCAAAAGACAAAAAAATGGGTGCCCTCTAGGGGGTGACACGGCTGTTTGAGCTGACGGAGTATCAAGACTAGTGGGCTATGATATTACTTATGACCTTTAAATAAAGAGTCTTCTTGAAGTATATTATTTGTATCCAAACCTGTTAAAACATTGGGGATTTGAACACATCCTCACAGAACATACACTTATTGTTAGATTAAGCAAGATGGTTGTCTCTTTGGTACCGTGCTTTCATTTGTTACTTCAGAAAATCATCTGTCAACACTGAAAATTTCAAAACAAAGATCCAAAAAATGCAGAAAACAACCAAATCAATACATCAGGGCAGTCTAGCGCGTAAAAACAACCTCTTAGCACATGTGAACTATCTTTTAGCACATTGAAACTGAACTTTAGCACATCAAGTCTTAACAGTAGCACTTTACCAAGAATCCAAAACCACAGTCATAACTTAGCGCATCCAGAAAATAGTCTAGCACGTGGAAGCATCAGCTTAGCGTGTAGGGGTCAAAAACTAGCGCATATAGTTTATCAGTCAGCGCTTCACAGGCCCATACTAGCGCATAACATTTCGAGCAAAACAAAAAACAAAAGAAAATAGTCTAAACTAGTTAGCACGTAGCCGGGGGTAGCCTGGTGTGTGTGGTCTTTTCCTTAGCGCATTGAAAACTTTCTGTAGTGCATCCTGTCTCTGCTTTAGCACGTGATAAAAAATCAGAAAAACAGGGGGCAGAACAGAGATAGATTTGAAAAATTTTGAAAACATTTTTGAAAGCCTCCTTTCATCAACTTCATTTTTCATCAAAATAGAGTATTAGAAATAGAACATTAAAAGCTATTTCCAAGGCAAATTTGTAGTCAAACAAAAGTTGTCTAGAATCCAAAACTGGTTACACAATAAACTTATCTATCCTATCAAAATCGGGAAACATCATCACAAGTGACAAATAGGTCCTTTATCATCTCGCGGATTTTATCCCAAACACACTTGTTCAAAACCTCAAGTTGTTGTTGGCATTATGTGAACCGGCATAAGCCTTATGCAAACTGGCATGAAGACATAATGATATTGTATGTTGTCATTGATGTCAATATGAGACATAGTGTGAACCAGCACATGAGATAAGTGAAGAAAGAGGTACCGACATATGTGTGAACCTGTATATGCCAAAGTGAAGCAGCACATTTGTTCAAAGTGAACCGGCATGCAGTTATGGGAACCAGCACATGGAAGCACTGTATGACTACCGGTTGGTAAGGCAACTTCCACTTCGGGGTTTCCAGTTGGAGTATCTCAAGTCTGTGTGACTCAATCAGTGATCTTTGTGTGATGAGTTAGCAGTATGATGGAGGACAGATCGTGTTTCCACGTAAGCTCTATGTGCGTGAAGGATCTTGCATGAAGAAGAGTATTCCTATCTACCTCAGGAATGTGCGAAGTCTATCAAATAGTGATAATGCGTGATGGGTTATCGGCCGCCATGAAAACGGTGGATAATGGATGATGGAGAATGTCTTGAGTTTGACTCAAGACTGATGCATTTAATGTATTATGTTTCAACAGTTAGGATCAAACCATTTGAATTTCTCAACCTAACAAGTTTAGGGTTTTAGGTTTTTGCTACTGACCTATATGTTCCCTATAAGGTCGATGTTAGGTTTCTATCTGAAGTTGTTGGCAAAAGTTGTGAGTGTGTATACAACGAAAGCAATATAAGATTCTTGCCAGACCATAGGAGAGAAGAGATACCTGCAAAGTGAATGTGTAGAAGGAAAAGAGGAGCCTAAACAGATCTGTATTAGTATTAAGTGATGTTAACAGATCATTTTAATACCTGTTGATCTCTAACCACTTCAACAGTTGTAAAATCCCCTAATAGGGTAGCCTTAACTGGCTTGATTCAAAATCCCTTAAATCGGGTGGTCTTAACCGGCTTGCTATAAATCCCTTAACCGGGTAACTCGAAGCTAATGAGTTCTGAGAAGCTAGAGAAGCTTAGGAGATCCTTTCAGCTATTGAGTTCTTAAAATCCTCTAACAAGGTGACCCTACCGGGTTTAACCCTTAACCAGGTATCCCTTAACCGGGTGATCCCTAACAGGATCGATTCCTACCAAAACCTATTGTAATGTTCTTAACTGGACAAGGCTCCTAATAGAGCGGACTTCTAAAGAGTTCAAAAAGTAGCTTGTGGGTATTCATCCCCACCGTGGTTTTTCCCAGTTGGATTTCCACGTGAAAAATATGTGTGTCATGTGAAATGCTTTTGTCTTGTGATGCTTTGTTTTATCTGTTATGCACATGAAGGTTCTATGTTCTATGCCTGTCTATAAAACATATTGAACTCACTGTTGTGAAGATTTGATGGTTAAGTCAACTAGTTCATGCATGTGAATATTATGATAATGTGGTATTGAGCTAAGAGAAAAGCTTAGTGAGTGACTGGTTCATGACTGACTGAGCTATACTAGATGTTACCGGTTGCACTCTGTTTTACCAGTATCTCTGTTTATCAGTCATTGTGAGTGTTTGCTGTCAAACTGGTTTTGGACTGTATTTATGTTTGTACTGATTCACCCCCCCCCTCTCAGTACCAGTTTGGTACTAGTGGTTCATCATTGAGTTATCAATTGGTATCAGAGCACTCCAGGTCCTCTAAGTTGTAAGCTTAATCGCTTGAATAAAAGATCCTAGCCAAATGATGAAGAGGGAAGGTCCAAAGTTCAATAGGGAAAACTTTGGTATATGGAAAGACAGGATGAGGATATTCATCAAAAGCATGGGTGTTCAACACTGGAGTTATGTTGAAAATATATATGTTGATCCTACCGGTACTCTCACCGATGACCAAAAGAGCGAGATAAAAGAAAATGGGCAAGTCATGGAATCCCTCATCAATAATCTATCTGACATTGAGTTTATTGATGTTCAGGACAAGACAAATCCCAAAAAAGTATGGGATGCTCTCGAAAATATCTATCGTGGTGATGAGCATGTAAAACAGGCTAAGGAAGAGAGCTTGAGAGGAAAGTTTGAAGACATGAGAATGGTTGAAGGAGAGACCATTCAGCAGTATGGAATAAGAATCAAAATAGTTGTTGGAGAAATAAAGAGTGCAGGTGGCAAAATAGAAGATTACATTGTGGTAAGTAAAGTCCTGAGATCCCTGTTGCCGGTCTATGCAATAAGGGTTGCTGCTATTTAGGAGCTGAGATCAATAGACAAATCTAAGGCATCCTTGGACTCCATCATAGCCAAGTTGACAGCCTATGAGGTGAATAGCTTTGATGGTAGTGTTTAAAAGTCAGAATCAGCTTTTAAAGCTTCTACTATACCATCCAGAAAAGGAAGAGAAGCTAGCACTAGTGGGGAACCTAGTCAGAACAGAGAAATGAAGGATGAAGAGTTTCTAATGGAATTTGAAGCTCTTCTAGCCAGGAGATTCCCAAAAGGAACTAGTAAATACAAAGGTAAGCTACCTTTGAAATGTTTCTCTTGCAACCGGATAGGACATATTGCTATGAACTATCCTAATAGTGACAACAAGGGCAAACCAGAAAGGTTCAAGAAATTCAAAGGAGGAAACTAGAGAAATTGTTTTGTGGCAGTTGATGAAGGTGTCATAGATGAGGAATCAGAGATGAAGAGAATGAAGACATTGTGTTCATTGCTATAAAGGAAGATGTGACAGACAAGAAGGCTCTTGTCTCCCAGTTTGATGATTCCAATGAGTGGATCATTAACAGTGGCTGCTCTCACCTTATGACTGGTGACCGGAGCAAGTTTCTATCATTAGAAGAGTATGATGGTGGTGTGGTTCGCTTTGGTAATGATGCACCATGCATGGTCAAAGGCAGAGGGTCCATCTCCTTGAATGGAAAGAGTAGTGCTGACAATGTGTATTGGGTTGATGGTCTCAGACACAACCTTCTAAGTGTTGCCGAGTTAAATGAAAGTGGACTCACTCTGCAATTCAAGAATGGAGTTTGCAGAATCAAAGGTAAAGATGGTAAATTGGTAGCCACTGGCATGCAGACTAAAGGTAACCTATTTCATCTAAATGCTAATATAAGTACATGTCTTATGGCTAAGCTTGATGATAGCTAGATATGGCATAGGATTTTCTACCATGTGAACTTTGACAACATTGTGAAGGCTAGTAAGATCAAGGCAGTTAGAGGGTTGCCGGTGCTGAGCAAACCAGATAATACCTTGTGTAGAGAATGTCAATTGGGGAAAATGTCTTCCTCAACTTTTAAAGGTAAATCTTTCACTACTGACAACTTGCTTGATCTTGTGCATACTGATTTATGTGGTCCTATGAAAACTAGAGGTGTGCAGGGTGATAGGTACTTCATGATTCTCATTGATGACTGCTCAAGAATGATGTGGGTCAGATTCTTGAAAGACAAGTCTGAAGCTTTTGGGAAATTCAAAGCTTTCAGAGCATTAGTGGAAAAGGAAAGTGGTAAAAGGATCAAGTGTCTCAGAACTGATCAAGGAGGGGAATTCACTTCCAGTGAATTCAACAAGTACTGTGAAGAATTTGGCATCAAGAGACAACTGTCTACCCCCCGAACTCCACAGCAGAATGGCCTAGCAGAGAGGAATAACCAAACTATGGTTGAAGCAACTAGAACTATGTTGATCCAAGGAAAGGTTTCTCACACCTTTTGGAGAGAAGCGGTGAGCACTGCAGTTTACACTATGAACTGGGTACTCATCAAAAAGGGCAAGGACAAAACTCCCTATGAGTATTGGACCAGTAAGACCCCTATGGTAAACTATTTTAAGGTCTTTGGTAGCAAATGTTACATCAAGAGGAGTGAACATCAGGGCAAATTTGAAGCTAAATGTGATGAAGGAATATTTCTAGGATATTTCACCAAGAGTAAAGCTTTCAAGTGCTACAACAATAGGACTCAGAGAATTATGGAAAGCATCAATGTAAGACTTGATGAATCCTTTGAGAAGACTGAGAAAACTAGCAGTGAGCAAGTTGTAAATGAACCGGTTGCAACCTTCTGGGAACCAGTTGTCAGTTTACTGAGCACCAGTAATAGTGTTCCTGAACCGGTGAATGTTGATACTGATGAAGATAAGGATGAAGAAGAAAAGCAAGAAGAACCAATTAAGACCATTCCTCAGTATGTCAAGTTGAATCATGATCTCAAGCAGATCATAGGTGATAAGGATGCAGGAATCCTTACAAGAAGAAAGATCAGAGAAAACTTATGTATGATCTCTGAATTTGAGCCTAAATCATTCAAAGAGGCTCATAATGATGAAGACTGGATCAAGGCAATGGGAGAAGAACTTGACCAGATAGAGAAAAATGGTACATGGTCCTTGGTACCCAGACCAGAGCATAAAAATGTCATTGGCACCAAATGGGTGTTCAAAATTAAGTTGAATGAGGATGACATAATGATTAGGAATAAAGCCAGACTGGTATGCAAAGGATATGCTCAAGAAGAAGGTGAAGACTATGGGGAAACCTTTTCTCCTATAGCCAGATTGGAAGGAGTTCGTATGCTTCTTGCATATGCATCTTTTAAGAGATTCAAGGTATATCAAATGGATGTAAAATCTACATTCCTAAATGGTGTACTTGAAGAGGAGGTATATATTGAGCAACCAAATGGGTTAACCCTATCTGAAGACAATGACATGGTATGTAGGCTACACAAAGCATTATATTGTCTAAAGCAAGCACCTAGGGCATGGTATGAGTGCCTACATTCCCATCTTGTGAAGATTGGATTTGAGAGAACAAGTGAAGATAGCAATATCTACTTGAAGTCTGAAGAAGATCAGATCCTGATCTGTGAAGTTTTTGTTGATGAAATAATCTTTGGTGGAGATGACAAGATGAGTCATGAGTTTGCTGATGAGATAAAGAAAGAGTTTGAAATGTCACTCATAGGGGAGATTAAGTTCTTCATTGGACTGCAGATCCAGCAGATGAAAGATGGAATCTTCATCAATCAGTCCAAATATGTCAAAGAGGTGGCATGGAAGATAGCAAACCGGTTGGTACACCAATGGTGACCGGTTGCAAATTGACAAAGGAGGATGATTCTGCACTGGTTGATGAGAAAGAATACCGATCAATGATTGGTAAGTTGCATTATGTAGTGCATAGTAGACCGGATATTGCACATGCAGTTGGCATCACAACAAGGTTCTAGAAGAGTCCAACAGAATCTCACTTGAGTGTAGTCAAGCGGATTCTTAGGTATCTGAAGGGAATAATTGACTATGGATTGTGGTACCCATACAATAATAATTTCAATCTGAAAGTATTCACAGATGCTGATTGGACCAGTAATGCGGATGACCGGAAGAGCACAACCAGTGGTGCATTCTTTCGCAGTGGTAGATTGGTCTCACGGATGAGTAAAAAGCATAGTTGCATCTCTCAGTCTATAGTGGAAATGGAGTATGTTGCAGCTTTCATGAACTGCACTCAGACAATATGGATGAAGCATGTACTGGAAGGCTTCAAGATCCTTATCTTTGAACCAGTAAGTATATTCTGTGATAACACAAGCGCTATCAATATATCAAAGAATCCGGTTTTACATTCTAGAACCAAGCATTTTGAGCTTAAGTATCATTTCTTGAGGGAAAAGGTTCAAAATAAAGAGATTGCACTAGAACATGTGTCCAGTAAGGAGCAATTAGCAGACATATTCACAAAGCCTCTCCCAAAGACAACATTTGTGCATTTGAGAGGTGAATTAGGGGTATTGCCCCTTCAGGAGGTGAACTAAAAGTGGTTGTTCCACATCAGTCAGGTACTGAATAGACAAATATTTGGTTGATTGGTGTGTTTAAGGATGCTATCAGGGGGAGCAGCATGAGGAAACAGTAACGATTGTACCTCCACTTTGGCATTGTTGTCAAAGGGGGAGAAGAAGTGAAGCGAAAAGATATTTGTAGCAAATGGGGAGCTCTATGCGCGTGAAGGATCTTGCATGAAGAAGACTATTCCTATCTACCTCAGGAATGTGTGAAGTCTATCAAATAGTGATAACGCTTGATGGGTTATAAGCCGCCATGAAAATGGTAGATAATGGACGATGGAGAATGTCTTGAGTTTGACTCAAGATTGGTGCATTTAATGCAGTATGTTTCAACGGTCAGGATCGAACCATTTGAATTGCTCAACCTAACAAGTTTAGGGTTTTAGGTTTTTGCCACTAACCTGTATGTTCCCTATAAAGTCGATGTTAGGTTTCTGTCTGATGTTGTTGGCAAAAGTTGTGAGTGTGTATACAACAAAAGCAATACAAGATTCTTGCCAAACTGTAAGAGAGAAGAGATACTTGCAAAGTGAATGTGCAGAAGGAAAAGAGGAGCTTAAACAGATCTGTATTAGTGTTAAGTGCTATTAACAGATCATTGTAATACCTGTTGATCTCTAACCACTTCAACAGTTGTAAAATCCCCTAACAGGGTAGCCTTAATTGGCTTGATTCAAAATCCCTTAAATTGGGTGGTCTTAACCGACTTGCTGTAAATCCCTTAATCATGTAACTCGAAGCTAATGAGTTCTAAGAAGCTAGAGAATCTTAGGAGATCCTTTCAGCTATTGAGTTCTTAAAATCCTCTAACAAGGTGACCCTACCGGGTTTAACCCTTAACCGGGTATCCCTTAACTGGGTGATCCCTAACAAGATCGGTTCCTACTAGAACCTATTGTAATGTTCTTAACCGGACAAGGCTCCTAATAGAGCAGACTTCTAAAGAGTTCAAAAAGCAGCTTGTGGGTATTCATCTCCATCGTGGTTTTTCCCAATTGGGTTTCCACGTGAAAAATATGTGTGTCATGTGAAATGCTTTTGTCTTGTGATGCTTTGTTTTATCTATTATGCACATGAAGGTTCTATGTTCTATGCCTGTCTATAAAACATATTGAACTCATTGTTGTGAAGATTTGATGGTTAAATCAACTAGTTCATGCATGTGAATATTATGATAATGTGGTATTGAGCTAAGAGAAAAGCTTAGTGAGTGACCGGTTCATGACTGACTGAGCTATATTAGATGTTATCGGTTGCACTCTGTTTTACCAGTATCTCTGTTTATAAGTCATTGTGAGTGTTTGCTGTCAAACCGGTTTTGGACTATATTTGTGTCTATACTGATTCACCCCCCCCTCTCAGTACCGGTTTGGTACTAGTGGTTCATCATTGAGTTATCAGCTATCAAATCAAGTTTCCATATCGGGAAACTTTATCCATATCATTTGACACGCTTTGTTGTGAGGGGGCATCTAAACCTTCACTTTGATAAAGTAAAACTTGAGTCTTCAAAACAAGATCAACATAATCCAAAACAACTCAAAGGAAACCATTACTCACTTATGCATGACTAATCCTCATATTCTGAGAAGAAAGAATATTTATCGTAACACTTAGTTGAAGAAACAACAACCAAGTTTTTCCAAATTTGTCAAAAGAAATAAATTTTTATACATCAATCATCAACTCTTCAAATCTCATCAAACATTTCTTCATTACATCAAACTTTATATTTAGAAAAAATCCAACAAATTTGACAAGGAGCCTTTGAAGACTAGGGCATATTGTCAAAAATCCGCATTCAGTCAAATCATAAACCGTGGAGGAAAGATCAATCTGACATTCTTTCCCGATGAGTGCATCACTTACAACATACCCCGATTTGAACCACCAACCCCCGAGCAACATATTGAAGAAGATTTTGTCCCCTTTATCACAAAAAGCTTCTACTAAAATGCCTGTTACTTGCTCTCAACAAAACAAACATAGTGAGACACAAGCAGAATCCAGTATGAATAAGAGGTTATCAAATCCTTTTGAAGGTCCGCACCTAGAGGATACTGAAATTTCTGAAGAACTTCTTCAGGAATGCCAAGAAAGTGCTTCGTTCCAAAAACTTGTGGAAAGACTCATGGAAAATGACAAGGAAAAGTACCTTCTCATGCTTACAAGAAAAGGGGTTAAACTTCCTAAAGACTTTGACACAGACATGTTTAGAACAAGATCTCAACATTACGAATATCAAGAATGACAATGAGAAGGGGAAGCACGCGACCCTGAACAAGATATTCCTGAACAAAACATACAGGAACAACATACACTAGGGAAAAACATCCCTGAGCAACACATCCCCGAGCAAAATATACCATTCCATACACCATTTCAACCTAGGATTAATGCAAGGGAAGAACTCCTCCCTCGGTAAAACAATGCACCTTTGGTTGCCCTTACTCAACAAATGCAAATGTTACAAACAAAAATGCAAGATATGCAACAAGGAACAAAAGTACGGTACTCATTAAATGAAATTTGTCCTTATCCTTTTGACAGAAGATTGCACATGATCCCATTTCCTCCAAACTCAGATGTCCCAAAATTTGACAAATACGATGAAAAAAGTGATCCTCATGATCATGTTCGAGAATTATGCACCATAAGTCTTGAATTTGCTCACGATGACACCTATCTAATGAGGTTATTCTCGGGAAGTTTGGGAGGACAAACAATGGAATGGTTATCCATAATCACACCTCCTGTAAGATCATTTGATAAACTAGTCAACAAATTCATCACTCAATATTCCTACAACATTCAACATGCTATAACCATGCTAGACGTCTGTAACACCAAACAAAAAAACAATGAAACATTCATGGTATTTCTTCAATGTTGGCAACGTATGGTTTCACAATATCCTTGAGATATTCTTGAAAAGGAGAAAATAGAAATTCTCATCGACAACTTGAATGGTGAGATGAGTTACAGGCTCAAACTCCAATGCATACCATCTTTCGCTAAACTGATTAAAAATGACATTCAAGTAGAAGAAGCATGTGTCAAGAAAGGAATGCTCAAATTCTTCAAAGAAGGAATGGGTTCATCAAACTACAATAACCAAAATAACAACTTGGACAAATCTAGATTCTGGACTCAAAATAAAAACAATGGAAACAAAGGAGGCAATGAATCACATGATCTAAAATCTAAATAGCCAGTGCTCACATTATTAGGAAATTCTCAAGCTGCAAAGAACCCCAAAGGTGCTAACCTAGATGCTAACACATATGCACCGAATACCAATCAAGGTCAACCCAACACAAACAACACCAACAATGTTCAAAACAATACCACAAATCAAGGACCTAATAACAATTCACAAGGTGGCACCAACAATTTCCAAAAATGTGTCTACACACCATTGGGACAATCACTGGAGTTAGCATTCAGAGAACTCCTGGAAAACAAAATTATCTCTTTACCAACAATCAGCAACTATGAACCACAAATCAAACCACCTTGGTGGAATGACTTGCACTTTTGTGATTTTCATCGCAACAAAGGTCATCAAACAAATGATTGCATGAGGCTGAAAAACATTGTTCAAGACATGATTGATAGAGGTGATTTGATGGTAGATGGTCTCAAGACAAATGGTGACCATGGAGCCTTTAAAAATCCTCTTCCGAACTACAACAAAGATGGAGCTTCAACCTTGAACGATACATGTGGAGCTCGTATCAATCACATCTACAACAACACCATCAATCATATATCAGTTGAAGACAATCAAGTCAATGTCATCACAATCCGAGATCAACGTGATCATGAATCTGTCAACATAACAAAAAGGGCTCAAAAATATGTCTTGAAAGGACATACATCAACAACAAGCGCTATACCCAAAATTCAATATGATCTAGTCAGCCAACTGCACAAAACTCCTGCTCAAATATCTATACTAGAATTGCTGAAACTTTTGCCAAAATACAAAGACCTATTGGAGCAAGCATTATTAGAAACAAGTGTACCTCAAGATCTGGATGCTGACAAATTCCAAGCCATGGCCACTCATATGATAGGGCTTCATAATCTCACTTTTTCAGAGCATGATAATATCTCACTAAGTCATCCACATAACACTCCTCTCCATATTGAAGTCATCATCTATAAGCATTGAGTAAAACGAGTATTGATAGATGGAGGAGCTGGGCTTAATATATGTACCTTAAAACTTATCCGTGCATTAGGCTTCTTAGAGGAGTCTATTGATCCCCACAAAAAGATTACCATAAAGGCATATGATGATGAAGAAAGATCCTCTAAAGGAATAGTGGTGTTGCTGATTCAAGTCAAAACCAATACAAAAGGATACTATGTGCCAAGTCTTAGACATAGACCTCACCTACAATATCTTATTAGGTCGACCCTGGATACATGAAATGCAAGTAGTACCTTCTACATATCACTAGTGTGTCAAATTCCCCTATAATGGGCAAGAGGTTTCTATATCTGTTGATCACAATCCATTTCAACATTGTAATGCAATGGGGGCAGCCCAGGACAGTTTGGTCCCGCATAATAGAGAGAAACAAAATCCCGTAGCCTTCAATCTTCAACAAGCAAAGTCTAAATCAATACCTAGAGATTTCAAGCAGAAAATGAAAATCAAAGAATAGGGCATGGGGGAATACTCTTTAGAACCCATGTGTTTGACTAGCTTACCCACATCACCTAGATCTCATGGATTACCTACAACATCAACACATCAAGCAACTCAACCCATCACCAAGTTTGATGGCACATTCATTCAGCTCGGCACTTTAGCACATGAATCCAAGGAAAAAGATATCCTTAGTTGGCTATACAAAGAGGAGGAAGAAGATAGAGAAGCTACTATGGAAATAGCTATACCCACACACCTATATGGAAAAGACTACTTAATCATGCAGCAAATGGGATACAATGGAAAAGGACCTATTGGTAAGCGTCAGGAAGGTGTCACAGAACCATTGGATCCTCCTTCACAATTTAGTAAAGACAAAAAGGGATTGGGCTTTAAATTAACTCTACTACCAAAGATAATACCACACAAATATCAGAAACCTCAGTGGAAAGCAAAGAAGAAGTACAAAGAAGAATCCTGGCAAGAAGCACTATTTGAGTCAGCAGAGACAATCCGTAAGGAACGTGAACATCAAGAAAAGAAGCAATATCAGGAGAAGTCCATCATTCACAAAAAGGCAACATCTACGACAGTAGCTCATATTCACAAACAAATATCCAACAAAGAAGAATCACCTTAGGGAAACATCATTCCTCCTCAGGAAGAAAAAGTTTACGAACAAATGCAAAGAATAGAAGTAGGATCTGATGCAGAATCAGAAAAAGCCAGTAAAATAGTATCAATTATCAAAGATCTATTTTCACCATACAACATACCTGTTTACAACACTGAAAATATCTGGGATGATAACTCTGAGACTGATTCCAATGAATATGAATGGGGTAGTTGCTCAAATGCTATTGAAGATACTGCTGAAAATACTAGTTCCATATCCCTTTCTCAAGAAGAGCATAACGCAAAAATTAGACTACTTGAATTTGGACCACAAAATATCTATGATGCTAAGGAAAGTGAGCAAAAACATTATGAACAAGTCTATACAGAGGATGATGCCATCAAAGACCTCGATGGAATCCTGAACTTCTTTAACACCTGAACCAATCATAATGAAACCTCTATCCTAAGACTTACCGTAATAGAACTTGATCCACCAAACGATCCCTTACCAGTTGTCTTTCCTAACCTCATCGACTGGGATGAACCCGAAATACATGATATACCAAATGATGAATCTTTTATTCACTATCTATGTACCATCAATCCAAAAACAGGCTCTACAAGTGAACAAAGTAATGATGTCTACAACCAAGGGAGTGCCAAGTCTCTCAGTTGCAAAAATAAACCAAATAAAAGATCTGATGCTGAAAACCAGTCAATGGTAGCTCTAGATCACAAAAAAGTAAAAATAAAGGATGCATCTGAGGGTGAAAACCTTTTTAAGGCACCTAAAGATGGGAGACTTGACACTCTTCCTGAACATTTTCATGAGCGATCGCCCATATTGATTGAGCCCACTCAATCAATCAACATTGGTACTACAAAAGTAGCCAAAAATATACACCTTGCAGAATCTTTGACAGAAGTAGAAAGATTAGAATTTGCCAAATTCTTTAAAGAAAAGCAAATCAACTTTGCTTGGGCATACAAAGATATTCCTAGGATCGATCCATAATTGATCATGCATCACTTATCTATGACTCCAGGAGTTAAGCCAATTAAGCAAAAACTGAGAAAAATGAATCCCCATGTGGCACTCATGGTCAAAGCTGAACTAAAGAAACTATTGGATGTCGGATTCATCCGATCCATCGACTATGCAGAATGGATTTCCAACATCATACCAGTTTCAAAACTAGATGGTAGTATCAGAATATGCACAGATTTTAGAGATGTCAACAACGCCTATCCAAAGAATGACTTTCCTTTGCCAAGTATTGAAATAATTGTAGACCTCACAGCAGGCCATGTAATGCTATCACTAATGGATGGTTTCTCAGGCTATAACCAAACCAAGATTTCTCCAGAGGATCAAGATAAAACAACATTCACCTATCCTTGGGGAACGTATTGTTGAATGTCATACCTTTTGGCTTAAAGAATGCAAGGGCAACTTATCAACGAGCAATGACAACAATATTCCATGACATGATGCATACCTTCATGGAAGATCATGTGGATGATTTACTAGCTAAATCTGTCACCAGAGCAGAACACTTAAGCATCTTAACAAATATTTTTGATCGATTGGAGAAATTCCAAGTCAGGCTCAACCCTAAGAAGTGTGTCTTTGGGGTTACATCAGGCAAGTTACTAGGCTACATAGTCTCAGAAAAGGGAATTGAAGTGGATCCAGCAAAGGTACAAGCCATTATGGAAATGCCACCACCAAAGAACATCAGCCAACTCAGGTCGCTACAAGGATGACTCCAATCAATTAGGCGATTCATCGCCCAGCTAGTAGATAAAATCCTACCATTCAATCATCTGCTACATAAAAATGTACCGTTCATATGGGAAGCTAAGTGTGCAGAATCTTTGTATAAAATCAAGTAGTATCTAATGAAACCACCAGTTCTAGTATCACCAATAGAAGGGAAGCCACTTATTCTCTACATTTCCACAACAAACATTTCACTAGGGGCACTATAGGCACAAGAAGATCAATAAGGAAAGGAACAAGCAATATACTACATCAGTAGGACATTGAACAACTATGAGCTCAATTACAAATTTATTGAGAAATCCTGTTTGGCTGTAGTCTTCACCTCCCAAAAGTTCTGACATTACATGCTAGCTCACACAATCAAGCTAGTTGCAAAAATTGATCCTCTCAAATATTTACTCAGCAAGGCAACTCTTACAGGCCGTTTGGCTAAATGGGTCATGATTCTCAGTGAATTTGACATCCACTATATGGAGTGAAGAGCTATCAAGGGACAAGCAATTGCAAATCAACTAGCAGAAGCACCACTACTAGGAAAATAGACTAGGGAGATTGAATTTCTAAATAGGGACGTTCTTGCTATCTCTACCAAACAATGGACCCTATACTTTAATGGATCCTACACACAACATGGTTTAAGTGTTGGGATTCTATTCATCACTCCGGAAGGACACACTACACCAAGATCATATAGGCTTATGTTCCCATGCACAAATAATGTGGTTGAATATGAGGCATTAGTTATAGGCATCAAAATGGCCGTAGAATGGAAAATCACAGAGTTGAAAGTCTATGGAGACTCACAATTAGTCATCAATCAAATCAACAATGACTATCAGACAAAGGATGACAAGCTGCTCCCCTATAAGTGAATGGTGGATGACTTCAAGCAATATTTTGCACACATCACCTTCAAGCAAATACCAAGATTGAACAACAAAGCAGCCAATGCAATGGTTACTATTGCTTCATTACTACAAATTCCAGAACAACAGAGTCATTACGAGTTTCTAGTAGAGCAACTGTTATCCCCAGCCTATGACCATTTGGAATCCCAGGTTATCTATGCCTTAACTAGTTCAAACTCTCCATTGTATGGACCGATATATGAGTATCTTAAGAACAATATCTTACCCATTGACTTGTCCCGCAACCAAAAATGTAACTTTATCTGACAAGTTGTCTGTTATACCCTTACTGTTGATACTTTGTACCGTTGAGGTCTAGATGGTACTCTTCTTCATTGCCTTGATCGTAATGAATCTGACTCCGCTTTACATGAGCTTCGCGAAGGTATCTGTGGCACAAATTCTAGTGGTACTACTCTTGCTAAAAAGCTTCTAAGGATAGGATACTACTGGTCTACAATGGAAAAAGATTCTTACCACTTCACCAAGAAGTGTCCTAAATGCCAGATCCACGACAATCTGATACATGCACCAGCATAGGAACTGTAGCCATTCACAACATCCTGGCCCTTTTGTCAGTGGGGTTTAGACTTAGTCAGCAAAATTCATCCTTCCTCCTCAAATGGACACAAGTTCATTATAACTGCAACAAAGTACTTTACCAAGTGGATTGAAGCAGTCCCCATGACCACGGTGACTGGGAAACAAATTGCCTCTTTTATCCTTAACTATCTGATCTCCAGATATGGCATCCCGAGTTCCATCATCACTGATAATGGATGACCTTTCAAAAGCCAAGACGTCTAAGAACTATGTGAAAAATTCAAAATCCAACATCATTTCTCAACACCTTACTACCCACAGGGGAATTGTCAAGCAAAAGCATCCAACAAGACAATATTGAAAATCTTAAAGAAAATAGTGAATGATGTAGGCAAAGATTGGCATGTACAGCTTAATCCAACACTTTGGGCATACAGAACTAGCATTCACACACCTACCAGAGCTACACCATACTCATTGGTATATGGATCAGAAGCTATTTTACCACTGGAGGTAGAAATTTCATCTCTCAGAGTCTCTCTAAAAGGCTTAATCCCAGGTGAAGAGTATCAAGTTAACTGACTGCAAGAACTTGAACTATTGGATGAAAGATGCCAATGTGCTTATACTCATCTCAAAGCCTATCAGCAACACATGTTTAGAAGGTACAACCACAAAGTCGATCCCAAGATTTTTAAAATTAGTGACCTAGTACTCAAGGAAAATCCTAGAAATCAGCAAGATCGGGAAAAGAAAGGGAAATTTGAACCTAACTGGTTAGGTGCCTATGTCATCATATCAGTCTACGGATCAGGTGCTTATCAGCTAACAACTTCAGAAGGAGATGTACTCGATGAACCAACTAACAACATCCATCTGAAGAAAGACTACACTTGAAGTAGTCTAATGCACGAAAAAATAAAAAACTCAGAAAATTAAGAAAAAGCAAATAAAAAGGTACAATAAAAGCAACTGGTGAAAACCTGGTAACAGGCGCTATTGTGAAAGAACAACTCGTCTATCTATATCCATATTCTTATCTCCGCAATAAAGAACTATCAGCCATCACCTAACATTTTATCACAAATATCCATTCAAGACATACTTAGTATCATCACTATCCTGATTTATCCATCTAGCCTTTCACCACATCTCACCATGGCTTGATAATCATTGTACATACCCGCATTGAGAGGTACACTTAGCTAGGGGCAATAACCATCTAAAACTTGTAGCATGTTCAAACTATCAAAACTATTTGCAAAACTTAGAGCATCATATCTAACAAACAAAGGCTCGCACAAAGCAAAACATTGATCGATCACACAAGGAATCACAAAAGAAATAGGATGGATGATTTTCTGAAGTATCAAATGTTTGCATATTGCATAAAGTTTTGACTATTCTTGCAATTTAAACTTTTTGAACTATTGGATTCTCTACATTTTCTCCACAATACTTTGAGCTAGAGAAACATCAGGAAACTCCAATATTTTGTTAGTTTTCTGTCTGTGAGGCGATCATTTGTACTGTGTAAATACTTGTCTTGAGACATGATTCAACACATCACTGAAGACATGATTCCACTTTACGCATACAAATGGTTAAATCTTGTCTGTTTATACGCAATCCGCACTCGGGTCATCCTGGTTCAATTATACCTTGACGCTTGTGCTATCTTGCAAAATCAAACATTATGTAATTTTTCTTAGGTCATCATGGTTCAATTATACCATTATGCTTGTATAAATTTTCAACATATTCCAAGATCAATCAATGCTCAATGATGATATATCTATCGAAAGCAAATAACATGTGGCTATATCGGATGACAAATGCAGAATGAGGATGCTCCAAAAATAAGTAATTACATATCATTTTACAAGTAGTTGCATATGATTTTACACATCTTTGCATATCATTTTATAATTAGTTACATATCATATCATTCATCTCATTTTCAAGATATATCTCACAACATATCATATCATTCATCTCATTTTAAGGATACATCTCATAGCATATCATAGCATTCCTCTCATCTTTAAAATACATCTCATAACACCATGCATTCACATAAAATCCATCTATCTAAGCATTACATCATCACAGAATAAGCACAAGCATATAAAAAGCATAAATCCATAACACATCACATGATCAAAGAAAATGAAGTCATATATATATATATATATATATATATGTATATATATATATATATATATATATATATATATATATATATATATATATATATATATATATATATATATATATATATATATATATCTCAACAAATGATCAATGTACAATATCTGTCATGTCTATGCCCAATACAAAAAAAATAATGATAAAAAATATAGTGGAGACGTCTCTCAAGAGTGATTATCTCCTGAGGGAGACGGTCTCGACGCAGATGTCCCAACCCTTGGATGTCTAGGAGGATCTTGTCTATGAGGCCCTGTCACGCCTCTACTCTCTGACTGCGAACCAGTCTCTCAAGATCGACTCGATCTTGACTGTGTAAAGCTCTATACTTGGTGCTCCCTAGGTACTACATCCTTGTAATGACACTAGTACTACTCTGCCTCCTTGGCTCTCAAAGCCAGCTCTCTCAAGGTGTCTCTCATCGGACCACCTACTGCCGCTCTTTGCAAGCTCACTATGAGATCCTCTGCTCGACCCCGCCGCTCTATCTCAGTATCGCACTTGGTGGTCAGCTATGTAATCTGACACTACTATGCCAGTAAATGTGCCTGCAGCTGCTACACTGTCACCTATAGGGTCCTAATCTAAGCATCCTCTCGATGTGTCAAAACTCAGACCTGAAGGGGTACCCGGGAAGATGCACTCCACATCCTTCCCCCTATCCTCGGTGCTGGTGGAGATAGCACATCAGTCCTCCTCCTCTGAGCTAGTCATCTCAGCTTATCAATCCCTCCCACTGCTGCTATCACCTCTGCTACTCTCCCCTCACCCCCTGCTCCAATCGCCAATCCTCCTCTCCCTCTATCCATCATAGCCCGTCGAACTGCTCTCTCCACCCCTCTATCACCACCATCTCTACCCCTATCTCCTCTCCTCCCTTGGTATCCTCTCCCTCGTCGTCCTCCTCCACCTCCTCCATCATCTCCCTCATCCCCATCTCCACCTCCCTCATCCTCATCATCATCGAAAGCGGGCCATATCTCCTCTGGATCTGATATCCTCACCACGACATGAACTACAAACAATCTGGCAAACTCATCCATCATACCAACATCTAGTATCTCCGGGGCATAGTCCCATATCTGGCCTGTTAACTGCACAAACTCCTCTACGACTGCCGCACTGTCAATAGTCAGGCCCCAGTCTGGTATATCCTGCCTCTGACACACATACAAATAGGTCCCCTATGGTATCCCCTGCTGTGACCATACTACCGCAAAACTCTAGTAACCAATAATCTCTCAATCACAAAAGGGGTCTGCCCTATCAAAAATTGAGTCATGAAGACATATGGCATCTCCAACACATCCTCAGCCCAAACCTCACAACCTGTATATAGTCGCCATACGACCATATCAATGTCATCCAATACCCTCCTCCAATGCTCTAGCTTGCCCAGCTTTCCCTGGACAACTAACCCCCTATATCCATATGCGTATGCATGCCCAACAAGCATATCTCTATCCACCAATGGCCTAGATGCGGGAATGTGCTCCCAACACCATACTTGTAGAAGTGTCAAGCTAGCTAACAAATTGTTGTAACCTAGGTAGAATACCTCATGCAAGTCCCTGTACAAATGGGCTAGCATAGCCGATCCCCATGTGAACCTGTGGCCCTGTGTAACCATCTCCTCTAGCACCAGTCCCCATCCCATAGATAGTCCCTTCGACCTACGGTCCGAACATAGAAAACCACCTATGAAGCCTGCCAGTACCGATGGAAGAGGCGCATAGTCCAAATCCAGAAACTCCTGCCACGGAATCTCATATCCACACACTATGTCATCGTGAAATATCTAATGAAGTGCCTCTATCCCACCCTCCTCTGACTACTCATAGAGTAGTAGTGCACCTAATATAGGTATATGCAGGATCTGGTAACAATCCGCTGGGGTCACTATCATCTCCCCTGTGGCAAAGTGGAAGATATTTGTATCACTGTGCCATCTCTCTACAAGTGCTATAAGTAAACCCTGGTTCATAGTAAACCGAGGCATATCTAGTAGGGAAGACATGCCACATCTATCAATAGTATCTAGCTCAGCCTGTGACAACCGTGGTAGCAATGCCCATGGTCTCGGGAACCGCTCGCATGATTGAACCACTCCCAATCGCTCCTGTCAAATAGAAAAACAAGTCCAATATTATTTTCCTCATCAAAACATAGATATCAAAATCAAAATCACATCAAAAACTTGAAAACTTTGGAAATCTAATCAAGTTCTACATCATATCTATCCATATCAACTTGTAATACAACTCAAGTTTTGAAAAATCATATCAAACTTGTAACACAACTCAAGTTTCCCCATCACATCAACTTGTAACACACCTCAAGTTTCCAACCCATATCAACTTGTAACACAACTCAAGTTCCACAATCATATTAGCTTGTAACACACTTCAAGTTTCACATATATCAACTTGAAACAATGCAAATCAAATCAAGTTCATATCAATTCCACATTAATATCTATAAATAACTTGAAAAATCGCAAATCAAACCAAGTTATATCAACACTCATATTGGACAAACTATCAAAACCATGATAGTAGACATAGAAACAAACAAATTGCACTTATCCCAACAAAACTGGCCTTATCCTACAAATTTTCCTTATTCACAAATCATCCTATCTCACAAAACCTACTGCATGTGCTAACCAAATTTGGCTACGCGCTAAACCTATCCCATGCACTAACCTATTTTCTCCACGCGCTATCCTATCTACCCCACACGCTAGATTGACTCTATGCGCTACCTATTCCTTCCAATGCGCTATCTAATGTACCCTAAGCACTAAAACCTCTATCATGCGCTAAGCTAGCCCATGCTTGCGCCACCTATCTAACCCTATGCACTAGGTTAGACCTACGCGTAACTTGCCCCTACCCATGCGACTCCCTGTGTACCCAATGCGCTACCCTTTCAAGGCTCTGCGCTACCTTGTGTCCCTAATGCACCAATCTATGACTATGCGCTAACCTAGCAAATCTATGCACTACCCTACGTTTTTGAATGCTACCCAAAATTTAACACCCCATGCGCTATGAAAGTTTTCATATGCGCTAACCGACTACCTATATGTGCTAAAATGAAAAAGCTGCATGCTAAAATTCAAAACGTGAAAAAAAATGACAAAATAAAAAATCAAAAAGGGGTCAAACAGGTTCACTTACCAGTGGTCCATACGTGACAGGCCTCTGATACCTCCGAACGCGCCTGAATGGATGCATAGAATATGGAATAGGCATTTTGTCTTCTCTCCAAAAGTCTCTCTCTCCAAAGTCAACAAGCACAAATGAGACAAAACAATGCACTTTTCCCCTTTTACAGGGTAAAATAAAATTAGGGTTAGGAGATTGAGCATGTAATTCGCTCGTCGTCTTCCTCATATCCTCGCACACATCAATATTAGGAGATGAATCAATTTTAGCATTCAACATAGCCAAAATTTTGTAGTGCAAACACAATTATCAAATCAAATTTTCCAAATTTTGATTCATCTCCCAAGGGGGCATTATCAAACATCATTTATAAAATCTGGGGCATGGCATGAAAATCTAAAAACAACATTGATCATAATCAAATTTTAGCGACAGATCATTTTCTTTGAATCAACATTTGCACACACATCACTTCAAAGAGGGGCAAAATGTATATGTATAAAAATGACTATATTCCTAAATGAATATTTTATGTTCATTTCTCTATTTAATTAAAACTAATTTAATTAAATTATCCACATTCCTCGATTTAATTAAGTAAATTACCCAATTTATTTAATTAAATTCAATTAACCCCCTTTTAGGTCATTTAATTGAATAAATCATTTTATTTGATTAAATCTATTCTTCTAAACCTTTTAATTAAATTTACATTTAATTAAATAGGGAATCCCAACCAAATTGAATTAAATTAACTTTATTTCAATTAAATCCTATTATTTCTCCATCCACTTGCAAAATTTTACATCTCCCACTTGCCTCCTAAACCCTATTCCTACCCCCTTCTAGACTCTTCTAATCACTTCTAAATTAGCCTAACACATCTCCTAAATATTGTCACATCCCTAAGCAAGGGGAACTCACTTCTGAAACCCTTAAAGTCTTTGATAACCATTAAAGGCTTCAAGTCTCCAACAACTTTCTCTTCCAAACCATTAATGATTAACTCAACCTCCATGTAACCCAAGGGTCTCATCAAGCATTTATTGCTTTGACCATGGTTAATCCTTAATACTTTGCACAAGAGTTTATCCTTTGGATAAAGCCTTTATCCATTGGATAACCCTAACCTAACCTTAACCTAACCTTAACCCTTACCCCCTAAGGTAACCATGAGGTCTTCACAAGCATTTAATGCTTCCTACCTCTCTTCTCAACCCAAAATTATGTTGACATTTGTCACCATTTCATTGGTGCAAATTGCAAACATGGATTCCCAAATTTCAAACTCAACCCTTGATTAACTCTTTCAATCCTGGCCATCCATTGCCCTATTTTTGCTATAAATAGAGCTCTCCATCCTCCATTTTAAGGATCCAAGTCTTTAGCATCATACTTATACTAAAATCCATCCAAGCTTTAATATATCATTTGTGCTCATCATTTAGCCTCTCTTTTCAATAGGAATTAATCTAAATATGCATGTTTAGAGTATTTTCCTTATCATTTAGCTTAATAATAGACTAGTATATCATGCTAGGATAGTCTTGCTACTAATCTTGTCATCTTATAATCTAGTTTATTGCATTTATAGGATCATGCATAGCTTAGGATGCATTTCATCTTAAAATCAACCAAAGCATCCCTCATCCTTACGTTTGTCATCCCTAAACCACTTTGCTCAGTGATCTCAAAGAAAAGACATTGGTTTGAGGGACCTTGTGAGATAGAGAACCATGGAACTAACCTTGAGAAGTTGAGTCATTCTTCATGACTCCATAACTTGCACCAAGAAGTCCTGTGGGTGTGTGAGGAAGGCTCCTTAGGCTTCATTTTTTGCATTTTAAGTTCTATTGACCTGCTTTTTCCGCATACATTTATAATGACAATTTCCCAATTTTATGACCCTAACACCACGAAGTACATAGATGCATAGGGTAAAAATGTGATAGATTTGTCCCCTGATATGTTGGGATTTGTGTTCGGTATCCCAACCAGAGATGAGATATTCCTCTTGACTGAAGAGGAAGCCTTGAAGGTATGAAACGATAATGTGACCTCAAACAAGAGGCACATGAATGAAAATTGGTTGGGAGAAGAAAGGAAAATAGGTCTAAAGGCCATAGAGATACTAAGAGAAGACTTTAAGGAGCCTCAGAGAGACCTGATCATCATGTTAAGAAGGGCATTTGACAAGCTCAACTGCAAACACTTTCACCCATGGATGTTCTAATTCATGACCACCATATTAGTAGGGAAGCAATATTTTAACTGGCCTCAGATCCTTTTAGACAACATTTTCAGGCAAATGAAAGAGGTTCACTAGACCAAGAATTTTTTCTTTACATCTTATGTCATCTGGGTGGCCACTAGAGCTAGCGAATTCCCAGGCCTACAGTTTGAAGGTCAACTAGAGGACGAAGAAGATTAGAAAAAGTATGGGAATATTATTCCCAACTCCCCCTCATCAATGCAAAGGCCCATTTGAAGAGGACCAATGATGCCTTCATTTTTCCTATAATAATTAAACTGACAGGAGATACAGGATACAAGATTAGCTCAGAAGCCATGGCTATCATCCGAGAGTGGGCATGTTGGTTTATCCAAAACCCACGCTCCACCTACATTAGGGTCAGTGGATTCACAAGAAACCCAATGTTGCTCCCAAGGTACTGTAATGTCAGGATTATTTTATTAGAATATGTCAAGCAGCTGCTAGGCCTCCAATCTCTCTTGTCATCCAAGTACAAAACAGGATTGACTTTTCAATGTCTATTGGGTATTTCTCTTGCTCCAAGCTATAGGTGGCAAAGTTGACGAAGCCAGAGCTCCAAGATTTGAATCTTAAAGAATTTGATTATGCTAGGGAATTATATGATCCCTATAAGAAGCTAAAGAAAACTATGCCTAAGGCATATGAGGGGCATAAGCCTAGACTGGAGGATTTTTGGGCAAACCTCCAAGATAGTTTTAAAGTGAGAGAGAAAAATTATAACAGGTTGTCAGTGCCTCAAATAAGGGATTTGGAAATTGAAACCAATCTCTCTAAAGACCCGAGGGATGATGGAGACTTTCTTGATGCTTCCTACAAAGAATAAGAAGTTTATAAAAGGCCCCTCTCCCCAATAAGGTGGTTTGCAAATGAGGATGTGAATATAGAAAAGATCTCCCAAGCGGTCATCAATAGGACCAAACAATGGATAAGTCAAAGGGACAGGTTGAGTGCCTCAAAGGGAAGGAAAAAAGAGTCTACCTCAGGGATTCCCCAGGCAAGGGGTTATAAGGATTATGCTCAAAAAACAAGATCGAGCTCAAGAAAGAATACATCTACTGACCCCAATGAAGAAGTGGGGCCCCAAGATAGCACCAAAGATCTAATGAGAAAGCTTAAGGAAAAGATGAGGACGTCTGAGTTGTTGAAGAAGGTTGTAGACCTAGGGGTAACAGATGGATTAGGAGTGGTGCCACTCATTGAAGTCCTTCCGCCAATGATAGCCATAGGGCAGGCTATAGGAGAGGGTGCTTAGGAGCAAGAGGAAGGAATAGAAATAGATGAAGATGTGCCCACTCAACCTCCTCCAACAACTACAGTATAGGTTCTAGTTACCAACACCCCAGTACCACCATCATTTGATACAACCATAGGGCACCCTAGGATATGGGGATTTAGGTCTAGCACTAAGGAGGTAATTATTAGAAATGTTGAATCAGACTCAAACCAGCAAGAGGAAAAACCCAAGGAACAACAGTCACTGGGGGGGAAGAAGGAACAAGATGAGGCAGAAGATTTATTAAATGGAGGTTTAGTCTTAACCCCTCAGGATCAAGAAGACCTCTTTAAGGACATAGCTACTGAGCAAGGTGGAATAGAGGTAGATGAGGAAGAGATGACATTCAATGAAGAGGTTAGTGATAAGTTGGGAGAGTTGCATAAGCAAAAATAGCTAAATGTTAATATTGCTCTCCAAACTAGTTTGGCCTGCCAAGTTGGTTCACCTCAAAATCTTAAATAGATAAGTGTGGAAGAGAGGGATGAAGTAGAAGAATAGGCTTGTAACTACTGACATAGTGTCACATCAAGGTGACAAGGATAAAGATATACCACAATGGCTTAAATTTACTTTTGAGAAGAAGAAGAGAAAGGTAGAGCTGCCTAAGGTTATATTGCAGTAGGTAATCACAGAGGAGCCCCAAAAGGTTAAGAAACCAAAGATTGTACATCATTTGTCAAGAACAAGTTCCAGTGAAGTGGTTATAGATGTGGCAGTTCCACTCTAGACTAAAGGTCAAGCCTCTCCCAAATACCTATGATATTTTGCCAAGATCAAGAGGAAATGGAAAGCACAAATGAGAGAGAACAAAATAGATGATAGGAATAAACTGTATTCTATCAAGATGAAAATACTGATCAATTGGATCATCAAGCATTACATACAATGAATATGAGCTTGCTTATATAGGCAAGGATATATGGATATGTGAGCACACAAAGATGACATGTTGCTCAATAAGAAACAAGGGTAGGTAGGAAATAGGTGTGGGTAGGTAGGAGAAACAATATAATATTCCACATGAGGTGGATCACCCACTAAATGTGGAGTGTAACAACAAGATCAACACCATAAAAGGTGGAAATTATCCTACACACACTATCCCAATGTGTCACAAACACCCAAGTGTCTCATACCCAAACTACTATGGAATGCATGTACCTAAGTAAACTTAAGTAAGGTGTAATAATATCCAAGATGAATATTTATTTACACCAACAATACCAAATATCCCAAGTAAACTTGGGTAAGCAAACGAAGTGGGGAGAGTTAGACACTTTAGAACTAGCCACCAGTGTTGTCAGGGGGCATGTGGAAAAGGAGCATACCTCCAGCATAGAGCTTAAATCACATCTGGGGCAATATAAACAGTTTCTAGTAGAGATGAGTAAACCTCTAGACTCTTGTAGGACTAACAACTTACCTTCAACCTCATCACTGCCAGAGGGAGAAGTAAAAGCATTAATGGAGGTGAGGTGGGTGGCCGCTGCTGCCAAATCATGGGCTCAAATAAATGCTGCCAATATTAGATTATTTTTGCAGGATACTTGAGGGTATACTGAGAGTCAGTATAGGCAGGCGGAACATTAGCTTCTTGTTCTACGCAATGGAAACAAAAACTAAGCATTTTTAATAAACAGTTTTAAATTTTGAATAAAGTTTTTCATTTAGGAGAAGAGGTAATAATGGAGGAGGATGTCTTAGGAGGAGATAGTTGTAAGAACTTGCAATGCTACGCATACATTTTAGACTGAAGATTGAAATGCTTTAGCAGTATGTGAAATATGTGGTAGAGATCTGATTCCCTCTCCTTAGGGAAATTTTAAAATATGAGAATTTTGTAAAGCATTTTCTTAGAGCTTTTGGGTTGGGGTTAACAAATATGGGGATCATGGAGGAAGAACAAGTATTGAATCAGTGGGATGCATATGAGGCCCAACATCTAGGACCTTCAACTCAGTTCGATGTCACACTGATGGACATATACACATACCTGATTACCTAATGTCAAGAAGTGACTGAAACAATAGGGGAGTTAGAGAAGGGAAAGAAGCATGCAGATGAAGTTTCAAGGAAGTATAAATTTAGAATTAAGCATGTAGTTGACCCTCATGTTAAAGCAGTTGCATGCATTATTAATAATTATAAATCTTATAAAAAGAAGTAGAAGATGAACCTGTAGTTACTAAAGATAGAAGGATTTATAAGAAGAGATTGCATGGCATCTCCACTAGTACTTTGACAGCAGCTCCAACTAATTGTTGTTTTCTTGTTATTGGATTATTATTGGATTGGTTTCATTGTTGTTTTCTTGTTTCCTTTACTCTTCCTAGTTTATTTTTCAGAGAATCTTAAATCATAAAAATATACAAAAAAGAGGAAGTTAAGCCATTAATGATCAGCGAGATTTAGTTTCAACCAGTAGGCCCTATTGTATTCAGAATCTGATTCCCTTTAATATCCTTAGAGTAATATGATTTGAGCTTGGTGCAGAAGAGACATCAAAGATAAGGAAATTCTCAAGACAACATATGACAAGGTTTGATTTAAACCTTCTACACTTCAGGCTTCCTCGGAGCCCAGGTGGGTATACCTTTGTGAATTAAATACACACTTTCAAACATAAACCCAAAGCAAACCAGTCCAGAAAACCAGTGGATTTATTCACCTTGAAATCAACTGAAAACAAAGGATGGAAATTGTACTTAAATTCAGCATTTCGATCAACAAAGCATGCAATAAACAACTTCAATTAATACCAGTGCCTTATCCAAGGTCACAGAGTCATCTAAACTCAAATAAAACTCCTTAAACAATACATCTTTACACTTCCCGTCGGCTTGGTTTCCATTAATCCTTATATATGCCTGACACATACAAGAATTCAAGCATCCCAAACTAAGCTATGGTCCTCAAAATTCAAAGTTCCTCCCAAAGAAATTACTGGTATGAGTGATCTCGCGTATTTAATTTCTCTCGTAAAGAGAAAAACTAACAAACACTTATACTAAAATTGCTTTGCAATTCCATTTTAAACAGAAAAACCCTGGATTATTCAGAATGAAAATAGTAAATAAATTTGTGAACAAACTTGAAGACAACACAAAGCATTACTCAAAACCGATGGCCTGTATATTATTATTCAGTTCAAGAAATATTACAATAAATTCTGATTCTCCATTAAACTTAGAAAAGCTCAGATAAATTTCTACAGTGTTTTCTTACAAAATTTTGTGATCTCTTTTCCTCTAGTCCTGGTATCCATTTATAACAACATGGATGCACAAAGCTCTGGACCTTTCGACGAGAGTTTGTTACAATTATTTCTTTCAAAATAAACAGGTTACAAGCTTTTGCAAAAGCAGTTACAAGCTCTTTTCAGCCTCTGTAGTTACTTCAACCTATTATTCTGTTGCAACCTCTTCTGTCTTTTCAAGGGCACTCTCCAACTGTTTCGGATCCTGGGTAGCATATTTAGTCGCCCACTCACTATATATCTCTTCTGTCGACCATGAAAAATTAATCACATCATCTTTAATCTTAGTCAACCTTTTCCAAGAATTTCTTAGTTTGTTGACTTCTGAATTAAGAAAACCATAATGTGATTTAATTTTCTCTATTTCCTGTATTGTCACAACAAAGAAAGAAGTATCATCAAGATCAACGATTCCTTTAACCCTTGCTGACAATTTAGCTTCTATCTCCTTAAGCCATATTTGCTTGTCTTTTAACTGATCCGGATTAGCAAAAATTCCTGGGAGCAACTCAAAAACTTGATCAGTGTATTCCTTCTTACACAAACTAACCTTTCTATCCACATTATCCACTTCTGCTGCCAATTGCATTAAGACTTTAGCGACATCAAAAGTGGATTTGATAATAGGATTGGCTCTTGCTTCATCACAAGATACACACATGAACTCTAGATCTTGCTCCCTAGGCCTCCATCTATCAAAAATGGGTGTCAAAATGGCTTTATCTCTCCTTAGCTCATTCCATATCTCCATAATTTTTCCCACATTGTTGTAAAACAATGAGGCATTTATTGTATCTGCAAAACTGGAGATTGTGGCCCTTACCTTTTCCTCATATTTCCCTCCATATAAGGCCTGAGCCTATTTCAGGTTTTCTAGTTCTTGAGGAGTAATCTCAATCATTTGAGAGCTGGAGGCTGCTGGAGATGGTGGAAATTCAATGATAGGGCTAGTAGGTGGAGGTCTTGCAGGAGAAGAGACAATCATCAGTGTTGAAGACTCACCTTGTTGGTGTTGTCCCATCAACTGGTCTTGCAACTTAGCAATAATGCTATCTTTACCTCTCACCTCCTCCTTGGCACTGTTATAGGCCTTCAAAACTATTTCCAACTTAATTTGGAGGGCCTCTTTTTCTTTGGCTTCCTTCTCTACCACTACAACACTAAATTTTGCAGTTTCTAACACAGTGCTAGTAGCCTCTACTACCCCTGTACTCTGTACTCTCTTTACCATCATTCCAGAAAGGTAACTTGACCCTGAGGTGTCTTTGCCTTTCTTGCTCTCATTTCTTTTGAGAGACCACATGACTAGTGTAGCATTATCCTTATTGAAGGTAACCCCTTCAATGGATTTGGTCTCTTTTCTTACTACATCTAACACCAGGGCATCTGCAATATCCCACTCTAGTAAGATAAGCACTCCAGCTTGTGCTACCATATCTCTTCCCTACTCGAGGGTGATGGTTTTGAATTCCTCCATCATCTCTTGTTTTATTTCTTCCTCCATTGAGGCTGGATCTTTATTGGGCTACTCAGCTTTTTTTGTCTCACATCTAGCATTATATCTATCTATATGTTGTTTCCAAATGAATTGCATAAATGCTTCTGATGTGACAAAGTTGTCATCAGCTATAAAGGCACTACTTGCCTTTTTTATCTCAGGATCCCACTCCTGGCCTTTGAGTTCAGTGGAGGTAATATCCATTTCAACATCAATGGGCTCTTCTGGCATCCCTTCCTCCACTTCATCATAGGTGTATGCAATTTCCCCTAAGCTACCCAACTGTAAGAGGTGTTCAGCTACTGCTTGTTCATCTCCTATATGGATAGGGGATTGGGATGGGGAATATAAGGGTGTATCTGATTGCACTTCCTTCCCCACCCTTTGCTTCTTTGGGCTGTCTTGGATGTCAATGACATCTTGTATCTTCCTCTTCCTTTGGATGTAGAGGGCTCTCCTGTTGTAGGCACCAGCACACTGTAACCTGATTTCTTATGCTATGTGTAATCAGCAGGAGGAATTGCTTTGCTAGAAGTTGACCTGCTTAGGATCACTCTGGCCTTTTCAGGGTTGCTCTTAATCACAACTTCCCTCTTCTCCTTTAGTGTTTGCATCACATCTTCAAAGCAAACAATCAAAAATTTTATTTTTTCTTCTAATGGAAAGAAGCTAGACAATGGGTCATAGCTAGCATCAAACTGATGCACAAAATCCAAGGCTTTCTTATAAGCCACCCACTTTTCTTTCCTTAGTTCCTGCTCATCTAGATCAAATTCATTTCTGATGAGGTCTTCAGGAAATTGGAATTAATGAGGCCTACCTCTGCATGCTACCTTCTTCCTAAACACATCATTGAAGAAGTCCTTTGGATCAGCACACCTGGACACTGCAGTGGATAAATGATAAGGTTTGAGGAAATCCTCAAAGCAATTCTAGCCTCCCTTTGTTATTACGAATTGGTGGGCTATGGTAGCTGCAAGGAAAATAGTCCCTTTACCTCTGCCTGTTAACTCTGCCTCTTGTAGGGCACCAATTTTTCTAAGGATCTCAGCTATTCCCACTTTGAGAGGGACCTGGTAAGGTAACAAAAATGGAGAACCCCTTAAACCAAAAACTCTGAAAACTGTGGAGACTGGATATAAATAGATGTCGCCCCAGTTATGAACAATTTTGATGTTCTCTGTGAATTTTTTCTCCTTACTTCTTTTTAACCAGGTCTAGTCCACTGGCGAAATAATTAGCACCTTTGAAGAGAAAAAGGTGCATTAAGAGTGAATACCATCCGAAAGGTCTGTCCACCTTTCCATTCTTTATTCCTATCAACCCTCCATGGATATCATCGACAATGAAAGAGGCATAATCAAATGTGATAGCAAGAGAATGATTCAAAATTTGGGCAATCATTAGCAAGTAATGATTGCGCATATTTTTTTCAGCATCCTCTCCTAGAACTTGACAAAGTGCCCAATACATTCCTTTAGCCCTTAGGGTAAACATACTTAATGAGAAGGGCTCTTGCATGTTGAGTCCTACAACTGTTAACCCTCCTATTTTCACAAAAAGTTCCTTGAGAGACCCATTCCTGAGATGACTCCTCTATGCACTGTAAACTTGGGCTAATGCTGTGAAATTTATAGGTTCCAAGAAATTTGTGAACTCATTAAGTCCAAATGCTATCCTAAATTCTTCAGCATTAATTTCCACAAGGGTTTTCCCATTTACATCCTGGATGCATCTTGTGACTGGATCATAATTTAATGCCATTTGGGTTATCAGGTCTGTATCCATAAATACTCTTGGGACAACTAATTTTCCAACATCCAGTTCCCAGATACTGTTCTGCGGGGCAGGAGAATTTCTCATTCCGAATCCCACTTTGAATAACCTCAACCCGGATAGCCCAACCTGTGGGTCTCTCAGCCAATTACCTTTGTCATACAATCCTTCTCCTATCTTAAGATGGCCAGCCCTGGGCACTAACTCTTTGGCCTTTGATGCCTAATTGGTTGATAACGTCAACTGTTCTAAAAAATCATTACATACACTTCTTTCTAAATAGTTAACCTTGCCGAAAAATTCCCTTTTAGGAGCCATTTTGAAAATGCAAGAAAATGAATATCACTCTGAAACAATCCTGCAACAAAAGAATTATCTTACTTAGAACACCACACAAGAATTGCTACAAAAATATGAGAGAACATGATCTTTGCTTGAAGGAATTTTCTCTACAACTGAACCGACTTGCTTTGTATCTAAAGAAGATAACTCTGCGTCTACTCTTCTGCAAAAGCTTTTAAAAGATATCTTCACTTGGTAGTTAGGAAATCAAATATTTGTACTCAGGGCCTTAACTATAACATTGATTTTGCATGCTCCGGCCGTCCCTTCAAAATTGAATTCATATGAGAATTCATATTTTTTTCTCCAACGGGTCACAACATTCTTGCAAGTGTTCCATTTTTCTCTTTCGCAACTTCGCAAAGCATAACCATCGAGCAGCTTAGTCTTGCGAAATAGTGCCAACCGTTCGATCAAAAGAAACTTTATCGAGCATTAGATTAACTGACGACTTTGGCCTTTTTCTGGGTCTCGCTTTTTTATTGGCTGTATAATACCATGTGGCGTCGAATCATTGGCCTTGAAATTCCTTTTGCGTTCCACTTGATACTGGTCGCGTGTCTTTCTTCTATACCGACGTTTCCACCTTGGCGGGCCCATACTTTCTTCTCAGACCACGTGTCACCATGATACGTGGACGACTCTCGTTCATTGTCACTATTTCGCGGGCATAAAGAGTGATCACTTCACCCTTGTGAAATAGTGCCGACCATTGGATCATCTCTGAAGTTGATCGGCATTTAATCCTCTAAAATGGCTCTCAGGAGGGGTGGGCCCGCTAACTCGTCGTGAACACCTGGCACCCTGTCACTTTCGGTGCTGATTTGTCACTCTGTCATTCACCAAAAGGAAACCATGGGGGCCCCACTTTCATCTCAATAGCTCTATCATCCAGGTCATCATCATGACATGCGGATGGCTCTCATTCATTCTCGCTATTTCACGGGCATAAAGAGTGAGCACTTTACCCTTGCAAAATAGCACGGGCCGTCGGATCATCTCTGAAGTTGATTGGCATTTAATCCTCTAAAATGGCTCTCAAGAGGGGTGGGCCCGCTGACTCATCGTGAACACCTGACGCCCTATCACTTTTGGCATTGATTTGTCACTCTGTCATTTGCCAGAAGGAAACCACGGGGGCCCCACTTTCGTCTCAACAGCTCTATCGTCCAAGTCATCATCATGACACATGGATGGCTCTCGTTCATTCTCTCTATTTTGCAGGCATAAAGAGTGAGCACTTTACCCTTGCAAAATAGCGCGGGCCATCGGATCATCTCTGAAGTTGATCGGTGTTTAATCCTCTGAAATGGCTCTCAGGAGGGGTGGGCCCGCTGACTCTTCATGAACACCTGGCGCCCTGTCACTTTCAGCGCTGATTTGTGACTCTGTCATTCGCTAGAAGGAAACCATGGGGCCTCAATAAATTGTTAATAGCTGTACCTACCAGGTCATCTCTAGCTATGACCTGACTCACCTCTGGGGCCCGCCTTTTAGCCTTTAATCCTGACCTGCTGACTGTTGTGATTTGTGCCACGTGCCACCATTTTACTCGCTGTCAACAACCAGCTGGATCATCTATGTGGCGTGCCATGTGGTTTTTGCTATTTTGCGGGGTATAAACTACGTGCAACTTCACCTAGAGAAATAACACTAGACGTGGATCCATCCGCGAGATGTGCACTAGTTACTGGGTCGGACAACTTTAGAAGAAAAACATACAAGGCATAAAAATTTTCAATTGATCAACGTAACCGCCTAGGCAAATAATAAGGGGGGACACTTCCTATGACCCCACGACCCATAACTTAAGTGAATAAAGTAACGACAGATTAGAAACCAGAGGGTTTAAAACAAATAAGATAGGATCTAAAATAAAAAACCCTTAAACCCTTAAGGTTTAGAACAAAGCTGAAGCACTTGGAAATACACCCTACTCAAAAATTTCAACATGCCATAGCCAATCATGGGAAAAGAAAAACCCAATTTTAATCAGTGATAACAGCGGCTCTGACTGGGGATGGTTGATTGCGAGATCAACACAAGAAAACTCAGAAACTCTGGAGAAACAGACCAAAACCAGAAAAGTAGGAAAGAAAACAAAATATGTACAAACAAAAGACCTACCGTGCATGGACATTAAGAGAAATAATGCTTCAGGAATTGTCCATGCACTGGAAATTTCTGCATTTCATCATCCATATTCTTCAAGAAATATGAATCCTTACCATTTAAGTCACAAACCACAAAAACGCCAATCCATAGTGATTCAAATTTTTTATGCTTTCCTTTATCCTGTCCTTTTGCATTCCACTGAAGAACCATGTCATCAATTTGAAACTTCCTTAGTGATGTCCTTCTATCAAAAAGATACTTTGACTACAACTGGATCTTCTAATTTTTCTTATGGGCAGAAGTCCTAAGTTCCTCCATTTCTACAATTTGGATCATTCGGTTTTCCATTGGTTCAGATACCTCCATGTCCTCATTCTGCAAGAACTTATACACTGGAAGAAGGTTATTTACTGACAGTCTGGCTTGGGTACCATAAACCAACTTAAAAGGTGACATTCCAATGGATTTTTTGACTGTTATTCTATCTGCCCACAGAGCTAACTTCAACTTTTGATCCCAAGATCTTTTATTCTCCTCCAAGATTTTCTTGATGATATTCAACAGACTTTTATTGCTGGATTCTGCTTGTCCATTCCCCTGGGGGTGATAAGGTGATGAGTATGACATGAGTATACCATGACTATTGCAAAAGCCTACAAATTCTTCTGATCTGAAACACATAGCATTATCCATTACCAATTTTGTAGGTGTTCCAAATCTAGTCACAATATTATCCATCAGGAAATCAATGACAATTTTACTAGTAGCTCTTCTTGTAGGGATGGCTTCTATCCATTTGGTGAAATAATCAGTGGCCACTATAATCCATCCATGACCTCTCCCTGACTTCTCAACAATTTCTCCAATGAAATCAATGCCCCACTGGACAAAACGAGCTTCTACAGAGACTAGATTTAGGGGTAAGGCTCCTTCATACTTAAGCCTGGAGGAGAATCTTTGACATGGATCACATCTCCGAACATATGCATGGGTATCTTTAAATAAAGTGGGCCAATAATACCTAGCCCGTATTATCTTACCAGCAATAGTCTTAGCAGAATAGTGACCTCCACATACTCCATCATGCATTTCAATCAACACCTGTTTAGCTTGAAATTCATCCAAAGACATTAGTAACTCTCCATCTCTTTTTTTCCAGAAAAGATCACCCTGAATGAGCACATATTTTTGGGACTTGAGTTTCAAAGTTCTTTTCTGATTGTATGTCATTTCTTCTGGGAATATGTCACCTCTCAAAACTTGGATTATCTCTGTGTACCAGGGTTGCCTCTCAATATTAGTGACCAAAACATCTCTAACCTCAACATTGTGTATTTCTACATTCATGAGATTTGACTCAGTCATGAGCTTAGCCAAGCCTAAACCTCTCACCAATTCGGTGATCTTTATCTGCAAGTTGAACTCCTGAATTCTATCGATCCATCTGCATCTCTTTCCAGTAACCTCAGACTGAGACAAAATATCTTTAACTGTAGCATGTGGGACATAGGCAATAATGTTTGCATTCACTAAATATGGCCTAAAAGCCTTAACAACTTTAACTAGGGCATAAGCTTGTTTCTCCATGGTTTCATACTTTAGTTCTGCTGCCTGCAAAGATTTACTGTAGAAGGCTATGGGATGTTCATATCATTCATTGTCCTTTTGTAATAGTACTGCAGCCACCGTGTGATATGAAACAAAAGAAAACAGAGAAAAAGGCTTACTATAATTAGGGGATTTTAACACTGGTGCCTCTTGGATTGCCTTCTTAATCTTATCAAAAGCTTTTGAAGTTTCTTGATCCCAATGAAACTTTGTGTCCTTCTTAAGCAATTTGACAATAGGCTTCACTATCTCTACGAAGTTTGTAATGAATCTCCTGACAAAATTTACTTTGCCTAGAAAGGATTGGATACCTTTCACATTTTTAGGTTTAGACACCCTATTGATCGCTTCAATTCTCTCAGGGTCTATTTTTACCGCTTCCTTGGAAACTATGTGTCCCAATAACTTTCCTTCAGTGACCCCAAAATGACATTTCTTGGGATTCAGTGACACACCAAATTCCAGGGCTTTATCGAACACCTTCTCTAGATGTCCACAATGATCATCAGCTTTCTTTGAGAAACAAGTTAGATCATCTTGGTAAACCACCATGATAATATTTATGAATTCTTTAAAAGCCACATCCATAGCTCTCTGAAATGTAGCTCTTGTATTTTTTAATCCAAATGGCATTCTCACATATACATAGGTTCCCCATGGAGTAGTGAAAGCAATTTTAAACTGTTTAGACTCCTTTACCAACACTTGATTGTATCCTGAGAAACCATCCATCATGGATAAAAGATCACAACCTGTCACTTTTTGTAGCATTGCTTCCATATTTGGAGATGAGTAATTATCTTTTAGGAAAGCAACATTCAGATTCCTAAAATCTACACACAATCTAATGTTTCCATTCTTCTTCCTTACTGGAACCGAATTGGAGACCCATGAAGAATGCTTTATTGGTTTGATAATCCCCCCTTCTCTCAATTTGGTCAACTCTTGTTGCATTTTAGTTTCTAATAAGGGGTTGATAGGTCTCTGTTTCTGTCTGAAAGGCTTAGCATCTGGAAGTAAAGGAACTTCATGTTGAAAAAGATCTTGTCTGTACGCCTTTAGTTCTTCATAAGACCAAGCAAAGACATGCTTATACCTTTTCAATAAATTGATAAGGTTAGTCCTAACATGAGGGGGTAATTTCTTTCCGATATATACCAGCTTAGGAAATGATTCTGTCCTCAAGTTTACCTCCTCTAACTCTTCTAACTTGGTGGTAGATTGCTGGTGTAAATGACTATCATTATAACTAAACATGCTCTCCAGCTCCACCAACCCTTTAGGTATTTCATTGGTTTCCAACTGGACAACATCATTTCCAAACACTGTCTCTCTATTATCTACCACTTCCACCAATGCATTGCAATCAATCTTTTGTCCATCATAATCATCAACATATTTGATAAACCTAAGAATGTCTTCATCATCAGCAAAAACTTGCCAATTGTACACATTATCAGGGATAGCAGGCCTAGATTTTATTTCCACAATGGAAATACCGGTTAGTGTTGCATCATCATTTTTCAAAGCAACATTAGCTAGGAAATCTGCCATAATGTTTTTGGTTCGCTCTATCCAATTAATAGAAAATGCATCAAAATGCTCAATAACATCCCAAATAGCATGCTTATATTGCTTCAATCTATCATTCTTGGATGCATATTTAGATCTCACCTGAGAGATAACCAATTCTGAATCCCCCATTACTTTCAACAGTTGAATTCCATGCCTTTTGCAACCTCAAGTCCTAGTAATAGGGCTTCATACTCTACAGTATTATTTGTTCACTGGAATGCCAATAAAAATGAGTACTTAAAAGTTATACCTAACGGGGATACAAAAAGAACCCCTGCTCCTGATCCTTCTTTGGAGAAAGCTCCATCAAAATACATCTGCCACAACCCATACTGCTGTGCTTGTAACTGAACTACAGTTGGGTCAGTATTCTTCAATTGAGGTGAGATTGGTTGAAGTCTGAAGTTATCTAAATCTACATCAATCATACAATTAAGCATACTAGGGTCCACATTTTCAATTACCTTAGGAGCTCATGGCTCTCTGTATAGTTTGACCTGGTTGCCACCAATAGAGATAGTAGCATAAGATAAGTCCAGTTGAACATTTCCCCCTACTGCTGCTGCCCACTGCCTGGACAGTAACATACCATAGTGGGGTTTAGTATCAGTAACAATAACATCCATTTTGTAAGTGGCTTCAGGAAATGCTGCTATTTTAACTTCTAAATCTCTCATTGTACCTATCACAGACACTTCTCTGTTATCCATGGCATAACATTTCCCATACACAGTAGTTACTGATAACCCTAATTCTTTCATAACACCATAGGGCATTACATTAGCAGCAGCTCCTGAGTCTATCATGCAGTTTTTAATCAACCGGTTATTGACTAACAAAGTAACATAGAAGGGATCTACCTGAGAAGACTCCTGAGTGATAGTGGTTCCAACATAGACCTCTGGGGTTTGGAACTCTTGATCCTTTCCAACTTTAACCAAACCAGTGGGTAATACTATGTCACTATCAGATATACTAGAGAATAAAGACAAAGCTGCATCCTTATGTTCTTTAATCTTTAGCAATTCTATTAATGGAACAATGACTTTCATTTGAGTTAAAGCTTGAGCCATATCAAATGTAGAATTATTACATTTTTCAGTATTAACCTTAACCTTTTCTGTTTTGAGTTGACTTACCCTTTTCACTGTCTCTACTCTTTGTACATCACCAACATTTTTGTCATCTATACCTTTAGGTAAATCTTTAACTTGTTCCTCTTTTTCTTGACTAACTTTAGGAATAGTAGTAGCACTGCTTGATGCCCCCTTTTTTGTGACTTCTTTTACAAACATAGAACCTGGCTCACCTTGATCAGTGTCTCTCTTGGTGCTTCTCAGATTATAGTTATGTTTTGCTTTGGCAATTGTAGCCTTAGTGAGATTTCTAACTTCTTCCTCACTAAACCTCCTAAGATGAACTTCTTCATCTTCAATTGTTACCACATTCAATGTAGGATGCCAACCTAAGGCTAATTATCCTTGCATTAACCTTTCACTATCCAACACATCACTGTATTCACTTTGCATAGATTCCTCATCAATTTCTACAATAATTTCAAACATATTAATGTCAGGCTTTGCTTCTGGTCTCATAGATTCTTCCAAAGCTTGAGCCACTGCACACTGATGAGGAGAATGTGGTCCGTCACAAGCAATACACCAAGGAGTATTTTCTATAATGTTAACAGTTTTCCCTTTCAAAGGATCCGATGTGTCTTGACTTTGGACAATTTTGGGCTTCTCAATTTGGGGTTTACCATCCTTCCAATTTGTATTGTATGGCATATCATGTAATCTAGGAGGTCTATCTTGCCAGTTATAATGGGGCTTATCATTTTTGCTAACCTTGGCAGTCAAATCTTTCATAGCAGTAACCAGTTTCTCCATTTTATCATCTTCTTTAGCAACTTTGTTAGGTTGCTGTTTGGTTTCATGCCATAATCTACCATCCGTTCTTCTTCCTAATTTTCCAGATGCTTTTCTATTGCTTTCTACATTTATAGCAATTCTAAAAGCATCCCTCAAGTTATGAGGATTTTTATCTCTCAAAATATAGGCCATTTTGGAATCAAATGCATTGTAGTATGTATTAAGACACATGTTATCATCTAGCCTCATCACTTGATACAATCTGTGCATAGCTTTCTGGAATCTGGCATTGAAATCAGTGACTATTTCATTTTCAGATTTTCTAATATTATTGAACTCATTCAGCATGAAATTCACATTAGTCTTGTCACCATACTGTTCTTGAAAACAATTTTTAAAATCATCCCATGAACCTATGCTATTTACTGGAAGACCTCTGTACCAATCTCTTGCATCATCAACCAGAGATTGAACAAACAGCTTCATAATAACATCTTCATCTGCTATCTCATAATCATTTATTAAATCCCCAAAAGATTTCAGATATTCCTCAGCACTAATTGCATTGTTCCCAGCAAACTTATGGAGTCTGTCTCTTAGCTCAGTAGGAACATGATTTGGATATCCTGGGATCCCATCAAAAAACAATTGCCTATATTGTTCTAGATTGATTGGCCTTCTTTGAAAAGGGGCAATAGCACTATTATTTCCCATGGTCATTTTAGCTTTTGGGATTGGAGATTGAGGTGCTTGGGTGTACTGTTTATTCGAGGGTATTTGACTTACTGAGGCAATATTAGCATGTACTGCAGGTTGAGTATTGATCTGAGGAATAGAAATGTGTTGGGGATTAGGCTTGCTAAGATCTTCCGATGGGAATGTAATAGTAATCTTTCTTTTAACTTCCTGATTCACTGCTTCCAACTCAGCCTTTTCCAGTTCCATTTGGAGGTCTTCCTTTTCCTTCCTCATCCTTTCCATCTCTCTTTCATGTGCTAGAATCCTATGAGAAATCTCTTCTGCAGTTTTAGACTCTACTCCATCATCTACCTATTTCTATTTTCCTTTATCTAAATTAGCTTTAGGAAGTTGGGAGTCATTAAATACTTCCCTAATTGGCTGGGCTACTAACTTACAAGCTTGTCTATTTTTAGGGATTAGGATTTCCCTAATCACAGGGCCTTCCTCATCACTTTTTTCCTTTTCTTTAGCAAGCATTTCAAGATCAGCTATCTGTCTAAGAAGCCTATCTCTTTCCATTAACTTGGCTTTGATTTCCTTCTCCTTATTTGCCTCCTTTTAGGTTCTTAGGGAGATTAAATGATGGACTCTTTTATTCAAATCCTCAATCTCTTGAGACATCTTATCCTCATCAGGGAAGTTTTCTTCAGAGCTAGATGCATTAATTTGATCTATGTCAATTAGACTAATGTTCCCATCTATTGTCCTAGGAACTGAGTGCCTAATTGCATTTGAACTAGTTCTATCTTTTGCAGAAACACTAGCATGAGATAGATCTTGATTTAAAATAGGTGCATCATCAATATTTCCAAATAATCCAGAATGGAAACCTAAAATATCATGCTCCGAATCTCTAGAAGATGAATTGGACTTTGCATAGATAGGTCGATTAAGCATCTTACCAGTATTATTGCTTTTCTGCACCCACACAGCATTTGATGGCTCATGCAACACAGATCTCTTCTGACCTCTTTGTGACTATTCTTGTAGACCTTCTTGCAAGGTTTCACGAGGATGTTTCTTCATGAATGATCTCGTGTTCTTGTTTCCTTGCATCTCGCTTGTCTTCTTTTTAAAAAATTTGTATCTTACAAGGACTGGTTCAATAGTAACAAAGTCGCCACCCACAAAACTATGGGAAAAATGAAAACAAGTAGTCTTACCCACAAACACACAAATAATTTCTTTACAAATCTCAGCACAAATCGATATTTATATCTTTATTATAACTCCCCAGCAGAGTCGCCACTTTTGTTGTCTTCAAAATCTAATTCCCTTTAATATCCTTAGAATAATATGATTTGAGCTTGGTGCAGAAGAGACGTCAAAGATAAGGAAATTCTCAAGACAACATATGACTAGGTTTGATTTAAACCTTCTACACTTTGGGCTTCCTCGGAGCCCAGGTGGGTATACCTTTGTGAATTAAATTCACACTTTCAAACATAAACCCACAGCAAACCAGTCCAGAAAACCAGTGGATTTATTCACCTTGAAATCAACTAAAAACAAAGGATGAAAATTGTACTTAAATTCAGCATTTTGATCAACAAAGCATGCAATAATGAACTTCAATTAATACCAGTGCCTTATCCAAGGTCACAAAGTCATCTAAACTCAAATAAAACTCCTTAAACAATACATCTTTACACTTCCCGTCGGCTTGGTTTCCATTAATCCTTATATATGCCTGACACATACAAGAACTCAAGCATCCCAAACTAAGCTATGGTCCTCAAAATTCAAAGTTCCTCCCAAAGAAATTAGTGGTATGAGTGATCTCGTGTATTTAATTTCTCTCCTAAAGAGAAAAGCTAACAAACACCTATACTAAAATTGTTTTGCAATTCCATTTTAAACAGAACAACCCTGGATTATTCAGAATGAAAACAGTAAATAAATTTGTGAACAAACTTGAAGACAACACAAAGCATTACTCAAAACCAATGGCCTGTATATTATTATTCAGTTCAAGAAATATTACAATAAATTCTGATTCTCCATTAAACTTAGAAAAGCTCAGATAAATCTCTGTAGTGTTTTCTTACAAAATTTTGTGATATCTTTTCCTCTAGTCCTGGTATCCATTTATAACAACATGGATGCACAAAGCTCCGGACCTTTCGAAGAGAGTTTGTTACAATTATTTCTTTCAAAATAAAGAGGTTACAAGCTTTTCACAAAAGCAGTTACAAGCTCTTTTCAGCCTCTGCAATTACTTCAACCTGTTATTCTGTTGCAACCTCTTGTATCTTTTCAAGGGCACTCTCCAACTGTTCTGGATCCTGGGTAGCATATTTAGTCGCCCACTCACTATATATCTCTTCTATCGGCCATGAAAAATTAATCACATCATCTTTAATCTTAGTCAACCTTTTCCAAGAATTTCTCAGTTTGTTGACTTCTGAATTAAGAAAACCATAATGTGATTTAATTTTCTCTATTTCCTGTATTGTCACAACAAAGAAAGAAGTATCATCAAGATCAATGATTCCTTTAACCCTTGCTGACAATTTAGCTTCTATCTCCTTAAGCCATATTTGCTTGTCTTTTAACTGATCCGGATTAGCAAAAATTCCTGGGAGCAACTCAAAAAATTGATCAGTGTATTCCTTCTTAGACAAATTAACCTTTCTATCCACATTATCCACTTCTGCTGCCAATTGCATTAAGACTTTAGCGACATCAGAAGTGGATTTGATAATAGGATTGGCTCTTGCTTCATCACAAGATACACACATGAACTCTAGATCTTTCTCCCTAGGCCTCCATCTGTCAAAAATGGGTGTCAAAATGGCATTATCTCTCCTCAGCTCATTCCATATCTCCATAATTTTTCCCACATTGTTGTAAAGCAATGAGGCATTTATTGTATCTGCAAAACTAGAGATTGTGGCCCTTACCTTTTCCTCATATTTCCCTACATATAAGGCTTGAGCCTGTTTCAAGTTTTCTAGTTCTTGAGGATTAATCTCAATTATTTGAGAGCTGGAGGGTGCTGGAGATGGTAGAAATTCAATAATAGGGCTAGTAGGCGGAGGTCTTGTAGGAGAAGAGGAATTCATCAGTGTTGAAGACTCACCTTGTTGGTTCTGTCCCATCAACTAGCTTTGCAACTTAGCAATAATGCTATCTTTACCTCTCACCTCCTCCTTGGCACTGTTATAGGCCTTTAAAACTGTTTCCAACTTAATTTGGAGGGCCTCTTTTTCTTTGGCTTCCTTCTCTGCCACTGCAACACTGAATTTTGCAGTTTCTAACACAGTGCTAGCAGCCTCTACTACCCCTATACTCTGTACTCTCTTTACTATCATTCCACCAAGGTAACTTGACCCTAGGGTGTATTTGCCTTTCTTGCTCTCATTTCTCTTGAGAGACCACATGACTTGTGTAGCATTATCCTTATTGAAGGTAACCCCTTCCATGGGTTTGGTCTCTTTTCTTACTGCATCTAACACCAGGGCATCTGCAATATCCCACTCTGGTAAGATAAGCACTACAGCTTGTGCTACCATATCTCTTCCCTGCTCAGGGGTGATGGTTTTGAATTCCACCATCATCTCTTGTTTCATTTCTTCCTCCACTGAGGCTGGATCTTTATTGGGCTGCTCAGCTTTTCTTGACTCACATCTAACATTATATCTATCTATATGCTGTTTCCAAATGAATTGCATAAATGCTTCCGATGTGACAAAGTTGTCATCAGCTAAAAAGGCACTACTTGCCTTTTTTATCTCAGGATCCCACTCCTGGCCTTTGAGTTCAGTGGAGGTAATATCTATTTCAGTATCAATGGGCTCTTCTGGCATCCCTTCCTCCACTTCATCATAGGTGTATGCAATTTCCCCTAAGCTACCCAACTGCAAGAGGTGTTCAGCTGCTTCTTGTTCATCTCCTATATGGATAGGGGATTGCGATGGGGAATACAAGGGTGTATCTGATTACACTTCCTTCCCCACCCTTTTCTTCTTTGGGCTGTCTTGGATGTCAATGACATCTTGTATCTTCCTCTTTCCTTTGGATGTAGAGGGCTCTCCTGTTGTAGGCACCAGCACACTGTAACCTGATTTCTTATGCAATGTGTAATCAACAGGAGGAATTGCTTTGCTGGAAGCTAACCTGCTTAGGATCACTCTGGCCTTTTCAGGGTTTCTCTTAATCACAACTTCCCTCTTCTCCTTTAGTGTTTGCATCACATCTTCAAAGCAAATAATCAAAAAAATTATTTTTTCTTCTAATGGGAAGAAGCTAGACAATGGGTCATAGCTAGCATCAAACTGATGCACAAAATCCAAGGCTTTCTTATAAGCCACCCACTTTTCTTTCCTTAGTTCTTGCTCATCTAGATCAAATTCATTTCTGATGAGGCCTACCTCTGCATGCTACCTTCTTCCTAAACACACCATTGAAGAAGTCCTCTGGATCAGCACACCTGGACACTGCAGTGGATAAATGATAAGGTTTGAGGAAATCCTCAAAGCAATTCCAGCCTCCCTTTGTTATTACGAATTGGTGGGCTATGGTAGCTACAGGGAAAATAGTCCCTTTACCTCTGCCTGTTAACTCTGCCTCTTGTAGGCCACCAATTTGCCTAAGGATCTCTAGTATTCCCACTTTGAGAGGGACCTGGTAAGGTAACAAAAATGGAGAACCCCTGAAACCAAAAACTCTGAAAACTATGGAGACTGGATATAAATAGATGTCACCCCAGTTATGAACAATTTTGATGTTCTCTGTGAATTCTTTTGGCCTTATGAATTCTAGAAGAACCTTGGGGACTCCTAGGTTATCAGAGCAGAGGAGAGTCCTTATTTTGGATGCAAAACATTTATCAAATTTTAAGAAACTAGCATCCTCTTTGTCCCATGACAACACAATACTCCATAATTGTACTGACATTTTTTCTCCTTCCTTATCCTTAACCAGGTCTAGTCCACTGGCGAAATAATCACCACCTTTGAAGAGAAAAAGTGGATTAAGAGTGAATACCATCCGAAAGGTCTATCCACCTTTCCATTCTGTAATCCTATCAACCCTCCATGGATAGCATTGACAATGAAAGAGGCATAATCAAATGTGATAGCAAGAGAAGGATTCAAAATCTGGGCAATCATTAGCAAGTAATGATTGGGCATATTTGCTTCAGCATCCTCTCCTAGAACTTGACAAAGTGCCCAATACATTCCTTTAGCCCTCAGGGTAAACATACTTAATGAGAAGGGCTCTTGCGTGTTGGGTCCTACAACTATTAAACCTCTTATTTTCACAAAAAGTTCCTTGAGAGGCCCATTCCTGAGATGACTCCTCTGTGCACCATAAACTTGGGCTAATGCTGTGAAATTTATAGGTTCTAGAAAATTTGTGAACTCATTAAGTCCAAATGTTGTCCTAAATTCTTCAGCATTAATTTCCACAAGGGTTTTCCCATTTACATCTTAGATGCATCTTGTGATTGGATCATAATTTAATGCCATTTGGGTTATCAGGTCTATATCCATAAATACTCTTGGGACAACTAGTTTTCCAACATCCAGTTCCCAGATACTGTTCTGCGGGGCAGGAGAATTTCTCATTCCGAATCCCACTTTGAATAACCCCAACTCGGACAGCCCAACCTATGGGTCTCTCAGCCAATTACCTTTGTCATACAATCCTTCTCCTATCTTCAGACGGGGAGCCCTAGGCACTAACTCTTTGGCCTTTGATGTCTGATTGGTTGATAACGTCAACTGTTCTAAAAAATTATCACATACACTTCTTTCTAAATAGTTAACCTTGCCGGAAAATTCCCTTTTAGGAGCCATTTTGAAAATGCAAGAAAATGAATCACTTTTAAACAATCCTGCAACAAAAGAATTATCTTACTTAGAACACCACACAAGAATTGCTACAAAAATATGAGAGAACCTAATCTTTGCTTGAAGGAATTTTCTCTACAACTGAACCGACTTGCTCTGTATCTGAAGAAGATAACTCTGCGTCTGCTCTTCTGCAAAATCTTTTAAAAGATATCTTCACTTGGTAGTTAAAAAATCAAATATTTGTACTCAGGGCCTTAACTATAACATTGATTCCGCATGCTCTGGTCGTCCCTTCAAAATTGAATTCATACGAGAATTCATATTTTTTGCTCCAACGGGTCACAACATTCCTGCAAGTGTTCCATTTTGCTCTTTCGCAACTTCGCGAAGCATAACCATCGGGCAGCTTAGTACTGCGAAATAGTGCCAACCGTTCAATCAAAAGAAACTTGATCAAGCGTTAGATTAACTGATGGCTTTGGCCTTTTTCTGGGTCCCACTTTTTTATTGGCTGCATAATACCACGTGGCGTCTAATCATTGGCCTTGAAATTCCCTTCACATTCCACTTGATACTGGTCGTGTGTCTTTCTTCTATACTGACGTTTCCACCTTGACGGGCCCATACTTTCTTCTCAGACCACGTGTCACCATGATACGTGGACGGCTCTCATTCATTGTCGCTATTTCGCGGGCATAAAGAGTGAGCACTTTACCCTTGCGAAATAGCACCGACCGTTGGATCATCTCTGAAGTTGATCAGCGTTTAATCCTCTGAAATGGCTCTCAGGAGGGGTGGGCCCGCTGACTCGACGTGAACACCTGGCGCCTTGTCACTTTCGACGCTGATTTGTCACTCTGTCATTCACCAAAAGGAAACCATGGGGGCCCCACTTTCATCTCAACAGCTCTATCGTCCAGGTCATCATCATGACACATGGATGGCTCTCGTTCATTCTCACTATTTCGCGGGCATAAAGAGTGAGCACTTTACCCTTGCAAAATAGCGCGAGCTGTCGGATCATCTCTGAAGTTGATCGGCGTTTAATCCTCTGAAATGGCTCTCAGGAGGGGTGGGCCCGCTGACTCATCATGAACACCTAGCACCCTGTCATTTTCGGCGCTGATTTGTCACTCTGTCATTCGCCAGAAGGAAAACACAGGGGCCCCACTTTCATCTCAACAGCTCTATCATCCAGGTCATCATCATGACACATGGACGACTCTCGTTCATTCTCGCTATTTCATGGGTATAAAGAGTGAGCACTTTACCCTTGCAAAATAGCGCGGGCCGTCGGATCATCTCTAAAGTTGATCGACGTTTAATCCTCTGAAATGGCTCTCAGGAGGGGTGGGTCCGCTGACTCTTTGTGAACACCTGGCACCCTGTCACTTTCGGCGCTGATTTGTCACTCTATCATTCGCTAGAAGGAAACCACAGGGCCTCAATAAATTGTTAACAGCTGTACCTGCCAGGTCATCTCCACCTACAACCTGACTCACCTCTAGGGCCCGCCTTTCAGATTTTAATCCTAACCTGCTGACTGTTGTGATTTGTGCCACATGCCACCATTTAACTTGCTGTCAACAACCAGCTGGATCATCTATGTGGCATGCCATGTGGTTTTCACTATTTCGTGGGGTATAAACTACGCGCAACTTCGCCTAGTGAAATAACGCTAGCCGTGGATCCATCCACGAGATGTGCACTGTGCACTAGTTACTGGGCCCGACAACTTTAGAAGAAAAACATACAAGGCATAAAAATTTTCAATTGATCAACGTAACCACCTAGGTAAATAACAAGGGGGGACACTTCCTATGACCCCATGACCCATAACTTAAGTGAATAAAGTAACGATAGATTAGAAACCAGAGGGTTTAAAACAAATAAGATAGGATCTAAAATCAAAAACCCTTAAACTGAAGCACTTGGAAATACACGCTACTTGAAAATTTTAACATACCATAGCCAATCATGGGAAAAGAAAAACCCAATTTTAATCAGTGATAACAGGCCCCTTAACCGGTACAACCACATCAACCATTGGGCTGCCCATCACCGTCATGACCCAACTATAGAGACCTTAGAGTAGTGATTTTTCCTAAAATTATTTCTTTTCAGGAGAGGTGGTGAGTGTTCACATTGGCTACCTGACTATTGGCGGGTGTGTCAAAAATAGTCGTTAACAGTATAAAGATTCACGAAAGCATTGTATGGATTGAAGAAAGACCCTAGAGCCTCATATGCTATATTGGACAAGTATTTGATGAAGTTGGAATTTTGTAAAGGTAGTTTTGATAGTAATCTATACTTTAGGGTTGATAATGATAACATTTTGATTGTTGAAGTGTTTGTTGATGACATTATTTTGGAGGAGATGATGATTTGAGTATGAAGTTTTTTTTGATGATATGCAAAAGGAATTTGAGATGTCTAGGAAAGGTGAGATGAAATTATTCTTAAGATTGTAGATTATGTTAGAATCAAAGATCACTGAGAGTGGGGGTGAATCAGTGATCTACCGGAAATCAAATCCATAAACTTATTCTTTATCCATCGGTTAGAAATGCATAACACAAAATAACATAAAAATGCGACAAAGAATCCACAAATCCACAACATCAGAATTTTTACGTGGAAACCCAGAAAGGGAAAAACCACGGTGGGGCTGGAACCCACAATATTCATATACTATGTCCAAGAGTACATAAATATTACATAGATGGGGAATGCACTTGCATTTAGGCTCACTTCCTAGAGCTCATTACTCAATTACAATTTCCCAGAAGGCTACAACCTTTAGGGAAGTCTCATTGACTTACAATTTGATTAAAAAGAGGAAATACAATGTAATAAACTCTCAAGAAGCATCTGGCAATGCAAGAATGAGTTCCAGTTAAGCACTGAATCTTTGACTATCTTTTCTCTGCTGAATAATTTGTTTCTGTCTCAGTCAGCTACCAAATTGTCTGAAAGCAAAATGTGCATGTGAAACTACACTGAATCGCACAAAAATGGATCACCACACCATTATTACCACCAAAAACAATCACCAATTTGATCTTATATATTTGGTCTTAGCAAAAAAGCAATCTCCTTCAAGTTGGCTTCAAGAAGTGTAACGTGTAGCTCCAAGTTAGTTTCAATCTCGAATAAAACATAGCACCAAACTAAAAGAGTGTATTCACACACTTCCTAAGGATCTTACCATTCATCAAAAACATGAAATCAACCACCAAAATTACCGCAATCATCGGAAATCATTCTGGAACAAAATATTACTGAAATACCTTGTTTTATCGGTTAACAACATACCGGTTAACTCCAGCTTCCAGATAAGATGAATCACAATAGTCAGATCAAGTATCTAAGAAGAGTTGTCATCAATGACAACCCTAGACCATAAATCAGGCATCGAAGATCACTGAATGAGTGTCAATTTTCAACACTCTCCCCCTTTGTCATTGATAGCAACACTTGTGAAAAATGTCTAAGTGTTGAAACCTGTACACCAAATGAAAGAGTAAAAGAATTCTAAGGCTCCCCCTTAGATCAACAATCCAAAATTCTGCATCACATCAGACTATAGACTCCATACATACTATAGACGTATAAAAATGACCATATTCCTAAATGAATATTTAATGTTCATTTTATTCTCATTCCTCTATTTAATTAAGTAAATTATTCAATTTATTTAGTTAAATTCACTTAAGCCCTTTTTGCATCATTTAATTGATTAAATCATTTTATTTAATTAAAACCCTTCTCTCTACTTTTAATTAAATTCACATTTAATTAAATAGTTTACCCCAATTAAATAAATCTAATTTATTTAAATCCCCAACTTGCAACCAAATTGAAAAAAAGCAATTTATTTTAATTAATTCTATTTTCCCTCGCCCACTTGCATTTTCCTACATCTCCCACTTTCCTCCTAGCCCTATTCCTAATTTCTTCTAGAATCCATCTAATCCTAATCAATTAACCTAAACCCATCCATTATCCCCTTTCCCTAAATTTGAGGAGGCCACTTCTCAAATTCGGAGTAAAGTCTTCAAAAAGCATTAAAGCCTTTATCTATTCAACAAGCTAACTTGTTGAATGCCCCCAAATTTAGAAGGACTCTTACAAATTTGTCCCCAAAGTCTTCAAACCATTAATGGTTAACTAACCCTTAGTAGCATGGTTAGAGACTTTTTGCCTATCTTGGCCTCCATCTAACCCAAGGGTCTCATCAAACATTTATTGCTTTGACCATGGTTATTCCTTTAACCTTTGCACAAGAGTTTACCCCTTGGGTAAAAGCTTTATCTAATGGATAACCCTAACCTAACCTTAACCCTTACCTCCTAGGGTAACCATGAGGTCTTCTCAAGCATTTAATGCTTCTTACATCTCCTCTCAACCAGCCTTAAGTTGACAATTGTCACCATGTCATTGGTGAAGATTGAAAACATGGATTGTCAACTTTCAAACTTGACCCTTGATTAACTCTTTCAATCTTGACCATCCATTGCCCTATTTTCACTATAAATAGAACTCTCATTCCTCCATTTTGAGGATCCATGCAAACTTTAGTATCTCATTTATGCTCAATTTTATTAACACATCTATCTTCTCTTTGTTATAGGAATAAATCTAATAAGCATTTTAGACTATTTCCTTTATCATTAGCTTAATTCATAAACTAGTATATCATGTTAGGATAGTATTGCTACTAATCTTGTCATCTTATAATCTAGTTTATTGCATTTGTAGAATCATGCATAGATAGGAGGCATTTTCATAACTAAATCAATCATAAGCATCCCTCATTCTTGTATTTGTCATCCCTAAGCCACTTTGCTCAGTGATCTGAGAGCAAAGGCATTGGCTTGAGGGACCTTGTGAGATAGAGAACCATGGAACCATCCTTGGGAAGTTGAGTCATTCTTCATGACTCCATAACTTACACCAAGAATTCCTATGGGTGTGTGGACAAGCCTCTTGGAGCTTCATTTTTCACATTTTAAGCTTTACAGCTCTGCTTTTCCCTCATACATTTCTGGTGCCCACCGTGGGGCACTACCCCATTAATCAAATCAGTTTTAAAAAATAAACACTTTTGCAGGTACGCGGGAAATAGGAATTAGCATGTAGGGAACATCCCTTAGCACATTTGGTGGATCTTTTAGTGCATCCAACGCACTGTTTAGCGTGTGTGGTCTATTCTCTAGCATGTGCAATCTTTACCTTAGTGCATCGTCCCCACTAATACTTTCCTATAGGTCTCAGTGTGGGAGAAAAACAGAGTAGCGCATCTGAAACATAGTTCAGCGTGGTGGGCCTTTTCCATAGTGCATCCAGATTACCTTGTAGCACATACAGTTTGTTCTATAGCGCATCACACACTGAAGCAAAAAATAGAAACTATAACCGAATGTGAAAAATTTAGACTTGTTGAAGTCCACAGATTGTCTAACAATTTCACTTGTTATTTTGTAGGGTTCTAACTAATTTCTTTCAGATAGGAGCTCAATTTAGGACCGTTAAGATAGTTTGAAGTTTTTACTAACTTAGTTAAGTTAATTAAAATTTGAACTTCTTTTAATTCTTCTTAAAACTAAACTCACTTTTATTTTTGGGCTTTAAAAAGAACCAAAAAACAAATTTTTCCTTGCTTTTCTAAGAGAGAAATTTTTTACATTGGGTTGTAAAAGGAACAAATCAATTTTGTTTTTTAAAATTTTGCAAACAAATGGATTAAAAATAACTTCACCATCCTTTGGTGTATAAAAGGATCCATCTTAGGTTTTAGCAAAGTAAAGAATCACAAAGTCCCAAAAGTCTTTTGTTTTGCAACTAAAGAGGGAAGATCTTCCCCTTTCACTCAATTTTTTTTGTTGATGAAACATCATGTTCATTTTGTTGACCAAGTTCTTCTTTTCAGATTAGAAAATCATTGCCTTGAAAAGTTAAAAAGAATGCCATGTTTTCATGGAGCACCATCTCCATATAGGATTAGCAAATCATTTCTTTGAAGGGCTAAAAAGAACTTGTGTGCCTTGTCTCAAAAGTGGAAGGTATATGCTCTCCCCTTAACTGGGTGATCAAAAAGCCAAACCACTCTTAAAGGTTTCTTTAATTCAAGCAATAAATCCTTTAGCAGGCTTGCCTTCCCGAGGGGTTGAAAAACTCTTAAAGCCATTGTTGGCCAGTGTGAAGGGAACGATCTAAGTGGGAAACAACTTTGAAGCCAAGTGTTCCAACCCACTATAATCAAAAGTGGAAAGTGACAAAAGTCCTTTTCAATGGTTGCGCGCAGCAATTAGCTTTCCCCCAGTATCCTTGAGTTTCATAAAGCCTTTGTTCTAAAGATTGGGAAGCATCCTAAGGGATTTTATCACTGATGGTCGAACAAGAAGCTTGATTATGAACCTTAGCATAGAAACTTTGAGCCAAGTCAGTAACCAGACATTTACAATATCATAGTGCAAGGGTGGGGAAGAATCTACCCCCAAGATCGCTCACCATATATCTCCCAAGACAACTACTCAACTATGAAGCAATTCACTTTGGGTTAATTTTTGGCAAAAGGCAAAAAAATGGGCACCCCCTAGGGGGTGACATGGCTGTTTGAGCTAACAGAGTATCAAGACTAGTGGGATATGATATTGCTTATGACCCTTGAATAAAGAGTCTGATTGAAGTGCATGTTGTATCTAAACCTGTTGAAACATTGGGGATTTGAACACATCCTTGCAGAACATACACTTATTGTTTAGATTAAGCAAAATAGTTGTCTCTTTGGTGCTGTTCTTTCATTCGTTATTTCAAAAAATCATCTATCAGCACTAAAAACTCAAGGCAAAATTCCAAAATTGCAGAAAAACAACCAAGTCAATATATTTCAGGGCAGTTTAGCACGTAAGAGCAATTTCTTAGCACATAGGAACCATCTTTTAGCTCATTAAACCTTATTTTTAGCATGTCAAGTCTTAACAGTAGCGCTTAACCCGGATCTAAAAACAAGTAGTGACAGTTAGCGCATCTTGAAAATAGTTTAGCGCATTGAAGCATCAGCTTAGCGCGTTGAAATCAAACTTTAGTGCGTAGGGTTTAACTGTTAGCGCATAGGAGGCCCATATTAGTAAATGGCCTTTTAAACCAAACTAAACCAAAGCTAACCAAAATTAACCAGTTAGCACGTATCATGGGGCAGCATAGCGCGTGGAGTCTTTTCTCTAGTGCATAGAGAATTTTTCATAGCGCATTGCATCTCTGTTTCAGCATGTAGTCAAAACTAGAAAAACAGGGGGCAAAAACAAAGGTCAATTTGGAAAATTTTGAGAATGATTTCGGAAACTTCCCTTCATCAGCTTGAACTTCATCAATCAGAAAACCAAAAATAGAGTATCAAAAGCTATTTCTAAAAGAAAGATTTCATCAAGGAAAGTTGCCTAAAATCTGAAACTAGTCACAAGATAAACATATCTATCCTATCAAAATTGGGAAACATCATCACAAGTAGCAAATAGGTCCTTTAAATCAAGCAGATTTTTATCCCAAAAACACACTTGTTTAAAAACTTTGAGTTGTCAAATCAAGTTTCCATATCAGGAAAGCTCGTATTCCATATCATTTAATGCACTTTGTCATGAGGGGGCATCTAAACCTTCACTTTGATAAAGTAAAACTTGAGTTTCCTAAACAAGCTAAACTAAATCCAAAACAAATCAAAGGAAACCATTGATCACTTGTGCATGACTAATCCTCATATTCTGAAAAGAAAGGATATTTATCATAACACTAAGTTGAAGAAATAGAAACCAAGTTCTTTGAAACTTGCCAAAAGAAATAAATTTTTATACAATTGTCAACTCTTCAAATCTCATCGCACATTCCTTTGTCATATACGATGGTATCTTCAAAACAAAACAAACAAATTTGACAAGGAACCCTTGAGTATGACATTCTGTCAAAAATCAGCACTCAGTCAACACATAAATCAAGGAGGGAAGATCAATCCGGCCTTCTTTCCCGAAGAGTGCATCACTTATAACATACCCCGATTTGAACCACCAACCCCTAAACAAAACATTGAAGAAGAATTCATTCCCTTTGTCACAGAGAGCTTCTACTAGATTTTCGTCATTACTCGCTCTCAACTAAACAAACAAAGTGAAATGCAATCAGAAACCAACATGAATTGGAGATTATCAAATCCTTTCGAGCGTCCAAATCTAGAGGACACCAAAATTTATGAAGAACTTCAAGAATGTCAAGAGAGAACTTCATTTCAAAAACTTGTTGAAAGACTCATGGAGAATGACAAGGAAAAATACCTACTCATGCTCACAAGCAAAGGGGTTAAAATTCCTGAAGACTTTGACACAAACATTTTTAAAACAAGATCTCAACATTATGAATATCAAGAACAACAATGAGAGGAAGAGGCACGTGACCCTGAGCAAGATATTCCTGAACAAAATCTACAAGAACAAAATATACCTGAGTAAAACATCCCCAAGAAAAACATACCATTCCATACCCCATTTCAGCCTAGAATTAATGCAAGGGAAGAATTCTTCCCTCGGCAAAATAATGCACCTTTGATTGCTCTTACTCAACAAATTCAATTGTTGCAAAGACAAATGTGCAAGACATGCAACAAGGTACAATAGTATGGTACTCCTTAACTGAAATCTATCCTTATCCATTTGATAGAAGATTGAACATGGTACCATTTCCTCCAAACTTAGATATTCCCAAGTTTGACAAATATGATGGGAAAAGTGATCCCCATGATCATGTTTGATAATTTTGCACAATGAGACTTGAATTCGCTCATGATGATACTTATTTGATGAGGTTATTCCCAATAAGCTTGGGAGGACAAACAATGGAATGGTTATGCAAAATCACACCTCCCGTCAGATCATTTGATGAAATAGTCAACAAATTCATAACTCAATATTCCTATAACATTCAACATGCTATCACCATGTTAGACGTCTGTAATACCAAACAGAAAAACAATGAAACATTCATGGTTTTCCTTCAATGATGGCGGCGTATGGTTTCGAGATATCCTCGTGATGTACCCAAAAAAGAAAAGATTGAAATTTTCATAGACAACTTGAATAGTGAGATGAGTTATAGAATCAAACTCCAATGCATACCATCTTTTGCTAAATTGATTGAGAATGGCATCCAAGTAGAAGAAGCATGTGTCAAAAAGGGAACGTTGAAATTTTTCAAAGAAGGAACAAGTTCATCCAATTACAACTACAAAAACAATGGAAATGGAAGAGGAACTGAATCAAATGATCCAAAATCAAAATAGCTCATGCTCACGTTATCAGGTAATCCTCAAGCTACAAAGAATCCCAAAGGTGCTAACCCAGGCACTAACACTTATGCACCAAATACCAATCAGGATCAACTCAACACAAACAACACCAACAATACCCAAAACAATAACACCAATAGAGGACCTAATCCAAACTCACGGGGTAACACAAACAACTTTCTGAAATGCATTTATACACCACTAAGGCATCACTTGAGTTAGCATTCAAAGAACTCCTAACAAACAAAATTATCTCTTTACCTGCAATCAACAACTTTGAACCACAAATCAAACCACCCTGGTGGAATGACTCACACTTTTGTGATTTTCATCGCAACAAAGGTCATCAAACAAATGATTGCATGAGGCTGAAAAACATTGTTCAAGACATGATCGATAGAGGTGATTTAACGATCGATGGTCTCAAAACAAATGGTGACCACAGAGCTTTCAAAAATCCTCTTCCAAACTACAACAAAGATGGAGCTTCAACCTCAAACGATACACGTGGAGCTCATATCAATCACATATACAATAACACCATCAATCACATATCAGTTGAGGACAATCAAGTCAATATTATCACAATCAAAGACCGACGTGAACATGAATCCGTCAATGTAACAACCAGAGCTCAAAAATATGTCTTGAAGGGACATATGTCAACAACAAACACTGTACTCAAAAATTCAATATGATCTAGTCAGTCAACTACGTAAAAATCCTACTCAAATATCTATACTTGAGTTGCTGAAACTTTCACCAAAACACAAAGACATATTGGAACAAGCCTTATTGGAAACAAATGTACCTCAAGATCTGGATGCTGACAAATTCCAAACTATGGTGGCTCATATGATAGGACCTCATAACCTTACTTTTTCTGAGCATGATAATATCTCGTTGAGACATCCACATAATACTCCACTCCATATTGAAGTCATGGTCTATAAACACCGAGTTAAACGAGTATTAATAGATGGAGGAGCTGGACTTAATATTTGTACCTTAAAACTTATCCGTGCATTAGGCTTCTTAGAGGAGTCTATTGATCCACGCAAAAAGATTACTATAAAGGCATATGATGATGAAGAAAGATCATCTAAAGGAACAGTGGTGTTGCTAATTCAGGTAGGACCAATACAAAAGGATACTATGTGTCAGGTCTTAGACATAGACCTCACATACAATATCTTATTGGGTCGACCCTGGATACATGAAATGCAAGTAGTACCTTCCACATAGCACCAATGTGTTAAATTCCTCTACAATGGGTAGGAGGTTTCTATATCAGCTGATCATAATCCATTTCAGCATTGTAATGCTATGGGGACAGCCGAAGACAACTTGGTTCCACATAACAGAGAGAAACAAAATTCATCAGCACAAGATCTTCAACAAGAAAAGTCTAAATCATTACCTAGAGATTTCAAGAAGAAAATGAAGATCAAAGAACAAGGCATGGGAGAATACTCTTTGGAACCCATGTGTTTGGCCAACTTACCAACATCACCTAGATCTCATGGATTACCTACAACATCAACACATCAAGCAACTCAGCCCATCACCAAGTTTGATGGCACATTCATTCAACTCAGCACTCTAGCACATGAAGCTGAGGAAAAGGATATCCTTAGCTGGCTATACAAAGATGAGGAAGAAGACAGAGCAGCTACTGTAGAAGTAGCTATACCAACACACCTGTATGGAAAAGGTTACTTAATCATGCAGAAAATGGGATACAATGGCAAAGGACCTATTGGTAAGCATCAGGAAGGCATCACAGAACCATTGGATCATCCTTCACAATTCAGTAAAGACAAAAAAGGATTGGGCTTTGAACTCTCTCTACTACCAAAGAGGGCACCACACAAATATTAAAAACCCCAGTGGAAAGAAAAGAAGAAATACAAAGAAGACTCTTGGCATGAGGCACTATTCGAGTCAGCTGAGACAATATGTAAAGAACGTGAACATTAAGAACGAGAGCAATGTCAATAGCAGCCTATCAATCAAAAGAAGGCAACATCTACTGTAGAAGCACATCCTATTCAAGAACCAATATCCAACAAAGAAGAATCACCTTCAGATTACATCATTCCTCCCTGAGGAGAGACCGTATATGAACAAATGCAAAGAGTGGAAGCAGGACTAACACAAAATCAGGGAAAACTATCAAACTTGTCTCAATTATCAAAGACCTGTTCTCACCCTACAACCTACCAGTTCACTACACTGCTAGAATCTGGGATAATACCTCTGAGATTGATTCCAATGAATATAAATGGGGCAGCTGTTCTAATGTTACTGAAGATATTTGTGCAAATGATAGTAATACACCCATCTCTCAAGAAGAACGTGACACAGAATCTAGACCACTTGAATTTGGTCCACAAAATATCTATGATGCCAAGGAAAAAGAGCAGCAACATTATGCGCAAGTCCATATGGAAGATGATACCATCGAAGACCTTGATAAAATCCTTAACTTCTTTAACACCCCGAACAATCACGATGATACTTCCATCCTAACACTTACAGCAGTCGAACTTGATCTACCTAACGATTCCTTACCACTTGTCTTTCCTGGCCTCATAGACTGGGACGAACTTGAAACTCATGATATACCAATTTTCCCAAAGGACAAATCCATTATTCATTACTTATGTACCATTAACCCGGAGACAAACTCTACCAATGAACAAAGTAACGATGTCTGCAATCAGGGGAGTGCCAAGTCTCTCAGTCACAAAAGTGAGCAAAATAAAAGATCTACTACTGAAAACAAGTCAATGGTAGCAATAGATCACACAAAAGTAAAAATAAAGGATGCATATGAGGGTGAAAACCTTTTTAAGGAACCTAAGGATGGGAGACTTGACACTCTTCCTGAGCATTATCATGAGCGATGACCCATGTTAATTGAGCCCACTTAATCAATCAACATTGGTACTACAGAAGCAACGAAAACTATACACCTTGCAGAATCTCTGACAGAAGCAGAAAGATCAGAATTTATTAAATTTTTTAAAGAAAAGCAAATCAACTTTGCTTGGTCATAGGCAGAAATGCCCAAGATTGATCCACAATTAATCATGTATCACTTATCCATTGCTCCAAGAGCTAAGCTAGTCAAGCAAAAGCTACGAAGGATGAATCCACATGTCGCACTCATGGTTAAAGCTGAATTGAAGAAACTCTTAGACGTTAGATTTATTTGACCTATCGACTATGTTGAATGGATTTCCAACATTGTACCAGTATCAAAACCAAATGGGAGTATCAGAATCTACACTGATTTCAGAGATGTCAACAACGTCTGTCCAAAGGATGACTTTCCTTTGCCTAGTATTGACATAATTGTAGACCTCATAGTAGGCCATGCAATGCTATCACTAATGGATGGTTTTTCAGGCTATAATCAAATCAAGATAGCCCCAAAGGATCAAGATAGAACAAAATTTACCTCTCCATGGGGAACGTACTGTTGGAATGTCATGCCTTTTGGCTTAAAGAATGTAGGAGCAACTTATCAATGAGCAATGACAACAATCTTTTATGACATGATGCATACCTTCATGGAAGACTATGTAGATGATTTACTAGCTAAATCATTCACCAGAGAAAAACATCTAAGCATATTAGAAAAGATTTTTGATAGATTGGAAAAATTCTAAGTCAGGCTCAACCCTAAGAAGTGTGTCTTTGGGGTTACATCAGGAAAATTACTAGGCTACATAGTTTCAGCAAAAGGTATTGAAGTGGATCCAGCAAAGGTACAAGCCATTATGGAGATGCCACCACCAAAGAACGTCAGCCAACTTAGATCTCTACAAGGATGACTCCAATCAATTAGGCGATTCATTGCTCAACTAGAAGATAAAAGTCTCCCATTCAATCATTTGCTACATAAAAATGTACCATTCAGATGAGAAGCCAAATGTGCAGAATCCTTCTATCAAATCAAGCAGTATCTAATGAACCCACTAGTTCTAGTACCACCAATAGCAGGGAAGCCACTCATTCTCTACATTTCAACAACAGACATCTCACTAGGGGCATTGTTAGCACAAGAGGATGAACAAGGCAAAGAGTGAGCTATCTATTATATCAGTAGGACATTGAATGGATATGAACTCAACTATACATTCATTGAGAAAGCTTGTCTAATGGTGGTATTTGCCTCTCAAAAATTCGGACACTACATGCTAGCTCACATAATTAAGCTGGTTGCAAAAATTGATCCTCTCAAATATTTACTCAGTAAAGCAGCTCTTACAGGCAGATTGGCTAAGTGGGTCATGATCCTTAGTGAATTTGATATCCACTACATAGAACGATGAGCTATCAAAAGACAAGCAATTGCAGATCAACTGGCAGAAGCACCACTACCTAGAAAATAAACTATGGAGATCGAATTTCCAGATAGAGACGTTCTTGCTATCTCCACCAAACAATGGACCTTATATTTTAATGGATCCTACACGCAACATGGCTCAGGTGCTGGCATTCTATTCATCACTCCTGAAGGACACACTATACCAAGATCATATAGGCTTATGTTTCCATGCACCAATAACATTATTGAATATGAGGCATTGGTTATAGGTATCAAAATGGCCATAGAATGGAGGATCACAGAATTAAAAGTCTACGGAGATTCACAACTAGTCATCAATCAAATCAATAATGACTATTAGACAAAGGATGACAAGCTTCTACCCTACAAGCGAATGGTGGATGATTTCAAGCAATATTTTGTGCACATCACCTTCAAGAAAATATCGAGGTTGGATAACAGACCAGTTGATGACATGGCTACTATCGCTTCACTACTGCAAATTCCAGAGCAACAAAATCATTATGAGTTTCTGGTAGAGCAACTGTTCTCCCCCACCTATGACCATTAAGAATCCCATGTTATCTATACTTTGACTAGTTCTGACTCTCCATTATATGGACCCCTCTACGACTATCTTAAAAACAATATCCTACCCATTGCCCTATCTCAAAAAAAAAAACGCAACTTTATCCAGCAAGCTGCCCGTTATACTCTTACTGCAGATACTTTGTACCATCGAGGTCTAGATGGTACTCCTCTTCGTTGTCTTGATCGTAATGAATCTGACTCTTCTTTACACGAGCTTCACAAAGGTATCTGTGGCACACATTAAAGTGGTACTACTCTTGCTAAAAAGATTCTAAGAATGGGATATTACTGGCCAACAATGGAAAAAGACTCTTATCACTTTGCAAAGAAGTGTCCTAAATTCCAAATCCATGGCAATCTTATACATGCACCAGCATAGGAACTGCAGCCATTCACAACATCCTAGTCCTTCTATCAGTGGGGACTAGACCTGGTTAGCAAAATTCATCCTTCATCTTCAAATGGACACAAGTTCATTATAACTGCAACGTAATACTTTACCAAATGGATAGAAGCAGTCCCCATGACCACAATGACTGGGAAACAAATTGCTTCTTTTATCCTTAATTATCTGATGTGCAGATATGGCATTCCAAGCTCCATCATCACAGATAATGGACGACCTTTCAAAAACCAAGATGTATGAGAACTATGTGAAAAAATCAAAATCCAACATCATTTTTCTACACCTTACTACCCACAGGGGAATGGTCAGGCAGAAGCATCCAACAAAATAATATCGAAAATCCTAAAGAAAACAATGAATTATGCAGGCAAAGATTGGCATATACAACTCAATCTAGCACTTTGAGCCTATAGAACTAGTATTCGTACACCTACAGGAGCTACACCCTATTCATTGGTATATGGATCAGAAGCAATTTTACCCTTGGAGTTAGAAATTCCATCTCTCAGAGTCTCTTTGAAAGGTTTAATCCCAGATGAAGAGTATCAAGTTAACCGACTACAAGAGCTCAAGCTTCTAGATGAAAGACGTCAATGTGCCTACACTCATCTCAAAGCATATCAGCAACGTATGTGCAGGAGCTACAACCACAAGGTCATTCCTAGAATTTTTTAAATTGGTGACCTAGTACTCAAAGAAAACCCTAAGAATCAATAGGATCGGGAAAAGAAAGGAAAATTTGAACTTAATTGGTTAGGTCCCTATGTCATCATCTCAGCCTATGGATCAGGTGCCTATCAGCTAACAACTTCAGAAGGAGATGTGCTCGAAGAACTAACTAACAACATTCATCTAAAGAAATACTACACTTGAGTAATCTAATGCACAAAAAAATCAAAAAAATCAAAATAAAAATAAAAATAATCAAGAAAAAGGTAAATAAAAAGGTACAATAAAATCAAATGGTGAAAACCTGGCAACAGGTGCTATTGTGAGAGGACAACTCCTCTATCTATATACATACCATTATCTCCGCAGTAAAACACTATCAGCCATCACCTGACATTTTTATCACAATATCCATCCAAGTCATACTTAGCGTAGTCACTATCCTAGTTTATCCGCATATCTTTTCACCGCATCTCACCATGGTTTGGTAATCACTGTACATATCCACATTAAGAAGTACACTCAACTAGGGGCAATAATCAAAACTTGCAACACGTTCGAAATGTCAAAACTTGTCACAAACATAGAACTTCATATCTAGCAAAACAACACTCGCACAATCGTAAAGCAAAACATTGATCGCTTAATAGGATTCACAAAATATGATAGATGATTTTCTGAAATATCAAATGTTGCATCTTGCATAAAGTTTTGACTATTTTTGCACTTTAACTTTTTGAATTGTTGGATCCTCTAAATTTTCTCAACAATGCTTCAAAGATAAAGAACGTCATGGGGACTCCAATATTTTCTTAGTTTTATGTCTGTGAGGCGATCATCTGTACTATGTCGATACTTGTCTCAAGACATGATTCACAACATGTCACTAAATACATGATTCCACATCACGCATACAAATGATTTAATCTTGTCTGTTTCTATGCAATCTGCACTCAGGTCGTCCTAGTTCAATTATACCTTGACGCTTGTGCTATCTTGCAAAATCAAAAATCATGTAAATTTTTCTCAGGTCATTATGGTTCAATTATACCATTATGCTTGTATAAATTTTCAACATATCCCAAAATAAATCAAATGCTCAATGATGATACATACAAAGAAAGCAAACAACATGTGGCTATACAGGGATGATGAATGCAGAATGAGGATGCTTAAAATCAATTAGTTGCATATCATATCATACATCTCATTTTCAAGATACATCTCACAACATAACATATAACATCACATACATCTATCTAAGAATTGCATCATCATAGACTAAAGCATATAGAAAGCATAATCCATAACACATCACATGAGGATCAAATAAAATGATGTCATATATATATATCTCAAAGAATGATCAATATACAAAATATGTCATGTCTGTGCCAATGCATCCAAATGATCAAAATATAATAGAGACAATGTCTCTCATGTATGACTATCTCCTAAAGGTGAAGGTCTCGCTGCAGATGTCCGAGCACCTGGATCTTTAGGTGGATCCTGTCTAGGAGGTCCTGTCACACCTCTGCTCTCTATCCTCAACCCAGTCTCTCGAGATCGACTAGATCTCAACTGTATAAAACTCTGCACTTGGTGCTCCCTAGGCACCATATCTTCATAATGTCTCCTATAGTACTCCACCTCCTTGGCTCTCAAAGCCAGCTCTCTCAAGGTGTCTCTCATCGGACCACCTACTGCAGCTCTCTGTAAACTCGCTGCGAGCTACTCTGCTCAACCCCGCTGCTCTATCTTAGTATCACACTCTATGGTCAGTTGAGTAATCTGACGCTGATGTGCCAACAACTATGTCTGCAAGTGTTGCACTGACAACTACAACGATCTAATCTGCACATCCTCTACATGTGTCGAAATCCACATCTGCAAGGGTACCTGTGAAGGGGTACCCCCTGTCCCTCTAACTATCCTTGGTGCAGGTGGAGGTAAAACATCTGACCTCCTCCTTTGGGCTGATCATCACACATCATCATACCCTCCCACTTCTGCTATCACCTCCCCAACCCTCTCCTCACCCCATCTCTGATAGCCAAACATCCTCTCCCCCTATCCATCACAACTCGCTGCATAGCTCTCTTCGCCCGTATCCCCCTATCACTGCCATCTCCTCTCCTATCTCCTCTCCTCCCCTAATTCAATCTCCCTCTATCTCCTCGCTGACCTCGGCCACCTCCTCTGCCATCTTTGCCATCATCTCCTCCTCCATCACCCCCCCTCATCTACCTCCTCCTCATCATCAAAAGATGGAATCATGTCAGCTGGATCCGATATCGAGGTCACTGCACGCACTGCAAAGAGTGCTGCAAACTCGTCAGTCATCTCTGCATCTACTATCTTAGGGGCATAATCCCAAATCTGGCCGGCTGCATGAAAGAACTCCTCCACTGCCGCTCTGCTATCAATTGTCAGTCCCCAATCTAGAATATCCTATCTCCGTCGAGCATAAAAACATGCTCCTTTGGAATCCCTTACTGATGACCATACTGTTGCAGCACCCGGCTATGTAAAAACCTCTCAATAACAAAGGGTGTCTACCCTATCAAATATCTGGTCATGAAGACATAGGGCATCTCCATCCCATCCTCGGCCCATACCTCGCAAGCTGTATATGGTCGCTAGACGACCGTATCAATATCATCTAGCACTCTCCTCCAATGCTCTAGTTTGCCGAGCTTACACTGAAAAACTATCCCTTTGTATCCATATGCATAGGCACACCCAATAGGTCTATCTCTGTCCATCAATGGCTTGGCTATGGGAATATGCTCCCACACCCATACCTGTAGCAGTGTCACTCCAGCTAATAAACTGCCATAACCTAGGTATACCACCTAGTGTAAATCCCTGTATAAGTGGGCCAGCATAGCCGACCCCCATGCAAATCGGCGACCTTGCATCACCATATCCTCTAGAACCAATCCCCACCCAATTTATAGTCCCTTCGACCTACGGTCGGGACATAAGAAACCACCTATGAAGCCTGCCAGAATTGATGGTAGAGGCGCATAATCCAAATCCAAAAACTTCTACTAGGGGATCTCATACCTGCACACAGTATCATCCTGAAAGATCTAACAAAGTGCCTCTGTCCCACCCACCTCGGTTTTCTCATAAGGAAGCAATGCACCTACCACAAGAATCTATAGATTCCAGTAGCAATCCTTAGGCATCATTGTAATCTCGCCTATCCCCAAATGGAAGGTGTTCGTGTCACTGTGCCACCTCTCTGCCAATGTAGTCAATAAACCCTGATTCACGATAAACTGAGGCATCTCTAATAACGAGGTCAAGCCACACCTCTCAATAATATCTCTATCTACCTATGTCAATCGTGGTATCAAGGAACATGGTCTCGGAAATCACTCACACGATTGCACCACTCCAAGACACTCCTGTCAAAAAGCGAAACAAGTCCAATATTAGTTTCCTCCTCACAACATAGATACCAAAATCAAATTCATATCAAAACTTGAAACTTTGAAAATCTAATCAAGTTTCACATCATATAAATTCATTTTCATATTTAATCATATTAGCTTGTAACACAACTCAAGTTTCACATCCGTATCAACTTGTAAAACAACTCAAGTTCCACAAATAAATCAACTTGTAACACAACTCAAGTTTCACATCCATATCAACTTGTAAAATGACTCAAGTTTCACAATCAATACAGCTTGTAAAACAACTCAAGCTCCACATTCATATCAAAAACCACATCATATCAAATTTGCATCAAATCTACATCAAACTTAAAAAATCACAAATCAAATCAAGTTATATCAAAATTCATATTGGACAAACTTATCAAAGCAATGACAACAGACTCACAGACTGACAATTTGCACCTATCCTGACAAAACTGACAAAAACTTACCTATCTTTCTTCATCCAAAATCCTACTTTACCCAAAATTTTCTGCTTATGCACTAAACTACTTATCATGCGCTACCCTGTCCTTTCCAAGCGCTACCCAATCTACCCTATGCACTAGTCGAAACCTATGTGCTACCCTTTTCTTCCAATGCGCCACCTAACCTACCCCAAGCACTGAAACTACCCTATGCGCTATTCTATCCTACTTTTGCGCTGCGTATTTATCCCTATGCGCTAGGTCATACCTATGTGCTATCTAGACTTACCCATGCGACCCCCTAGAAATCCTATGCACTAGGTATCTCCTATGCGCTACCCGTTTTACCCTCTATGCTACCCTATGACCCTGGTGCGCTAAGCTGATCCTATGCACTATCCTAACCTAGCAATGTGCTACCCAAAACCTTTCAAATGCTACCCTAATTCTTTAAAACTCATGCACTACAAAATTTATCGTATGTGCTAAGTTTTGACCCCGACACGCTAAAACGTAAAATCCGCATGTCAAAATCAAAAACATGATCAAAAATGACAAAATAAAAAATCCAAAAGGGGTCAAAAAGGTTGACTTATTGGTGCTCCATACGTGGCAGGCCTCCGATATCTCTGAATGTGCTCGAATCGATGATAAGAATACGAAATCGACATATTGACTTCTCTCCTAGTGTCACTTTCTCCAAAGTCAACAAGCACAAATGAGACAAAAGAAATCAATTTTTCCCTTTATATAGGCTAAATCAAAGTTAGGGTTACACGAAGGGACGCATAAAATTGCTTGCAGTATCTCCTACAACCCTACCAAATGGCAATATCAGGAGATGAATCAAATTACCACATTCAACATAAACAAAATTGTACAATGCAATGAAATTTATCAAATTTATCTAGATCAAATCAAATTTTCAAAATTTTTGATTCATCTCCTGAGGGGGCATCATCAACATCATTATCAACATGGTCAGCAAATCTGGGGCATGACTTGAAAATCTCAAAAATAACATAAAAAATTGATCATAACTAAATCATGACGATATATTATTTTCTTTGAATCAACATGTGCACACACGTCACTTCAAAGAGGGGCAAAATGTAGACATATAAAAATGACCATATTCCTAAATGAATATTTCATGTTCATTTTATTCTCATTCCTCTATTTAATTAAGTAAATTATTCAATTTATTTAGTTAAATTCACTTAAGCCCTTTTTGCATCATTTAATTGAATAAATCATTTTATTTAATTAAAACCCTTCTCTCTACTTTTAATTAAATTCACATTTAATTAAATAGTTTACCCCAATTAAATAAATCTAATTTATTTAAATCCCCAACTTGCAACCAAATTGAAATAAAGCAATTTATTTTAATTAATTCTATTTTCCCTCACCCACTTGCATTTTCCTACATCTCCCACTTGCCTCCTAACCCTATTCCTAATTTCTTCTAGAATCCATCTAATCCTAATCAATTAACCTAAACCCATCCATTATCCCCTTTCCCTAAATTTGAGGAGGTCACTTCTCAAATTTGGAGTAAAGTCTTCAAAAAGCATTAAAGCCTTTATCTGTTGCTTGTTGAATGCCCTCAAATTTGGAAGGACTCTTACAAATTTGTCCCCAAAGTCTTCAAACCATTAATGGTTAACTAACCCTTAGTGGCATGGTTAGAGACTTTTTTCCTAACTTGACCTCCATCTAATCCAAGGGTCTCATCAAACATTTATTGCTTTGACCATGGTTATTCCTTTAACCTTTGCACAAGAGTTTACCCCTTGGGTAAAAGCTTTATCCAATGGATAACCCTAACCTAACCTTAACCCTTACCTCCTAGGGTAACCATGAGGTCTTCTCAATCATTTAATGCTTCTTACATCTCCTCTCAACTAGCCTTATGTTGACAATTGTCACCATTTCATTGGTGAAGATTGAAAACATGGATTGTCAACTTTCAAACTTGACCCTTGATTAACTCTTTCAATCCTGACCATCCATTGCCCTATTTTCACTATAAATAGAGCTCTCATTCCTCCATTTTGAGGATCCATGCAAGCTTTAGTATCTCATTTATGCTCAATTTTATTAACACATCTAGCTTCTCTTTGTTATAGGAATAAATCTAATAAGCATTTTAGACTATTTCCTTTATCATTAGCTTAATTCATAAACTAGTATATCATGTTAGGATAGTATTGCTACTAATCTTGTCATCTTATAATCTAGTTTATTGCATTTGTAGAATCATGCATAGATAGGAGTCATTTTCATAACTAAATCAATCATAAGCATCCCTCATTCTTGCATTTGTCATCCCTAAGCCACTTTGCTCAGTGATCTGAGAGCAAAGGCATTGGCTTTAGGGACCTTGTGAGATAGAGAATCATGGAACCATCCTTGGGAAGTTGAGTCATTCTTCATGACTCCATAACTTGTACCAAGAAGTCTCTTGGGTGTGTGGACAAGCCTCTTGGAGCTTCATTTTTCACATTTTAAGCTTTATAGCCCTGCTTTTCCCACATACACATACAATCAGCTTGTACATTTTTCACTTCATCTCTCTGCCTTTGACAACAATTCCAAAGATGGGGTGTCTATTAAAATTGCCTGTGCATATATACACATTCATCGGATGATCAAATCTATACATGTTTCAGTATATCTACATATGCCATCTTAAGGATCCCAAGATATGTGTTCCTTCCTATTGGGGCTTCAAATTTCCAAATAATTTCAAGCACCCTACTATTAAAAATGGTGTTCACTTCATGGAAATGATACATAATGGATGATTAATGATTTGAACAACTAGAGTAAAGGAGGATATGAATAAATTAATTCCAATGGACCCCATGAAAGACTAGTGTTTTTGATCTATAGAAAATATGATATGAACAGAGAATTAGAATGAATGAAACATGAAAATATAAGAAATACCCATTTTAGAAAATCAAAGTTTCCAAGCTTGAGTAAAAATATTAGATCTGTAAAATGTGTTTTTGGCTATAGACCATACAGAAGACCATAAGAAGGCTGAAAAGCCTATTATTTCGACCTGCATGAAAGAAGATGTTGACTTTGAATGAGAATATATGAAAATATAAAATTTGATGAAGAGCCAGTTTAGAAGTGGATGTTTTCTACCACCAAAAAAATTTTCAGATTCGTATCTAAAGCTTAAGGTAGCCGACCAAACAAAAATCCGAAAGATAGCTTAAAGCAAGGTTATTGACTAACTAGTTTGCATATTAATTTCAAAGGGTTTTGTTAATTTTAATGTAAAATGGTGATTTTTCACCCCAAAAAGGGTATGGTGCCCATTCAACCACATATATAAGTGGTTAAAAATTGTAGATATGATGGGTAGACTCATAAGAACAACATAATGCTGTAAGGATTGAATATCATTTTGTATTAGAGAAGTCTATACGAAGAAGAAGTATCATTTTGTGCAAGCAATATGTAATGAAGTATTTACAAGTGTAGATTATGTATGCAATTATTTCCTAAAGATTAATATACAAGGTTCACTATCTCTTTTTCCAAATATTGTGTACACTTTTGTGTTGATGGGTTATCTTTGTCCACTTGATAAATCTGTTTATTGATTTGCTATGATGTGAATCACATGCTATTGCATTGAGTGAAAGATTGAGTTCTTATTGTTTGTGTAACACATACTGAACCTTCATAGTTGATGAGAAATTGTCTCTTGAGTTGATAAGATATTTTATCCATAAAGTGTCATATATATCTCTAGATAGAGGCACTGGTCTGTTATTGATTTTTCAAGTTTTTGATCTATATGCATTCAAGGTCTTTGATAGAAAAACATTCTTCCCAAATCCTATATGAACTGATCTATGCATATGTCTTTTAGGTCCTGAAAACAATCTCATTTTCAATATACATTCATAATCATTTCTTTTCAAAGGCATTTATTTAAAGCACATAATAAAGCATAATTGCAAACAACAATTTGCCAGTTTGTAATTTGCTAAAAGGCTTAAATCCACTTTAAATAATCTCTTTTGTTCTTGAGAGTGTGAGGTATACCCGCCTAGGTTTAGTGGAGCCTAAAGTGCAGAGGGATTTAGTCTTTGACTATCCCTATTCATTGGGCAAGGTTGATTAGACTGCTTGAGGATTTGGCAAGTCTTTGGGTTTTCCAATCTATGGGTTTGGGCACCAACACATCCTACTCACAACTTCTCTAAAATTGAGACAAAACCATTCAAAACATAAGCATGAAATTCTATAGCCACAATTAGTAGGAGTCTCTTGAGACATTCTTTGACTGTAGTCCACCTTATGATACACTAAGATGTCCAACCAGGGACCAATTAGGTTCCAGATTTAACTTGTCCGCCTGATCATCCTCTCCTTCTCCTTCTCAAAATTCCTAATTTCCTCTATGATATTCAAAATTTTTCCTTCAATACTACCAGTTAAGTTAGCTGCAAGATCATAAGCCTCAAAAATATGAGCTAACTGTCCTCTACAATTATCTACCTTCTTGTCTACCTCAATAGTAAAATTGGTCAAAATTAGAAAAGACATAAATTTTACCGCTTTCCGCTAAGTCCTAATCAATTAGTTTTAACTCCTTATCTAGTCGGGCCTTATCATTACTAATCATTTACAAAAATGTTTGAACTTTAGCATCCTTAAATTTCTCCATAGCTTGTCGGGTTGATTCCTTGGTCAACAAATCAAACTGGATGGATATATGATCTATTAAGTTCTGAAGCTTACCAGATGAACTGGTGTTTGCATCAAGTTGTAGTTCCAGTACCACCTGTTCCAAAAATTTAAGCAATTTTTCAATGAGTCTCTTCTCTTTAGATTATGTCTGTGCTAACTCCTGACTGGCCTATGCTTGGAGAGCAGTAGAAACAATCATCCTCTCTATCAGAGACATCTAATTGAATGGTTTATCAAAACTGATATTTAATTGCAGAAAAATCCCTTGGCTTTGAATTTTAGTTGTGTCAATTGACACAAGGATCAGAGTCTCTATTGTCTTACCCTTTCCTTTATCTAGTTCTTCCTATTTATCTTCAACCTTTTTCTTAGCTTCGACCTATCTAGATTTGGCTTCATTAGGTGCCTCCTGTGCACCGATGTCACCACTTGGTGCACCATCCTATGCCTCTATTGTTTTGTCATTTTCTTTAGTAGGCTCAACCTCAATAGAATCCAAAATTTGTTTCTCTACAACATCCTGAATATCCTCTTCCGTATTTACATCATGAACTAGAGGATTTTCTAACTTAGTGGCTTCATCTTGTGAGACAATTTCTACAAGCCAGTTCTCAGTAAGAAACTTCTTCCAGATTTCACTAGTTTCTCTCCTTATTTCTCCAACTCAGCCAACCATCAGACTATTGACTTTGTTATTGCTCTTGAATTCTTTTTTATTAGTCAATAAAATCAATCTATCAATTTCCTCTATAGTGATACTAGTGCACAAATTGACCAGTTCACTCTCCTTTATTTCTCTATCCTTTTGGCTAGCAGATTTTCTCCTAGCATCAATTAAACTGTACAAATATTTTGGAAGATATTTTTCTAATTCAATCAATTCTTTACTAAATACATCCATGTACAAAATTACAACTTCGTCAATCTGCATTTGATCCTTAACATCCATATTCTCATAATATACAAAGATGTTATTCAAATTTACATTTTTAATAATTTCATCAATCAACTCTTGAATAGACAAAGGAGGAACAATGTGATACTCTATTTTAGAAGTCTTCATCTTACTGAATTCTATAGCTTCATCCATGTTTGATTTTGTCTTCTTTCCTCTCTAGGGATTTCCTATCGGTATAGGATCAGATCTTGCCTTCTTCTCCTTCTGTACTTTCTTCTCACTACCGGACTGGGGTTTCTGGATCACTCTAGCAAACTCTCCTTTCAGTGCCTTGGGAATGTCTGCATCAGATTTAGTCTCAAATTGTACTGAAGAAATTGCTACATATTCCCTTTGGGGTTTCTTCTTCTTCCTCAAAACACCTTTACCCTTATAAGATGCACTAGAGGGTTGTGCTTCAATAGGAGGTGTCTTCACCAGAGTGAGAAAAGGTCCTATCACCTTTACCTTAACTGGTGCAGGTGTAGTCTTTTGCTTCTTTTCTTTCCAAACTACATCCCTCACAACTCTAGAAGCTCTAACTCTCTCTTGAGGATGTCCTTCTTTGACAAGCATGTCCTCCACAATCTTGGCAACTTTTCTCTTTCTTACCGGTTCGGTGAACTTAGTATGTAACTCCATTGATTTCTCCTTGTAGGTTCTGAACCTTTCTTCTTTGGTGTCTACCAAAGCTTTTAACAAATGTTGTGTGTGTTAGGGTTCCCACAGATACTGAGAGGGGGGGGTGAATCAGTATCTGACCGGTTATGTAATTTTCTTAAAACTGAATATGCAGAATATAAAGTAACAGTATACTGGTATGCAAGAATTAATGCAAATAACAGAATCAAAAGCATCCACATGAAAATAACACCATAACACAAGATGTTTAGCGAGGAAACCCGATGTGGGAAAAACCTCAGTGGGATTTGTGACCCACAATATTCACTTACTGGCCAATAAGAGAATATTACTTACAATAGGGGCCTGCACATGCAGGAAGGCCAACTACCTAGAGCTCACTGCTCAATAAGAAGTCACACTGACTTACAATGAGGATTTACACAAATCCAATATTCTGTATTGCTTTACAATAGCATCTTCAATGCCAGATTCAGTACCGAGTTTTGCTCTGTTCTTTACATATACCCTTAACCTACAATTCGTACATTAGGTGTGCCTTATAATTTATTTATACTTCCTAACCATATATTACAAATGTCTACAATGATCTCTTTTATATACAAGAGTCATTTTACAATTTGCCAAGTCGGCTTACAATTGTAGCATCATAAATTGTACGCACTTGCTAAAGCAATACAATTTCACACCTAGTTTAGCACCCACCTTGGCGCATTTTGCATTTTGCATTGCATTTCCCCTTTAGCACTTAATTAATCAAATTAATTAGGTCTAAGGTCCTATTTCATCATCTTCCAGTTGGGCCCTTTCATTAAAGTGTGCCCCTTTCATTCCTCTAATACATCATTTAATCAAAAACCCTAATTAGGTCCTATTTTGAACTTGGGGGCTTGATTTTGTAAGGAAGTTAAGTAGCGGAAACAACTTCCTACGCTAACCTTGAGAGGAGGGTAATGCAAAACTTTTTCAAATCGTTACAACAGTTACAGAAAACAGAAATAGATATAATAGCATTCATACCACAACACAGTGATATACGTGGGGAAAACCCTTTCGGGAGAAAAACCCCACCCTCCAAAAGCAGCTCAATATTTTATTCAGCAATCAAAAACAGATTACAACATACTTGCAGAGCAAGCTCTTCACAGGAGTACCACTAATCAGAGATTCAGAGGCAACTCAATAGCCATGAGACTCTTACACACAACCTCTATCTCACACACCTCATAAATAGGAGATACAATACAAGAAACCGTCAAACGGTATTACAAAACCATGGGCTAAAACCACCCAATAAGGTGTAGACGACCTTATCTCCCTTCTATGACATGTTAAAGCACATATCAACACGTGTCACTCCCTTTTACAGCTCATTTATGTATCCGATACAAATTATTTTTCCTATTTCAGGAGTACAAACTTCCGGAGGCCATAACTTGAGAACCGGGTGTCTGATTGACGAACCGTTTGAAGCGCCAGAAAGCTCATGAAGTGCTCTATCACCTCGTAACCCGCTTCGCCGGTTACGGCCACTTTTCAGGGCGTTTTAGAGCCTCTAAAGTCCCCAAAATTAATTTTAAATATTTTATTGCACCCCTCCAAGATGAAAACTTTAATATCTTCAAAACTAGCTGTGACCTTGCGACGCAACTTTACCGGAATGCTTATCTAGCCAACCAGAAGCTTCAGGGAGAGTTTCGCACCATTTCGTGCTCAAATGAAAACTTACTATAAATAGTAACCTCACATAAATGCAAGGTTGAGACACCATTTTTCCCAACAAATCTCCCACTTGTCGAACACCTTGCATGAGCGGAAGGGAATGACAACACAATGAATCAATCGCTAGGGGCCATAAGGCCCATAGACTCTGAACACTTTCTGAACTTCTCTGTGCTCATAGCCTTAGTTAAAGCATCTGCAACATTCATCAAAGTTTCCACCTTAACCAGCTTCACCCTACCATCTTTGACCATATCTCTAACAAAATGATACTGAACATCAATATGTTTGGTCCGGGCATGAAATGTCGGGTTCTTAGCTAGGCTAATTGCACTCTGACTGTCACAGTAAACTGTCACTGTACCTTGTTTTATTTCAATATCTGAACATAGTCTCTTAAGCCAAATGGCCTCTTTACAAGCATGAGTAGCTGCCATATAATCTGCTTCAGTAGTGGATAAAGCAACCACAGCCTGTCTCTTACTCATCCAACTAATTGCACCACCAAACAAAGTAAACACATAAGCACTGGTGGATCTTCTGCTATCAATATCACCTGCCCAATCTGAATCCACATAACCATGGATATCAAGGGAAGTCATGTCTCCAACTGAATTACCATGATAACACAAAGAATACTCTGAAGTACCCTTCAAATATCTGAAGACTCTTTTGACTGCATCCCAATGAACTCTACCAGGATTAGACATATATCTAGAAAGTACTCCAACTGCTTGGGCAATGTCTGGTCTAGTACAGACCATAGCATACATCAAGCTTCCAACTGCACTCTGGTAAGGCACTCTGCTCATGTCTTCCATCTCCAATGGGGATGTAGGACAATCTGAAATAGATAGTTTCATTCCAACTGTAAAAGGAACACTCAATGGTCTACAATTCTGCATGTTGAACCTCTGTAACACTGGATTCACATACTTACTCTGGCCTAGCCATAGCTTTCTGTTCACCCTATCTCTTCTAATTTCCATCCCAAGAATGTGCTTTGCTGCACCAAGATCTTTCATTTCAAATTTAGCAGCGAGTTGAGACTTCAGTTCTGAAATCATACCTTTCCCTTTGCCAATGAATAACATATCATCAACATACAATGCAATGAATAAGAAATGATCACCATAAGATTTATAATAAACACAGTGATCTGATTTAGAACGTTCAAATCCCAAACTCAACACATATGTATCAAATTTCTGGTACCACATCCTAGGACTTTGTTTGAGGCCATACAAAGATTTCTTCAATTTACAGACCAAATTACTTTTGCCTTTCACCACATAGTGCTCCGGGTGTGTCATATAAATATCTTCCTCCAAATCACCATGAAGGAAAGAAGTTTTCACATCCATTTGCTCAACCTCTAAATCATAAGCAGTAGCAATAGAAAGAAAAAATCTAATGGACGTCATTTTTGCAACAGGAGAAAATATCTCACCGTAATCAACACCCTCAACCTGAGAGTAGCCTTTTGCAACTAACCTTGCTTTATACTTTTCAATGATTCCATCTGAACCAATCTTTTTCTTGAACACCCATTTACAACCAACAGGTTTTCGTCCTTCAGGCAATGGTACAAGATCCCATGTATCATTCTTTTTCAAAGCTGCCATTTCTTCCTCCATAGCAATCTTCCAGGATTCTACATCATTCATACCTAATGCCTCTTCTACAGATTTCGGTTCATCCACACTAGTATTCAGAGCAAAAATACATCTCCAATCATCAGGTGAATACCTTTCAAATGGTTGTCTATGTCTTGTAGACCTTCGAACAAGCTGAGTTGGAGGTTCTTCCTCCTCTTCTGAAGATTCAGAGCTAGACGAGCTCTCCTCAAATTCTTGCCTATCTAGGGGTCTCGATTCAACTCTTTCAGGTGTAGAAGGAAGTTGAATCACATCTTCTTTTTTAGTCTATTCTGGCTGCAATGTAACAAAAGGAGACTTAATTTCTCTAAAAATAACACTTCTACTGTGAATTACCTTTTGTGCAACAGGGTCCCAAAGCTTGTATCCTTTCACACCATAACTATACCCGATGAAGATACATTTCACAGCCTTGTTCTCCAACTTTGTTCGCTTCTCCTTTGGTACATGTGCATATGCCTCGCAACCAAAAACTCTAAGATGTCTTAATGAAGGCTTGTGACCTGACCATGCTTCCATAGGCGTTTTATCAACAAGAGCTGATGTAGGAGACCTGTTAATCAGGTAGCAAGCAGTGGCAACAGCTTCAGCCCAAAACTTTTGTTCGAGACCAGCACCACTCAACATACTCCTAGCCTTCTCCATCAGTGTCCTGTTCATTCTTTCTGCAACTCCATTCCGCTGTGGAGAATACGGAGTTGTCTTCTACCTGTTAATTCCACAGTCTTTACAGAATCTATCAAAATCATTAGAGCAAAACTCACCACCATTATCAGTTCTCAAACATTTTATTTTCTTTCCAGTCTACAACTCAACCATTGCTTTAAATTCTTTAAAACGACTAAAAACTTCAGATTTACTCTTTAGAAAATAAACCCATGTCCTTCTACTAAAATCATCAATAAATGAAACATAATATGTGGATTTTCCAATCGAAGAGACATCTACTGGACCAAACACATCAGAATGGATAAGATCCAAAACACCACAAGTTTTATGAGAACTCGAGTAAAACTGAACGCGGTTTTGTTTTCCATAAATGCAATGCTCACAGAAATCAAAGTCAAGGTTACAGTCATTCAAACCTTCAACAAGGTTTTTATTTTTCAAGGTCCTTAGACCCTTTTCTCCAATGTGGCCAAGTCTCTGGTGCCATAACATAGTCTTCTCTGCAGGTAACTTTGCTTCAGACGAAAGAGCACCCTTAGGTACCCAAAAACCATTTCCATCTGCTGAAGTTGAAACCTTCAAATCTTCCCGTGAAGTATCCGCAGATTTACTTTTTACAGAAGTGCTATTACACTCAACAGTGTATGCTTCAAGCTTATACAAAGTGCCAAACCTGACACCTCTAGCAACTACCATAGCACCCTTAATCATCTTACATCCTACTTCAGAAAAGATTACCTGCACACCCGTATCTATCAGTTTGCTCACAGATAACAAGTTTCGTTTTAATCCAGGGATATGCAGCACACCATTAATCCTTTTTATTCTACCATCAGAAAACCTGATTCTAACTTTACCTCGACCAACAATGTCTAGATGTGAATCATCACCCAAGTACACCTTACCTCCATTAAATCCTTCATATTTAGAAAACCAATCTCTATTGGAAGTCATATGAAAAGATGCACCTAAGTCAATTAGCCAGGCATCATTACCTACATGAGTCGCCAAAGCCGCAATAAATGCATTGCCATCTTCCTTGTCGGACTCAGAATCAGAATCGAACCTTTTCTTTTTCTTCTTCTTTTCTTCTTTGCAGTCCTTACGAATGTGACCCGGTTTACCGCAATTCCAGCAAATGACTTTGGACTTTCCAGGAGATTTCGATCTCCCTTTGGATTTGGACTTGCCATGCTTCTCATTCTTCTTGCCTTTCTCTTTAGGTCTTCCACGAACGGTTAGGGCTTCCTTTGAACTGATGGATACCTTCCTTCGCATCTCTTCACCGAGTAGGGCACCCACCACATCTTCAGATTTCAAAACAACAGAAGTACTACCGATAGCCATAACAAGAGAATCCCACGAATCAGGCAAAGAACAAAGCAAGATCTGACATTTCTCCTCCTCGTCCATCTTAACACCGATGGATACTAATTGAGTCACAATCATATTGAATGCTTCTAGGTGGTCTGCAATTCGTCCACCCTCTTCCATCTTCAAGGAATACAATTTCTTTCTTAAGAAAATTTGATTTAATAAAGATTTCACTTGATACATCTCACCAAGCTTAGTCCATAGCTTCTTTGCAGAGTTTTCTTCATGGACATTGATTAGAACAGAGTCTGCCAGGCACAGTCTGATTAGACCCTTGGCTTTTCGGTCCATAACATCATACTGAGCTGCCGCAGTAGGATCTGAGGGCCTTTGGACATTCGCATCAATAGCATCCCAAAGATCTCGATCTATTAGCAGATCTTCCATCTTCAGCTTCCACATCTCAAAATTACTTCGATTAAATTTCTCCACCTCTATTCTCCCTGACGAACTCGCCATCTGAATATTCCTGCAACAAGATCACAAAGTGTCTTCTGCACAAGCTCCCACTCAAATCTGGATTAGTTCAAAAAAACCCAACTGCCCACAATTGAAACCAAAGGTGATCAGGCTCTGATACCACTTGTAAGGAAGTTAAGTAGCGGAAACAACTTCCTACGCTAACCTTGAGAGGAGGCTAATGCAAAACTTTTTCAAATCGTTACAACAGTTACAGAAAACAGAAATAGATATAATAGCATTCATACCACAACACAGTGATTTACGTGGGGAAAACCCTTTCGGGAGAAAAACCCCACCCTCCAAAAGCAGCTCAATATTTTATTCAGCAATCAAAAACAGATTACAACATACTTGCAGAGCAAGCTCTTCACAGGAGTACCACTAATTAGAGATTCAGAGGCAACTCAATAACCATGAGACTCTTACACACAACCTCTATCTCACACACCTCATAAATAGGAGATACAATACAAGAAACCATCAAACGGTATTACAAAACCATGGGCTAAAACCACCCAATAAGGTGTAGCCGACCTTATGTCCCTTCTATGACATGTTAAAGCACATATCAACACGTGTCGCTCCCTTTTACAGCTCATTTATGTATCCGATACAAATTATTTTTCCTATTTCAGGAGTACAAACTTCCGGAGGCCATAACTTGAGAACCGGGTGTCCGATTGACGAACCGTTTGAAGCGCCGGAAAGCTCGCGAAGTGATCTATCACCTCGTCACCCGCTTCACCGGTTATGGCCACTTTTCAAGGCATTTCAGAGCCTCTAAAGTCCCCAAAATTAAGTTTAAATATTTTATTGCACCCCTCCAAGACGAAAACTTTAATATCTTCAAAACTAGCTGTGACCTTGCGACGCAACTTTACCGGAATGCTTATCTAGCCAACCAGAAGCTTCAGGGAGAGTTTCGCACCATTTCGTGCTCAAATGAAAACTTACTATAAATAGTAACCTCACATAAATGCAAGGTTGAGACACCATTTTTCCCAACAGATTTTGGGGGTCAAAACATCTCGAAATCATCTGTAACTTCGGGATTCTATCTAAAATCATCATATCCGACGGCCCTGAAAATTTGATGAAAAGTTGTCGGGACCATGGCGCTCGAAGTGCACACGGTCCCTGACATTTTTCCCAAAATTTTAGGAGCGCAATCCAATCATAAAATAAATCTTAACCCCAAGAAATTGGCGGGAGATTCAATCTCTAGGTCAGCCAAAAGTTGAAATTAAGACGAAGGGTTTCATATATAAGAGCTCTCTTTCTTCATTTGAAAGGATCCGATTTTTGGCTTCAGGGACCTTCTATGCAGTGAAAGAGCAGATCTTTGAAGACTTCAACAAAATTCAACATCCATCCATCAAGAATTCATCAATTTCATTCATCCATTTAGGGCTTTGAAGGCATCAAAGAGCAATAAGGGATCATCGACTGAAGATTGGCTTGTACCCCTCCCTTGGGGTTGGGTACAATTTCATGATGTTTTCATGTTTTTGCATAAGCCTCATTATATCATTTGTATTCATGCTTTAGATCACTTTGCATATTGATTTGGAGCATTTACATTATCATTTACAAGCAATTAGGGTTTACTTTCTAGGTTGCTCTAGTTTGCTTACTTGCATTTTAGGATCTTGCACACACATAGAGTTTGCACACACACTACTTTTACAATACAACTTGGCTATTCATGGAGGTGGAAATCACCAAAGTGGGGGTTTGACTAAGTCAAAACCCTACATAGCCGCCCACCATACCTTTTCAGATATAAGTGCAGATTTTGGGATTCGAAGGACACCGCAAATTATAGATCCGACGGAAGCGAACCGAGACAGAACTTCACACCAAATTCCAACCTAGAAGACCAGGACAGGGGCACTAGGTGCCCTGGTCCCTGGGATAGGGGCGTTGGGCGCCCTGATCCTTCTGTCAGACAACAAGTTTCAGACAGCTTTTCAGGTGGCAAAACAGCAGTTTCAAGAGCAATTTCAGGGGTAGAATCAGGACAGTGGCGCCTGCGCCGCCATCCTGAACATTTTCACTTAGATTTTAACTCTGGGTACACATTTTCATTCTTGTCTTGTCCTTGTGTTTATAGCTTTCCATTGTTTAGTTTCAATTCTGCAATCTTGTTAGTAGTTCATACTTGCACTTTGGGGTTAGGAGTTGAACTTGCATCATTTTATCTTTCAATTACAACAAAGGAATAGAAACCCTAATAGGTAGCCCATGGCTCTCTCTTCCACAAAAAGAAGTAGCCAATTGTGTGATACCTCTAGGCTCTTTCGTATTCCGCAATGTGTGTCAAAAGGTAGGATTAGGACATGTTAGCCTAGTCTCGCTTTTTCCCCTACACAACAATAATAAACAAAATATTACATATCAAAAATCCTGTTGGCCTCAATGCCTATATACATGTTCTTTTCTATGCCGGTGTACATCTTCTGTGTCGGTGCCAGTGTAGATTGATTTTGTTAATGCTGGTGCACTGTTTTGTTTAAGTAATGCTTTATCGGTATAATGTCTTACCAGTGCCATAGGATTGCAAGGTTGCCTGTGTAATGCTTTTCCGGTATAATGTCTTGCCGGTGCCATAGGATTGCAAGGTTGCCATCAATGACAAAACCTTCAATCACACACAATGTCTCATTGGAGTGTCCATATGCCAACAATCTCCCCATTTGGCATTGATGGAAACACTCATGAGAAATTTCAAAAAGATATCCAAAAATGTTACCAAAAATGTGAGAGCTCCCCCTGAGCATGTGATCCCTGTGTTTTCAATTTTCTCATCTACTACTCCCCCTTTGGCATCAATGACAAAGGTTAGTAGATTTGTAGTTGTGCCAATTCATAACCTCAACCTTGTAGTTGGGTAATTATTATCTGAAGAATATCTCCTAAAATTAAGTTTATACCATCCATAAACTTCTTGCTCTCCTTTATTGCTATCTCAGTTCTGTAAACTATATCGGTGAGATGCTGCAAGTGCTCTACCAGTGTTTTGCTACCCTATGTTAGTGCCTCTGAGATTTCCTTACACAGAGATGCTAAATAGTCCAATCTTGGACTTAGTTTAGATCTCAAAAATTTTGCCTTGTTTATTATTTTCTCTTTTTCTCTTTCTAATTTGAGCAATTCTTCGTCAAAATTTGTTATCTTTTCCTCAAAAACTAATAATGTGTCAGGTGAGTTAACAAAATTATCAGCAAGTTTGTTGATCTCTTCCTGTACCTTGCTCATCTTTTTGTCTACATCCATGGTCAAAAAGTTTATTTTACAGGTGTCTTTATACAAAGTTTTGTACTCTTTCAATAAACTACACAGTTCCGGTAGAAGTGTGTCAAATTCCCTGTTACACTTCTTTATTCCTTCCTCAAAGAATTTCTATTTCTCTTTTTCTACACTTTCCTTTATAGTTTCTACCTTTGTTTGCTCAAAATTTCTAGAAATATATTTACAAAGTGTATCCAACTGGCCTAAAGAATCTTTGTTGGCTATATTACAATTGGGAGCTATTGATTTCAAAACTAGAATTGAATCATCTATCGCTTTATAGGCTTGTGAGCTATAATTAGTTATTTTCTTGATAGATTCGAGCAATACCTCTGTTTCATTTGATGGTGACCCAATAAACTGAGTGCCGGTGGAAGTGACCATGCTGGTATTGACCTCTGGTAGGTTTGTTTGTGTCTTCATCTCTTTAAGCACAATTTTTCTTGCATCATTTCTTACCGGTGGCGTATGTTCTGGAGCCTTTAGCTCTGTTGGTTGCTCTGTTTGTGTTCCAGATTTCATCATTTTCTCTGAATCTGCTGCTGGTTGCTCTTTGTTTCCTATTGCCAGTTGCTCTTTGTTATTAGATTTATCTGTGGTATCCTTATCTACCACTATGTTGATTTTTTGAGTATCAACATTTACAGTATATAGGACTTCAGGATTAGGATTATTATCCTCTGTGTCCATGCTCTCAGCTACCGATTGATCTTCTGCAGTTGTTTTTACCAGTGGAGTATTTAAAGGAGGTGGGGGTAAGTTGTCTCTAATCTTGATACTTGGTTGTCCACCAACTTTACCTTTCCCTTTGTCCTTTTGATACACCAGAATGGGCTGGGGATTCATATATTCTTCTTGTTTTTCTTTTTCAACCAAGAATCTATCCCAACCATCTTCTGTTTCATTTGAAACTTTAGTAACTCTACCTGTCATTAGTGGTATTTGCCGATGTGCAATGGAAAAAACTGTCCGGTTGGCCTAAGCTATCAAATCATTAATTTCCTTAGGTGAGTTGGCCGGGTATATTGCAAGTAATTTTTCTATTTTAATTTTCTTATCCAACTCAATTATTCCTTTCCTTCTGGCCTCATGTCTTTTATATAATTCATTAGGAATTTCATTTAGGACTTGCATCAAAAACTTTTTATACATGTCCATGTGTAATATAACACTTTCCTCAACTTGTCCTTTCTCATCTTCTGATAGGGTGTCATAGATTTTCCCTCTGTTTTTCAATTTACCTTCCTCTGTGATCTCATTCAGTAATATGTCAAAAGGGGCCAAGTCAGTGTTTGTCTTCTTCTTCTTTTTGGGGGGCAGCTTTTTCTTAGGTGTGGCTTTCTTGATTGGAGACCTTACAACTTGTTGCTTCTTTCTTGTCCTTCTAGGTGAAGGAGTGGATACCGGTGAGGGGTCTCTTTTCCTAACAACTCTTTTGAAAGTTGCTTGCATATCTCCTTCTGAGGAGGTATCTACCGGTGATAGATGAGTTTCAGGCTGTTGGGCTGCCAACTCTTCTTTTGTTATGTCGGTTTTCTTTAATACATCATCTTTCAAGGCTTTTGCTTGCTTGCTTCCTTTCCTCACAGATGCCTCAACTTTCTTTACTCTCTTTTTAGATTGAATTTGGCTTTTGATGGTATCACCACTACCAAATACTTCTTCCTTTGGTTCATTGGGGGCTCCAGAAGTGCTTTGGGCATAAGTTTCCACTATGTGGTCATCTATTTCATACCCCATTTCTGTAACCCAAATTGTTCTTGGGATGATTGCTTCCATCCAGATCTCATCCTTTTTTATTACAAAACATATATCATCCTTGTATTTATTGACAATTTCCTGTGATAGTCTGATTCTTTTGTTCATTCTGACTTTTAGTGCTTGAAAATACTCATTGATATTCTTTTCTCTGTTTTCACCCATGTTGTTGAATAAGTTAGACAATTGTTTTCCTACCGGTATGTCAAATCCAAAATCCTTGTTGCCTATACTGGGAGCTTGTTTGGTTATATGTAGCATTAAGCATACAAGTAAAATTCCAAATCTAAAGGTTCCTTTCTTATCCTTCTTGATTTTTGCTAAATTGTCAATTAACTCATCTTTTAACCATTCACAGATATCAATTTTCACATTGTCCTTAACCATGTCATAAGCACTCTTTATGCATAAACTGGAAACTGAGTTAAGCCTATTAGCATGAGTTTCTTTGTAACCTAGAATCATGCTAACAAATCTAACATTTGTATCGGTCACATCATTAACCCTCAATGATCTCTTGTCGGATGTTGCACTAGTTATGTTTGTTACCAAGTCATTGGAGACCTTCTTGGTTTTGTCAGGTCTGGTACCAGTGGAAGGTAACCCTGTTACTGCTTTCACAACTACCTTTTTTAATTTTATGCACTGAGTCAAGCCAAAAGAATGAGCCATGTACTCTGCTAAGAACTATCCTAACCAATTCCTTGGGAAATTCAAGAATGCAGAGGATTTCAGTGAATCCTAGGGTTTCAACAATTTTATGTTCAGGTTTCACATTTCCAGCATTGTCACATATAACAGATTTATACATGTTTTTGATTTCTTCATCACCTAATTCTTCTATGTTGCAATGAATATACATTCTAGGGTCTTCTGCATAAACAACACCCTTTGGAATTTGGGAAAAAGCACCTATGTTGTCATCTTTCTTAGCTACCTCGAGAACTAGCTAAAACACGGGCCTAGGTCATTTTATAACCTCAACTACTGTAGGATTTGCTATGAATTTAGGTGTAGAGGAGGATGCCATGATGATAAATACCTTTTTCTACCTTTGGATGGATTGATTGCTAAAGTTCTTTGCCTCTATGCTCGGAATGCCTTAGCTCGAAAATCTTCGTTCTCTCTGGAAGTTTGAATTCACGGTGAAATGAAATGGAGCCAAAAACCTTATTTTATAAAGTCTTTTCTACTACCTACCACATTAATTGCTTGCCGATAATGTAATAACTTAACTTTATTTGCCGGTAATGAAAGATTTTCAACTTCTTTTCTCTAACCGAGGGAATAATAGCACATGTGTCATTTGATTGCCAAACCCTCAAGATAATTTTCTTCAATTTGATGAAGAACATCCTGCCGAAGGAGCATTGATCTATCTCGCCGGTGGAGCATCATATTGTCCTGCCGGTGAAGCATTTGCTAGTTCTACCGGTGGAGGAGTAACCCCAATATTTAAATCACCTTTTCTAATCCATTGCTTTGAAAATTCTTGCTTAACCTCTTCAACCTTTTCTTTATCTTTCAAGCTAGTACTTTTGTTATCTACCGGTGTACCTTTACTTCTATAGAATTTAGCAATATGACCAATCTTGTTACATGCATAACAAGTTACATTATTTTTCTGAATATCTTTCCCATAACCTATGCCAGTTTGTGTTCTGCATTTATTTGATAAATGACCAAATCTTCCACAAACATAACATCTTACATTCATTCTGCAATTTTTAGAGTTATGACCAATTTTGTTGCATTTGGTGCATTGATTGGTGGGAGGATTGATGTTTTGATAATTCCTAGATCTACATTCATTTGCCCTATGACCATATTTATTACAGTTAAAGCATTTTCCATTGAATTTGTAAGTATTAGAGGGTCTTACCGGTTTGCTTTGATCCTGGGTATTTGCAGTACCGGAGCTTTCTCCAACTTCAAATCCAACTCCTGAAGTGTCACCTTTGGGTTTTTGATTCTTCAATAAGGTATCATGTTCTTCTGAGCTTTTCTTGAATTTTTCTTTGTGTTGATTTGTAGTTTCCAATTCCCTTTCCAAGATCTCTTTTTGTCTCATTAGTTCATTCGTGTCATTTTGAGTATGCATCAGATCTGTCTTCAACATATCATTTTCATAGCTAAGTCTTGTGTTCTCATTTGCTGCATCACTTAGTCTTCTGGTCAATTCTTCTTCATTCTTCTTCCTATCCTCAATCTCTTTGCAGAATCTCATAGTCATATCCTGCATTTCATTTTTTTGTTGTCATGATCTCTTGTTTCAATTTGCTTATCATATTATTTAGTGATTCCTTTTCATCATTTTCATTTTGCAACTTTTCACAAAGTTGTCTTCTTTTGTTTCTTGTAACAGTAAGATTTTTTTGAAGTGCCTGAATAATGTCCTGAGCTGCTTTTAAATCATCTTCTAATTTGATATTTTTCAACTTCTCTACATCATAGTCAGTAAGAGCTCCTTCAAGTTGCTTCATCAGATTTTCCATCTTTACTGGTGTCAAGATCTTCCTCAAGCTGTTAGGCTTTTGAAAATAGAGGACCAGGCTCTAATACCAATTGTTAGGGTTCCCACAGATATTGAGAGGGGGGGGTGAATCAGTATCTGACTGGTTATGTAATTTTCTTAAAACTGAATATGTAGAATATAAAGTAACAGTATATCGGTATGCAAGAATTAATGCAAATAACAAAATCAAAAGCATCCACATTAAAAGAACACCATAACACAAGATGTTTAACAAGGAAACCTAGTGTGGGAAAAACCTCGGTGGGATTTGTGACCCACAATATTCACTTACTGGCCAATAAGAGAATATTACTTACAATAGGGGCCTACAAATGTAGGAAGGCCAACTGTCTAGAGCTCACTACTCAATAAGAAGTCACACTGACTTACAATGAGGATTTAAACAAATCCAATATTCTGTACTGCTTTACAATAGCATCTTCAATGCCAGATTCAGTATTGGTTTTTGCTCTGTTCTTTACATATACCCTTAACCTAGAATTCGGACATTAGGTCTACCTTATAATTTATTTATACTTCCTAACCATATATTACGAATGTCTACAATGATCTCTTTTATATACAAGTCATTTTACAATAATAAACAAAATATTACATATCAAAAATCTTGTCGGCCTCTGTGCCGGTATACATGTTCTTTTCTGTGCCGGTGCCGGTGTAGATTGATTTTGTTGATGCTGGTGCACTGTTTTGTTTGAGTAATGCTTTGCCGGTATAATGTCTTGCCGGTGCCATAGGATTGCAAGGTTGCATGTGTAATGCTTTGTCGGTATAATGTCTTGCCGGTGCCACAGGATTGCAAGGTTGCCATCAATGACAAAACCTTCAATCACACACAATGTCTCATTGGAGTGTCCATATGCCAACAGTGTGTAGGCATCCAAAGTAGCTTCATAACTCATATCCCATAGGCATTATCCATACTCTGTTGGGTTGAACTGCTCCCATAAGACATTCATCTTTGTTCACCATAAAGTAGACTGTCCCCTCATATTTCTTTACAATTTCTTTGGGGATTTTGACTCTTTGTTTCATTTTGTCCTGAAAGATTTTGAAGAAAGCCCACAAAGAAACATTCTGATTATCCTTATTTCAAAGTCTTCCAAGCCCCTACTTTATCTATTGAGCCACTGGTTTGTCAAAAGCTCATTATACTCTGTTGGTTCTGGGGATCTGATTAATGAAATAGAGTGGCTGACAGATAACCAAAGAACCAAATTTGAAGACATGCTTTTTATCCTATTTGATTTTCTTCAAATTTATCATTAGCTCCTCCAATAGCATACTGCACAGGTCATAATGAGCATCTTCTTTGACCATTTTGAAGGCTACATGAATAGTAGTGCCTAATATAGAATTTAGTCTATTAGACTAATATACCTTATAGCCAATTACCATTGCAGCAGATTTGACATCCTCCTCCTTAATTGTGCTGATTTTCATTGATTGCCCATCAAATTCTTCACCGATTAATTTGTTCACAGTAGGGTTTGTAGCTTTGCATAACCCTAGCTTGTCACCGGTTTGATTCAAATAGGTTACTGCCCTAATCCCATTAGCAGTGATCTTGTATGGTTGTTCTAACCATATAAATTTAGCATGGATCCTGCTTAGCACATACCTCACCCATTCCTTCTCATCAAATGTTGGAAAGTTTACAAATTGTGTGAAACCCTTTCTCTGCAACTGTGCAAATTTTGTCTTAGGCTTTCCAATCTCCTCCATGATGGTGTCAGTATAAAGATCCAAAATATCATCAAAGCCGATTTCCTCAATCTCATAGTGAATGTAGGCTCGAACATCATCAATGTTCAAAACTTCGTGCGAAATGAAAGAGAAAGCTCCAACCGGGTAGACTTCCATGAATTTGTAGGGGTGTTTCTTGAACATGGGATGGGTCCTATCCTTGACTTCAACAACTAGAGGGGTAGCAATGGAAGATAAGGATTCCATTTCAAATTTTTGGAAAATGAGACTTAGAAAATGCTATTTGAAAAATACCTCAACCAACTGACGGATGCCCTAGATCGCTCGCCAGATTTCTTTTTCTTTCTGATCACCTGAAAACCTTGATCACCTTGTTCTTTAGCTCTTGAAAACACTATTTGCAAAGTGAAGAGTGATTCTCGTATTTTCATTTTTTAACTTTGCAAATCCTAATTTTCCTTGAAATAAATGCACCTGAGATATCCAACTGGATGCCTTGTTTGACTACCAAATACCAAAATCAACCATCAGAATCTTGGATATCAACTAAAACTCAATTCCTACCATCTGTAATCCATCAACTACAGATCTCATCAAGGGGTACTCTAAGATTTGCATCAGTTTGCCTCCCCCTAAGGCCAAAAGCCCTAGTTATCGAATGAAGATTCTGCACCAGATTCAAGTACAAATCCATCATCGGCCTTAGATTCATCCTTCTTTACCCACATCTTCTCATACTGATCTTTGATCTCATCTACTTTTGTCTTTCCCTTTTCATTTGATTTGTTCTTGTCAACTGGAGCACTATTTTTGCTTCTGTAGAATTTTGCAATATGACTGGTTTTGTTGGACGCTCTGCAAACAATATTATTCTTCATAGGTCTTAAGTTCATTTGATTTGGTCTTGTCCTACACTGATTAGAGATATGTCCAAAAATTCCACAAACATACCATCTCTTTCTTTGAAATTTATTCATTACTGCTCTACACATATTTGACTTGTGTCCAAAGTTATTGCATATGAAACAATGACTAGTAAAGGGAGGAACATTGTTCATGTTGTTTACTCCATTATTCATCCTACTTTTACACTAACTTGCCATATGACCAAATTTATAGAAAGTGAAACATCTACCATTGAATTTATGACCATTAGGTTGTCTTACCAGAGGATTCTTTCTCTTCTTCTAATCAGGTTTTGCATTACCTTGTCCAAATCTGGAGGATGCACCTTTCTCAAATCCTAGGCCTCGCATATCCTTTCCATGTCTCCAACTTTCCAGCATCTCATCAAGCCTTGCTAAATTGGCTTTGAATTTTTCTTTGTATTCATTGGTAGTAGCAAGTTCATCCCTCAAGGTAGCAATCCATCTTTCAAGTTCTTGGTCATTATTCCTTGATTATGTCAACTCAAGCTTCAACTGATCATTTTCATAGATAAGCCTAAAGCATTCAGCATCTCTTTCCTTCAGTGGTTATGCTAGATTCTCTTCATTCTTCTTTCGGTCCTCAATTTCCTTAGTCAGCCTCATCACAATGGATTACATGTCATTCTTCAAAGCAGTATTCTCTCTCTCAAGCTCGTCAGCCTCATCAACTTTGTCCTGGTATTCCATCATCTAATCTTCTTTCTCCTTCAACTTGTCCATTAATTCCTTCCTCTTTTCTCTACAAATACTTGCTTGATCCTTTAGCTCACTAATAAATTCATCGGCAACATTCAAGTTCTTCTTCAAGGTATAGATCTTATTTCTAGCTGCATCAAGATCCTCAAGTGTCACATTGAGTTGTCTTTGAAAACTAGAATCCATAGAATCAATCTCCTAGATCTTCCTCAAGTGGTTAAGATTCCTCGGAGAAAATAGGATCTGATTCCAATTGTTATAATTAGAGATCACTGAGAGGGGGGGGGCTGATTTAGTGATCTAGAGGAAATCAAATCCACAAACTTATTTTTTATCCACTAGTTAGCAATGCATAACAGAAAAGAACATAAGCATGCAACAAAGAATCGACAACACCAAAAATTTTATGTGGAAACCCGGAAAGGGAAAAACCACAGTGAGGCTAGAACCCACAATATTCATATACTATGGCCAAGAGTACATAAATATTACATATATAGGGAGTGCACTTGCATTTAGGGTCACTGCTCAATTATAATTTCCCGAAAGGCTACAACCTTCAAGGAAGTCTCACTAACTTACAATTTGATTACAATGAGGAAATAAAATGAAATGAACTCTCAAGAAGCATCTGACAATGCAAGAATGAGTTTCGGTTAAGCACTGAATCTCTGACTGTCTTCGGTATGCTAAATACTCTATTTTTGTCTCAGTCAGCTACCAGATTGTTTGAAAGCAAAATACGCACGTGAAACTGTGCTCAATCATACCAAAATGGATCACCACACCATTATTACCACAAAAAAAATTGCCAATTTGATCTTATATATCCGGTCTTAGCACAAAAACAATCTCCTTCAAGTCAGCTTCAAGAAGTGTAATGTGTAGCTCCAAGTCGTCTTTAATCTCAAACAAAATATAGCACCAGACCAAAAGAGTGTATTCACATGCTTCCTAGGATCTTACCATTCATCAAGAACACAAAATCAACCACCAAAATTACCGCAATCATCGGTAATCATTCTGAAACAAAATATTACTAAAATACCCCATTTTACTAGTTAACAAAATACCAGTTAACTCCAGCTTCCGGATAAGATGAATCACGACCTTCAAATCGAGTCTCCAAGAAGAGTTGCCATCAATGACAACCCTATACCATAAATCAAGCATTCGATATCACCAGATGAGTGTCAATTGCCAACAGATCACACATATTGGTAAAGGCATTTTCATTTCTGAATCTAAGTATGTGAAGGAATTGTTGAAGAAATTTGGGTTAGATGATTCCAAACCTATTGGAACTCCTATGGTGACTAGATGCAAGTTGTCTAAGAAAGAAGAATCTCCAAAAGTTAATCAAACCTTGTATAGATCTATGGTTGGTAGACTATTGTACCTAACTCAAACTAGACCAAACATTATGCATGTTATTGTGTTTTGTGCTAGATTTCAAGCAGATCCCAAAGAGAGTCATGTTACCACTATGAAAAGAATTTTTAGATACTTGAAGGGGACTGTTGATTATGGTTTGTGGTATCCAAAGAATGATGATTTTATGTTATGTGCTTAGAATGATGTTGATTGGGCATGTGATGTTGATGAATGGAAGACCACAATCGGTGGAGATTTCTTTTTGGGGAAGAAGTTGGTTTCATGGGCGAGTAAGAAACAAGATATTATAGCTCTATCTACTACTGAAGCTGAATACATTGTTGTTGCTAGCAACTATACTCAAGTAGTTTGGATGAAGAAGATGTTGAAGGACATTAGAGTTGTGTATGATGATCCTATTGTTATATACTATGATAAATCACGTGCTATTAATATTTCCAAGAATCCGGTACTGCATTCTAAAACAAAGCATATATCAATTAAGTATCACTTCTTGAGGGAGAAAGTCTGTGATAAAGATGTCAAGTTGGAGTATTTATCTACAAAGGATTAGATTGTAGATATTTTTACTAAGCCTTTATCTGCAGATACATTTGTCTAGTTGAGAGACAAGTTAGGGATCTCTGCCCCTCTTGATGAGAATTAGATGCATTGAGATGCATCAATCCAGTGGACTTCACAGTCTTATCCTCTTATCCAGGTTAATGAGTTGGTGCTGCTACTCAACCGAGGTAGTCAGTGTGTGAGTTTATCCTAAGGGGGAGATATTGTCCTTCTTATAGGGAGAGAAGCATGTTTTGTTTATTTCTTTGGCATTGTTGTCAAAGGGGGAGATATGCATGTGAAAAACTACATTACCTTGAACCTTTGAGTGCATGATCTTATGGGGAGTTCACTGGTGTTGATTTATTCCTTTGCATTGATTTTTTTTCACATTCATATGTTGCCATCAATGCCAAAGGGGGATATTGTTGGATATTCCTACTACTAGGATATGTTGTTGTTGTTGATGTCAACATATTCCTATGTTTTGGTGATCTAGTGATTGCAGTGAGTTGATCTGGTTGGTTTATCTATTTTCTATGTTGAAACAACTAGAGATATTATTATTTATTGATTTCATGATTTTATGTGGTGATTTGATCGAGTTGTGGATTTTGGTATGAAGATTAGTGTGCAGTGTTGCAATGTTCTAGTTGTGCTTCGGTATGATCATATATTTGGCTGTGGATTTGGGAGAGTGTTTGGGATATTTGTGTGTATCTTCATTTCAGATGGTTCATTATTTGATGCTCCACAAGTTATCTTTCTTGTTTGAATTGTTGTTGTTGAGTGTTGTTGAGTGTTAGTGTATTGATGGATGAAGATTTGATTAAGTTTTGTTGGTGTAGCTATTGTCAATAGTTTTAATGTTCTTGTTGGTGTTTCCTAATCATGTCCTATTTTTTGGTGGTCTACATTGATCATTGTGCACATTATTGAATATCTTATGGGTTCGGTGATATTCTTTGTGTTATGCGGTATTTTTGATTGTGTAACATGTTGTGGTTGATCTTGGTGAGATTTCTAGTGGTGTTGCATGTTCAAGGAGTTGATTTGGGTCCATTCTATGTTTTCTTAATATTGTATTTGTTTGGTGGTTGATGTATGTATCGTGTGGTATAATTTTGTAATTAGGTGTTGAGAATTTGGCTGACCTTGTAGTCAAGGTTGATGATTTGTATAAATAGGTGTTATATTCATGTAATTGGGAGATCGGTGATGTATGGGTGTTGAGTCTATATTATCAAAGAGTGGTGTATGTGTGAATAAAAATATTTATCTTTCAGTGTGGTGTATTGAGCAGAGTGTGTTGCAGGACAAACAAATGAGCTTAACCGGAACTGTCATCAGGCATTGGCAGATGTTATTCTTTCAATTCATCTTCACCAAATTGTAGTCTGAATATTATTGTAAGGTAGTGAACCTTCCCAAAGGGTTGTATCCTTTTGGTTCATTGTATTTTGAGCAGTGATCTATAGGCAATGTGCTTGTGTTAGACACAATGCACCAGTGAGAGGGGGAGGGGGTGAATCAGTGGTTCTCTAACTTTTCCCTTTAGCTATCCTATTGTGAGCATACTGGTTAATAGATCTAACTCAATGTAGACTTACCAGTTAGTGGGGAGACCAAAACAAATGCAATCACACAAGGGACATCACATAACACCAATATATACGAGGAAAACCCAAGATGGGAAAAACTTTGGTGAGCATGCTGCTAGAGAATACTGCTCCAATCGAGCCTCATAATGAAAACTCTGTTCCAATGTTTTGGGCACCAACCCAAGGAGCACCAACCCCTACACTGAGCTACAACTCAATGTTCACAATAAAAACACCAATTACAAAAGTAGTTGTCTTGTTACAAGTGAATCTTGTAACCATTTCATATACCTTACTCTGTCAATGAGATACCTCCTCTGCTACACCAACTCACTCTTCTGCTTCTCTTTTGCTACTTAAATGTCGGTAAAAACTACTAGTACACCTCTCCTCTTCTTCTTCTTTGTTGGATCTCCACCTTACTCTCTTCTCTTCACTGATATAACACTTTGCTGCATCTCTGTCTACCTTCTCTACAACCTCCTTCACTTCTGCTTTGTCAGTATGGTCACTATTGGTTCTGTTTTGCTACGGATTGAACACTTCAACTTGATTCTTACTCACTCTCCCTCTCTTCTGAGATACTTGTTGAGCACTTGGCTGATTTTCCCTTACATGCAGAAGTAACACACTTCACAGCAACACAATATTCTTCTATCAACAACAAACAATGTCTTTGGCCTGCATATTTATAGCCAGGTTTTCCCGCCAAAAGCCAATTCAAAATCTAGGCGGTTAGGTTTTCCTCATCATCCTTGAGGCAAACCAAATATAATCAAATCTTCCCTGATCTGATCTTCCTGATGGCCAACTATACATCTCTACCATTACCATGCCTTTTTGATCATTCCTTCTATCTTTGGCAATTTTCTTTTAACCTATCGACTGATCTCTTGGTCAAACACCAAGATCTGTCTTGCTATTCCCTTCATCCACCTCAATCTCCTTAATTACTCTTAGCTAGCTCGTAGTTGTCCTCTAGAACTTGAGCCACAAACCTCTACAAGGACTCTACAACACATCTCGTGGTTTATGGAGTCTTCCATTAATGTCGACCAACTCTTCAACTATCCTATTGGTGTACATTCCTTCTTCATCTGAACGCAGGTCCGCCAGCTTGACTCCATGTGGCATCCATGTTAATCAACTTTCAACTTGGCTATTCATGTCAGTCCAGATAGGATCATCGACCAAACACTCTACCGATGTCTCTTCTTTATCAGTTTACTAACCCTGCCGGTTAAACCCTCGAATTATTCTGCCATCAACCTTGCACTCTGTTTCTCTTCCGATTGAGTTGGTCAGCACTCTTGCTAACCTGCCTTATGTACATCTTCATCAAATGGGGAGTCTTCTTCATCTGCACCTTGTCCATATTACCGGTTGACTTACATATTGGTAAACACTCTTAATCTGTAATGGCATCTCTAGCATGCCTTCTTAGTCAGTTCAGTGCATATCCCTAATTTTATGCACTTGAAGCATGCCTCTTCTTCCTTATCTCACACCACTATGATGCAAACAATGCATAATAGGAGATAAGTTCCTCTTACTGGTGGAATGACACCTTGTCTTTTGTATCTTGTAATGTACTCATGTAACTTCCCTATTTGTGCAACATATCTTCAGATAGGTACATGTGATCTGGTGTGAGTACATTCACTATTAGTCATATCTTAATATGGTAACTGCATTCTTCATCAGTGGGAGTCTTGTTGTTCGGCAACTTCACAACATTCTTGTGATCTATTCATTCTTCTCCTCCAGTGTTGATGTGATTCAGGTAACATTCTGACTCTTCATCACAAACAATAGCTCTAGCACCTTGGACCTCTTGCTTGTACATTGGTCATGACTTTTGTAGGTTAACAACCACTCACTTGGTTGATCTAACTTTTTCATGTCAACACATCACTTACCAGTTGACATCCTTTCCTTACCAGTGATGCACTTAACTGGTACCGGTCACCTTACCATTCCATCCACACAAGAAAGGCACAAACTTGTGTACCAGGGTTATCTTTCTTACCTTGCTGGTGTTCTACAACATAAGGTGATATCAAAGACATCTCAACCTATACTCCTCCTTGACAGTGTTGCACATACATCTCTCTTACTAGTAGTCACCCCATACCAGTTGACATCAATGACAACCCAATGCCAACAATCTCCCCCTTTGGCATTGATGTCAACTCATCTAGTATCATGCATACTACATAATCCATCTCCTCCTTTCACTGATCTATGGGTTCTCATCATATGTAGTATGAAGTATACTACATAATATTTCTCCCCCTTTGACAACAATGGCAAAGGGCACTATCAGGGTATCATTCCTCCTTGTATTTTCTAGTCATTAACATAATTCTTTCTCCCCCTTTGTCTTTAGCAGATGTCTCTCCTTCTTTGATACCAATTTTTGCATTTGTTACATTTTCTCAAGTCACAACACTTGAGATGGAGGACTTGGCCATCAACTGACACCAATTGAGCATGCAGGTTTTATACCTTTTGTTAAACTACTTAGATGTGTCATTGGATATTACTCATCTGTCAGTCACCCTGCAACACTTTACTATTTGATCCCAATATTTTTAGGAATCAAATGTGATTGTACTACCAATACAACTAGCCAACTAACAGGTAGATACCCCTTACAATGAAATTCTCTTGGGTATTCCTACTGTAACTTTACATCATCTACAATTTTGGGCAGCTAGTGCACTTACTTTTTCAAGTTCAAGCATCCTGGCTTTGCATCATACCCACTTGAACTCCCCCTGATTCATACATCTTAGGTCCTTATCTCTAGTGGGGCCTAATACCAGGACTCCAATTTCCTCCATATTTCGGTTGAGATGTGAATATGTGTTCATCTAATGATCTTTTAGCTCCACTATTTCACCACAACCTTATGCAATGATCCTAGATCTACACAATGCCAAACAATGTTATCATCATGCCAAGATTCAAACAGGTTAGCCCAAAAATATGCATGTCTGCATGACCAACCACCAGGCCAACAAATGTCATTCAGGTTTTTTCCAATACCACCTGAGACATGAACTCCACATTACATGCTACCGGGGCTAATGCAATGATTTCCAACTTCATTGTCTTACATAACTTGCAAGTACTAGTAGGCATCTATTTTGGTATCATCCTGCACATATCGGTTAAGACCTAATACCAATTGTTAACCTCCACTTATTAACACATGCAATGGTGTGATTCAACACTGATCTGTAGGTGTGTAGTTAAGGAAACCTCTACATAGACTTATCATATCATTTCCATCCAACATACCGGCAACATCATGTTCTTCCATGTTGCCTTCTTCACTAAGGGGGTGAGTGCTAAATTCAATGTGCTACTACCCCTAAGATCCTACATCTTCTTTAGGCCTTAGAAGATATCACCTGTGCAATGGGTGCATAGTGCAGGTCCATGATCTTCTTCCTCCATACTTGCTTGCTCTCACCCTTCTTCCCATTTTTAGGCTTGGGAGAAGGTCTTTCCTTCTTCTGATGAAGGGTCTTTCCATTTCTTGATTCTCCATTACACTCAAAAATAGTGCTATATTAGCACACAACATCCATCCCAACTTCATGTTTGCGGAATCTCTTGACATACCATTTTGACCATCTCCTTCTGGTCATGTTGTTGTGACCATCTCCTTCTTCTGTATACCATTCAAAAATGCAGATTTAATATCCATTTGATATACCTTGAAATTTTTGAAAGCAGCATATGCCAACAATGTTCTTACTCTCTCAAGTCTAGCCATAGGTGCAAAAGTCTCACCATAATCTATTCCTTCTTCTTGAGCATAACCTTTGCAAACTATTCTTGCTTTGTTGTGAATAACCTCACCTTTTTCATTTAGCTTGTTTCTGAAAATCCACTTTGTAGCGATTATATTTTTGTCCTTTGGTCTTGGGATTAGTGTCCATGTGTCATTCTTCTTGATTTGATCAATTTCTTCTATCGTAGCATTTACCCAATCTTCACTATTAAATGCCTCTTTCACTATTCTCGGTTCAAATTTAGAAATCAGAAATGTGTTCTGTCTCAATTTGTTTCTTGTGATCACTGGATCATCCTTATCTCCTATAATATGACTTGATGCATTATGTCTTCTGCCATACTTGACTAATATAGGCTCGGTAGGTTCTGTATGATCTTCTTCATCACTTGGTAACTGGACATTATCTTCATTTCTTCAGCAGCTTTCTCGGTAGGACTTCTCAGTTGAACATAAATGAATTCTTCATAATCTTCTGGTTCTTTGGAATTTCCTTCGTCATTTCTTTCTGCAAATTCATCAATTTTCACATTTGCACTTTCCACTATTTTGTTAGATGATTTGATCAAACATTTAAATGCTTTACTTCTAGAAGAATAACCAAGAAATGTTCCTTCTTCACTTTTCTGATCAAACTTTCCATTTCTATCATCTTTGTGAACATAGCATCTACTTCCAAATATTTTAAAATAGCTTACATTAGGTTTCTTGTCATACCAGATTTCATATGGTGTCTTCATAGTTCCTTTCTTTAGTTGAACTCGGTTCAGGGTGTAAACTACAGTGCTGATTGCTTCTCTCTAAAATGTTTGAGGTACCCTCTTTTCTATCATTAGGGTTCTTGCACAATCCACAATTGATTTGTTTCTTCTCTCGGCTATCCCATTTTGCTGAGGTGTTCTTGGTGCAGACACTTGCCTCTTTATACCATGATCATTGCAGTATAAGTTAAATTCATCAAAAGTGAATTCTCCTCCTCTATCAGATCTAAGACATTTCAGTTGTCTTCCTGTTTCATTTTCAACTCTTTCCTTGTACCATTTGAACATTTGAAAAGCTTCTGATTTTTCTTTTAAAAACATGATGGACATCATCCTTGAGTAATCATCCACAAATAATATGAAATATTTATCACCATAATAACTTTGAACTTTCATAGGACCACAAATATCAGTTTGTACTAGATCTAAAATTCCTTTAGAAGTGTAGGACTTACTTGTAAAGCTTGATCTTGTCATCTTACCCATCTGGCATCCTCGACACATAGCATTCTCTGGTTTTTCAAGACTCGGTAGACCTCTTACTTGGTGCTTCTTACTTATTTTGATCAGATTATCAAAATTTACATGACAAAACCTTTTATGCCATAACCAAGTATCATCTATCTTAGCATAAAGACACTTGTTCTGAGTTGAGTCAAGATAAAATGTATTACCTTTTGTTTGTGTCCTGGTAGCAGCTAACTTTCCATGCTTGTCATGAACTTTGACAATTCCTTTCTGAAATTATATTTGGTATCCTGTATTGTTTAGTTGTGCTACACTCAACAAATTGTATTTCAATCCTTCAACCTATTATACATCATCACATTTAGCATTGTCAAGAAGTGTTATAGATCCTTTACCTTTCACTAGACATGGTGTCATATGATGTGAGCATCCACTATCTATGATCCAAGAATTGTTATTATTTATGTGAGATATTAGCGCTTTTTCTTCATACCTTTCTTCATCAGATCCATCTTTAATGGCCACATAAACAACTTCCTCAGTATTAGTTTCATCAGATTCATCATCGTTGGATTCCTCATCAGCTATTAGACATGTCTTTCTATCTCTCCTTTTGAAGTCTCAGTGTCCTCTGTATTGGTTGTCTTTCTGCCTGTTATCTCGATATTCTCTCTTTTCACTAGATTCCTTGTCAGGGCAGTTAGAAGCCATATGTTCTATTTTATCACAATTGAAACATTTTAAAGTTAGCTTTCCTTTATACTTGCCTTTTCCTCTCGGTAACCTTCTGGCTAATAATGCTTCAAATTCTTCTTACTTCTTGATTTCCTCATACTGTTTGTGCACTTTTTCCATGTTCTTGTGAAATCTTTCACTTGCTTCACTGTGATCCCCTTCAGAGTACTACTCATTCTATCATTGTAATCATCAGATTCACCAATATGAAAATAACTGAATGCAGATTCTACTTTATTTACCGAAGACCCACTGTTATCAAAATTGTTTAACTCAAATGCATGTAGCTTACCAATAGTAGCATCCAAAGAAACTAGCATGTTAGGTACGGACCTCAATTCATTGATTGCAGAGAATCAAATAGCATAAGCTAGTAGAAGGGTTATCAACAACTTACTTGTCATATCCTTTTCTTCAATAGTTCCACCTGCTCCTTTAATTTGATTGACAATCTCCTTTAGTCTTGTACTATATTGTGTGATGTTCTCACCTTCATTCATTTTCATGGATTCAAGTTGTCCTCTTAGACTATCTACTTTTTCTCTTTGAACATGTTCATCACCTCCATACACAGATATGAGCTTAGTCCACATTGCTTTTGCATCATTACAGCCTTCTAGATCATTAAACTCTGAGTCGGTCAATGCTGATGTTATTTCAATCATAGCTTGAATATGTTCTTGCTTTGCCTAAATCTCTTCCAAGGTCATAGGGTTGGTGCTCGGTGCAATGTAATCATTCTCCAGATAATATGTTGCATATTCTCCAATTCCTGATAAATGTAGCTTCATCCTTTTCTGCCATGTGGAGAAACTTGACTTGTTCAGCTTCGGTGCATCCCTTTTATACATCTTCGGATCTTTGCCTCAAGTACCTTTAAACTTTTTCTTCTAGAGTCCAAAGCTCTAATACCAATTGTTAATTCTGATACTAAATGTAAAGTACATATGCCAACAGCTAACAATATGAGAGAGGGGGGGGTGAATCATACAAACTTAAACTTCCATAAAATCAACAAATTCAACCTCGATAACTTATACTTCAGCAACTTAACCAAAAACTACTAAATATGCAAACTTATGAAAACATAATCATAATAACACTCATAACACTAGATTTAATGTGGAAACCAAATAGGGAAAAACCATTGTGGGATTTCAGACCCACTAAGAAATATACTCTTCTAGAGTATGCTCGGTTAAAAGAAAATCCTGTTAAAGATTAACACAATGCTAGTTGTGACCCGATTAAGGGATTTCCCTCAAATCTATTAGGATCTTCACTTTGTTAGAAGTGACCTTGTCAAAGGGTTTCAAACACTCATTTAGAATGTTACCTTGCTAGAGGGTTTACAAATAAGACTATTAAGTCCACTCGGTTAAGAGATTTTCTGTCACTTACAAAATAACAATAATACAAATCTATCTGCAACTTCACATCTAAAATGCTAAAGCATATTCTTATTTGCTCAAAACAATCTAGTCATAGGACTTATATGTCCCTCTGCTAGGCTCTCTACTCTATTATTCAAATAGGTCTTCAAGCTTCTATTCTCGATAATCACTATGTAGCATCTTTGTGCATACACTTTCCCGCATACATTGTTTATCAACAATTCCTTATTTATAAACAATTGCTAACCACTGAAACTCCTTGATCACATTTTCCATGATCAATCTAAGCCATCAGATCTTCAAACTTGACCAAGTTCAATGTATCCTTCGATCTAAAAATGTTTTACCTTAGCTCGAGACTTGCAGTCCTTTCTTGGAACTTGTACAAGGTTATTGAAGTTCAATCTGCGATGTAGATCTTCCTACCGATTTTCCTTTGCCATAGATCCTTAACAAACTTCATGCATGGCATTCCAATCATTTATAGATCTCCAGCTAATAATTGTCCTTCATTAAATAATGCTTGTATTCATCTAATGTGCATTGTCATAACTCGATTGCAACTTGATAAATACTAAACTTTACTCGGTAGACATTCCTCCTTTATTAACCGATATCAATAACCTTAGGGTTTACCGACTAGGTTCTTTGCTCAGTGACATAGTATAGTATTGACCTTACAATCAACAACATATGTAGGATATCAAAACAATCTAAACATCATGATCTCATCATTGTCTAACTCAGTAATAGTTGCCCATTGAATAACTTATTTCTCCCCTTATTCATCACTTTCTTTCTGCGTCTTTTACTGACATCTTAATTCTCTTCTAGTCAATCTTCTCAAGATATGGCAACATCATACTGAATCAGATAATTAATTTCTTGACATCAATGACAAAATAATGTTATAAAGATAGTTATCATCCTTCTTCACTTATATCACTAATCTTCAACAACCTTCTCAATATCCTTATTGAATATCAACAATCTTTCTTACTGTAATGCCAACACATCATTGCTACCATAAAACTGGGTTCTTACCTTGAGCTCATCCTAACACTTCTCAAGGTCATTTCAAAGAAACTCCATTTCTACAACCAGCTGTAGATATTCTTAATTTTTTACTTCTAGCCTAGATACTAGATCTTCACATTGGGACTCCTTGGTGTTCTCTGCCTAAGACTTCAACTCTGAGATACATTTCTCAGATTCTTCAAGGCATTTTGTCAGTCGGTTCTACTCTACTATAGCAACATTCTTGAATAGCTTGTATTCATTTCTCAAGTTCTCCCTTTCACTTTCCTTGGAGTTGAAGACTGATTTTAAAGCATCTGTTAATATTTTTGTCTCTTCTAGTTGAGAGGTCAATAAGCCAACCTTTTGGTTTGACATATCAAGGCAGGTTCTGAATTGACTGTAGTCCTCATGAACTAATCTTTTGTAGATCTTAAAATCATTTTTGACATTTTGAAGCTCTTCTAGAGCACTAACCAGTTCACACTCAAGATCTACTTCTACATCTTCTTCTTCTTCCCCTTCACTATCCAATAGATCTTAATGGCTAGATCTATCTGCCTTGTATCCTTCTTCCTCATCATCACTGCCAAACACATCTTGTTAGTGGGATCCATTTGACTTATCACTTTTAGATGTGTGCACCTCAACTTCAGATCCTTGAGCCATGAAGAGGTGGGTTCCTTTATCATCATTGTTGTAGTTGCTAGCAGATCTGCCTTTATCATCAGCAGATTCATGAAATGCATTCCTCATACAATCTTCACAAGCCGATACTACAATAGTAGGCTCATTTCCATAGAGCTTCTTCAATCTCTCCCATAAAATTTTTGTAGTTTTGCATCTATCCACCTATGAGGAGACATCACTGGTGAGCCCACTGAATATAGCCTTCATGGCTTCTTCATTGCACATGCATCCTCTTTCTTCTTCAAATTTGGTGGGAGGACTAAAATTCCTAGGGGGGGCATTGATAACCATCATCCATACATCAAACCCTAGAGAGGATAGGAAGACTTCCATTCTACAACTCCAAATAGAGTAGTTTGAACCATCAAACACAGGAGTAGAGATTAACACTAAACAAACCATTGTGTCATTAAGCCTGAATCTACCCAAGCTGGAGAAAGTTCGTCTAGCTGGGAACCTAGGCACTAATACCAATTGTTAGACACAATGCACCACTGAGAGGGGGAGGGGGTGAATCAATGGTTCTCTAACTTTTCTCTTTAGCTATCCTAATGTGAGCATACCGGTTAGTGGGGAGACCAACACAAATGCAATCACACAAGGGACATCACATAATACCAATATATACGAGGAAAACACAAGGTGGGAAAAACCTCGGTGAGCAATGTTGCTGGAGATTACTGTTCCAATCCAGCCTCATAATGAAAACTCTGTTACAATGTTTTGGGCACCAACCCAAGGAGCACCAACCCCTGCACCGAGCTACAACTCAATGTTAACAATAAAAACACCAATTACAAAAGTAGTTGTCTTGTTACAAGTGAATCTTGTAACCATTTCATATACCTTACTCTGCTGATGAGATACCTTCTCTGCTACACTAACTTACTCTTGTGTTGCTCTCTTCTGCTGCTTAACTGTTGATAAACTATACTAGTACACCTCTCCTCTTCTTCTTCTCTTCTCTTCACTGCTATAACACTTTTTCGGTTCTCTATCTGCCTTCTCTGCAGCCTCCTTCACTTCTTCTCTCCCAGTATGGTCACTACCAGTTTTATTCTGCTACTGGTTGAACACTTCAACTTGATTCTTACTCAGTCTCTCTCTCTTCTAAGATACGTGTTGAGCACTTGGCTGATTTTCCCTTACATGCAAAAGTAACACACTTCACAACAACATAATATTCATCTATCAGCAACAAACAATGTCTTTGGCCTGCATATTTATAGCTAGGTTTTCCTGCCAAAAACCAATTTTAAATCTAGGTGGTTAGGGTTTCCTCATCATTCTCGAGGAAAACTAAATATAATCAGATCTTCCCTGATCTGATCTTCCTGACGACCAACTTTACATATCGGCCATTACCATGCCTTTTTGATCACGCCTTCTATCTTTGGTGATTTGTTTTTACCCTATCAACTGATCTCTTGGTCAAATACCAAGATCTATCTTGTTGTTTCCTTCATCTACCTCGATCTCCTCAATTACTCTTAGCTAGCTTGTAGTTGTCCTCCAAACCTCAAGCTACAAACCTCTGCAAGGACTCTGTAACACATCCCATGGTTTCTAGGGTCTTCCATCAATGTCGACCAACTCTTCAACTACTTCATTAGTGTACATTCCTTCTTCATCTGAATGTGTCTTCGCCACCTTCACTCCATGTGGCATCCATGTCAATCAACTGCTAACTTGTCTCTTCATGTCAGTCCAGATAGGATCACCGACCAAACACTCTACTTGTTTCTCTTCTCTATCAGTTTTCTAACCCTCTTAGTTAAACCCTCAAACTGTCATGCCATCAACCTTGCACTCCTCTTTCGGTGGAGTCAGTTAGCACTCTTGGTAACCTACCTTATGTACATCTTCATTAGATGGGGAGTCTTCTTCATCTACACCTTGTCCATATTACTGGTTGACTTACATACCAATAAACACTCTTAATCTTTACCAGCATCTAGAGCATGCCTTCTCAGTTGGTTCAGTGCATATCCTTGATTTAATGTACTTGAAGCACACCTCTTCTTCCTTATCTCAAACCACTATGATGAACATAATGCATAATAGGAGATAAGTTCCTCTTAACGGTGGAGTGACAACTTGTCTTTTGCATCTTGTAATATACTCATGTGACTTCCCTATTTGTGTAGCATATCTTTAGAAGGTACATGTGATCTGGTGTGAGTACATTCACTGTCAGTCATCTCTTCATATGGTGACTGCATCCTTCATCGAGTGGGAGTCCTCTTATTTTGCAACTTCAGAGTATTCTTGTGATCTATTCATTCTTCTCCTTTAGTGTTGATGTGATTCAGGTAACATTTTGCCTCTTCATCACAAACAACACCTCTAGAACCTTGGATCTCTTTCTTGTACACTGGTAATGACTTTTGCACACTAACAACCACTCACTTGGTTGATCTAACTTCTTCATGTCAACACATCATTTACCAATTGACATCCTTTCCTTACCAATGATGCACTGTATTGGTACTGGTCACCTTACCATTCCATCCACACATGTCAGGCACCAACTTGTGTACTAGGGTTATCTTTCTTACCTTATTGGTGTTTTGCAACACAAGGTGATATCAAAGATATCTCAACTTGTACTCCTCCTTGATAGTGTTACACATACATTTCTCTTACTAGTAGTCACCCCATAACAGTTGACATCAATGACAACCCAATGCCAATAGGTTGAATGCATGTGCATTCCCCATTATAATATTTACACATACTTTTGTAGAGTATCATCTCATTGTGGGTAGGTTCTCACCATGATTTTTCCCGTAATCAGGTTTTCCATGTCAAAAATATTGGTGTTATGTGTGTTTTTGTTATTTTGTTGATCTTTATTCTTGTTGTAGTTGATCAGATGTAAGATTGTACTTAAATTGTTTAATCCAGTGAAAATTGATTCACCCCCTTCTCAGTTTTCCTTCATTCTTGTTGTCAACATTCCCTTATAAGTAGGAGGGACCATATCTTTCCTTTTGTGAAACCCACATTTTGTAAGCCTTCACTAGTTTATAAAATTTTCACCCAATAGTTTTTGGTGACTTTGCTAGGGATACAATATGCATCAAAAGGCCTCATGCTTTAGGTTGAAGTATACCAGTATCCTATTCATTGTAATTTATTTTCTTGTAATTTGTCAATTTCTCAGCAAGAACAGGTAAAATTCTTGCCCAAAATGCTTTTGGTCCATTTAATCTGACTCCACCTCTATATGCTCTTCATGATGGCTCGCAAAAGAAGGAATTTTCCTCAAGTTCTATGGAGATGGCAAACAACATCTAGATGAACACATTGTTGCTTTCTATATTTCATGTGGGATTCTTAGTGTTGAACATGAAGATGTTTCAGTAAGGTTGTTCATTGAAACACTCCAAGGTGGTGTTGTTGATTGGTTCTACCATCTTGCACCACAAACCATCACCAATTGGGAAACACTCATAAATTTTTTTGAAGAGAGGTTCACGTTTGCAGAAAATGCTCATGCATTATTAGCACAATTGACTCAAATGAAAAAGAACCACAAGAACCCATGCAAGAGTTTGTGGCTAAATTTAACAAGTTGTCTAATAGAATTCCACTGGTGGATCAACCCACTACTGAATATTTAAAGTGCTTCTTCATCAACACTTAGTTACTTGAGGTGAGTTTCTTGTTGAGATGGATAATTCCAAGAGACCTTATAGTTGCACAAGCCCTAGCAGTTGAGGTTGAAGATGATCTTATCCTTGCTAGTAAGATAAAGATAGAGTAAAATGGGTATAGAGAAAATTCTCCTTTGGAATCATCATCTACCAAGAGAACAGATCCCATGGTTTAGAGGATAGCTAATGAAGTGTTAGCCCTTAAGAAGTAGCTATCACAAGGTTCTTTTATCTCTTTTAGTGATATCCTAAGGACTTATCCATATAACTCTTCCAATTATGTTGCAAGGAGTCAAAACGAGCTTCCTCCACCACCAGAAAAGCTTGTAATTAAGGCACCACCAATAAATATAGTAGTGGGAAACTCTGAATCTGAACAACCTGATCTTGCTAATCTATTCAAAGAGAAGGAAGCAGACGTAGTTGGCAACTCTCATATATGATCAATGCATTATCGGGGAGATATTAAGAAAGATACCATGGGGAATATATAGAAATAGGTTGAGGGCAACTTTTCAAAGGTGTTGGCGAAGGAGGATCATCACACTATGAGATGTGAAAAGATGGGCATGCATGAAGGTACTAGTCAAGTTGAACAAAATGAGAAGAATGCATCTATATTTCCAAGTCATGAACTTAGACATATTGTACATGTGATAGATAAAACTTGGAACTTGATGAAGACCTTTTCATGAGCATAATCAAGGATTTTTGCTTAAGTCTTGATGAAAATTATCCTAAATTAATTTTGTGAACAACATGATGAAGCAAACTATGCAACCATGTTTTCACTTGGATTTCAAGAAGAAGCTCCATCCACTCAACATGAGGTTGTGGTTGAGAAATTAGTTAATAAAGGTACAACATGAGATAAGATATTAGAGTTTGTCATATCGAGAGGATGCCCTATAAGACATCTAGCAATAGGTCATCAAAGGCCGCACTTGTTCCTAAACATGAAGATACAGTTGAGAGTGAGACCAAAGATGCATTGGCAGTTGAGCAAGAGTAGTATAGGTTCATTGATTAACTTTGGAGTAGCAATACATATAACCCATTAGAGGTGGCAAGTGCAAATATTAATTTCTTCCAAAAAGTGGTACACCAAGCTATGGTACAACCGTTTGTGCTGCAACAGGTTGTGGCTACTTATGATCATGTAACACACTCTACCTTACTGAAGAAAGGCAACTACTTTGGAGTACCAGTTAATGGTTTCATTTGAAGAAGTTTCTATTGTTGATTAGTCTATGTTAGGTTAGTTTCCCTTTCTAATAAGTGCAGTTGCACAAAGTTGAGTTTCATTTTATTTTAGTTAGTTGTGTCATCCTTTTTTTTTTCAATATCTTTTGTTGCTTGATTTTGTAGCCCAATGAATGATAAAGGCCCTAAGAGTTTTGGATTCTACCCCCTTCACTCATTTAAATTATCAAAGGAATTTCCCTAATCAGAGCCAATGTTATCCCCAATTCAGAAAATTTGGGTAACACTACAAATTTTCAACCCATTTGTAGCCTATATGATTTATGCATGCTTTTCAAGGTAAATTGTGTCAATTCCCATTTGTGATTTTCTATTTTATAATATTCATTTGAGATTTCTTGTTTTTTTGCGTGTTTTGTAAAATCTAAGTGTCTAGGTGCAAATCGGTTTATGAACCCGATTTACACCATTTTGGGCTCTAGGTGCAAATGGGGTTCATGAACCCAATTTACACCTCCATGTCTTTCCCCTAGCACATAGGTGCAGTTCAAATCGGTAGTCCCAAACTACACTGCATTTTCTTTGTAAGTAAAACTATGATGGAGTTTGAGTTTGTAAAGATGACCTACAAACTATAGCGTCATAAAATTGTGACCCTTGCAATTTCGACCGCATTTGGGTATTTACATTGGCGGATGAATCCCTAAGCCTGATCATAGACCTGAAAAATGCTCATGTCATCAACAACTTGCATTTTCTATCATTTTGCATTGTCTCTTAGTTGTTTCCTATCCTAAATTAGGGTAGGACAGTGGCGTGGCACCCTTGTCCCCCCTAGGATAGGGGTGTGGTGCCCTTGTCCCCCTTGGGGCAAGGGCATGGCACCCTTTTCCTACCCCTATTTTGGGCCCCCTTTGGTCCTATCTTGCATTGGGCTTGTCATTTGTTGAGTAGTAAAATTTTCCCTATATTGGCCTAAGGTGGGAAATTATCTAAACACCCCAAATTGGAAAGTATATAAGGAGCACTTCCTCTCCTATTTTGCATAATTTCAATAGGTGGATTGCAAGTTGATAAGAGAAATCGAGCATAAGCCTTCAAGCATTCAAGCATTCATTCAAACATTGAGCATTTCAAGTCTCCTTTCAAGGCTAGGTGTTGCATTCAAGTCAAGGATTCAAACATTGAAGAGGATCGTTCTATCAACACTCAAGACATCCTATTTCACATATCCTTTCAAGAAAATTCATCAACATTTCAATTACTTCCCCTTCTTGAGGTGGATTTTACTTCAAACATTTCCTTTCATATACTTGCAGCATTTTTCAACCACTTGGTTAATTCCAAAATGAGGTTTGACTTCAAGGAAAACCCCCAATCCCAACAACATTTTCCTCACTTTTCTGTGTGTAGGTTGGAGGTGCACAAATGTAATTGCAGGTTTAGGCTTCATTTCCAGAGATGAAAAAACCCTTTTCGGCACGCGGATTTTTTGGAGGACCATGTGCAACTTCAACACTGTCCCTGCAATTTTTGCTAAGATTCATAGGGAAGCCACGTCTCAAAATTCTACTACTAATTCTAAGTGCATAGCTTCATCTCACATCTCTATCTCAAGATATAATTGCTTCTTTGTCATTTCTACACTTAGTCTCAATTTGCTTAATTCAACTAGTCTATTATAAAAGAGGGTTAATTTACTTTCCTAATACATTCCAAATTTCCTACAGTTCACATAGTATTCAATCTCTTTCCATTGGGATTAGATCTAGTGAATTCAACCCCTCGTTTAAATGTAATGTGTGTTAAAAACTGAAGGGAAACCTTTGTGAAATTTTCATCCCTCTTTTGAGGGGAGTAAAGCTTTCCACTTGATCTCCCCTCATCACTTTTCACCATATTACATTTTGGTGAACTCGGCGTCTTACATGCCTTACATTGAAAATTATTGCATATTTTTCATTTACAAGTTTAATTTTCTTGCAATTTACAAAAACTTAGTGGTTAATTTAGTCAAAACCCTAGTTATTAAAATTGAAATTGAACTTGTATTTTGTAAAAATTGCTATCTATCGTCTTAGATCTGAAAATTGTATTGCTTGTCAAATTTAATTCTTTCATTGTCTCGTTCAATTTGCCAATCAAAATTAAAAAATTAAGTGGTTAACTGTCAAATTCCTAATTTTCAAACATCGAGTTGAACTTGTGCAAAAATTGGATTTACATTTAATTTTCAGATTTGTGACTATTTTCAAATTCCTCTTCTTGCCTAAAATTCAAATTTTCAATTTCCCTCCTTTTCCCAAAATTCAAAATTTCAAAATTCAGTGGTTAGGTCCTAAAGCCCTAATTTTCAAATTTAATTGGATTTTGTGTAAATTTCAATCAATTTCAAAATTTCAGTTTTCTAAATATTATTTAAGGTGGCCTTATCCATTAGGTTTGACATTTTTCAAAATTGTAATTCAATTTCTTATCTTTTTCAAAATCCTAATAGGGTCCTATTTCGACATTCAAACCTTAATTTCGCCTATCTAGAGATCGTAAAATCAATCAATTTTGTGGGGTTATCTCTCAAATCATTGTAGCTTTCATTCCTAAAAATTTCCAAAAAAGTTGGGAGGACCGTGTGCAACTTCAACACGGTCCCTGTCTTTTTTCCTGAAATTTCGAGAGACTGTTATGACTATATTTAATTGCTCAAATCTTGAAAATTGGCTGATTTTGACAAATTTTGATCCCTATAAAATAGAAAACACTTCCCAATTTCAAAATTACAACTTCCAAGGAAACATTTAAAATTAAGTGGTTAATTATAATCTGCCCTAATTTTAAGATCTTAATTTTGTCAATTTGAAATTTGAAATTAAGTGGTATCCCATTGGCCCTAATTTTAAATTTCAATCTCTTTTTATTAATTATAAATCTTTCTTGGAGATTATGTCATTTCTTCTTTCCACAAAGTTCAAATTATATCATCATCATTTTCTTGAAATTCTACATTATTCAATTTTGCAAACTTTGTTCCCCAAATTCAATATTCAAATACAAATTTCAAATTTTCCCTCTAGTGCTTGAGTTTTACAACTATTAGTCCTACCTATACTATCCCCATTAGACAAAGCATTAGAATTAAGGCTTCCCAAGGTTTAATTCCCAAAGAGATGGAGCTTAATTTGGGTGACTTCTACAATGAGGATATTGCTAATTCTTCCCATCCTAATAACATCTCTACTTACCCAATTGACGATTCCCATGATGAAGAAGAAGCTTTGACTAGAGTTTCCATAGATCAAATTTCAAAATTGGACAATCATTTTGACAATTTCCAACAATGGATGTCCCAAGAATATCCTAATAGTGAATCTCTTCCATTAATTGAAGGTCTAAAATGCATTCTTCAAAGTGATAAGAATGAAATTGATATATTGTGTGGTATTGCTCACATTGTTGATTCTAATGTTATGCCTATGAAGAGTTGTGCTAAGAACTTAGGTTATTCACAACCTTCTACACAAATCAATCATTCTATTCCTTTGAACACTTCTATGGCTAGTATTCCTACTTTCACTTCAAACATTATGGCTACTTCAACTCAAAATGTCATACCTACAACCATTAGTAATGGGGGCAATCCCTCTTCTTCATTAAATACTCCATCTTTAACTATGCCTTCAATGAGTATTCATATTGTCTCTCAACCAATCCATGTGACACAAGTTGGCAATTCAATCGATAATTTTACTCCTCCTTTTAGTGTCCCATTCCCACTCAATCATCACCTATGCTTAATTACCATAGTGTCCCACCACCTTATTCTCAATCAATGCCTTCTTTCAATAACATCACACCACCTTCTTAATCAAACATGTCTAGCATAAATTTTTAACCGAAGAAACCATTAATAACCTTGCTCAAATTGTGTCTTCATTGCAACAACAAATTGCTTCTATGAGTCAATCCAAGTTTAGTGTGCCCACATTTGATGTTGTGAGCCCACTTTCTCTTGATATTGTTAGAGTTGTCCCTCCTAAACATGTTGAAGTCCCTCAATTGGAACTCTATAATGGTAAAGGTGGCCCTTTAACACATGTTAAAACATTACAAACTTTGTGTACTAACTTTTCTTATGATCAACAATTGCTTGCCAAATTGTGTACTAGAACATTAAGAGATAAGGCTTTACAATGGTATTTCTCTTTGCCTTCTTATTTTATTACTTCTTTTCAACAATTTCAAAACAACCTAGGTCCTAAAATAACTTTGACCAATTTAATGCATTGTAAACAAGGTATTACAGAAAAAGTGACTAATTTCATTGATAGATACAAACATTTGTGTTCTCAAATTTCTTTTCCAGTGCCTAATAATGATATTCAAATAATTTTCATTTCTAATTTGCAAAAAGACATTAGGGAAAAACTACTCTTTTCTGAGCTTACTTCCTTTCTACAGTTGTGCGCAAGACTTCACAATTATCAACTAATTGTGAGTCAAATGGAGCAATATGTTGGAATCCAATAACACTGAGAGGGGGGGAGGGGGGTGGATCAGTTTTATACCAAGAAGTCCAATTTTAGCCTTAATAAAACATGCACACACCAACCGGTATACCGGTACATACAAAATTGAAAGAAGTAAAGCAACCAATAAGCCAATCACATAAATGAGAACCATAACACAAAATTATACATGGAAAACCTCAAAAAGGAAAAACTATTGTGGGATTTGTGACCCACAATATCAATCCACTGGCCATATGAAGAGATATTACAAAATATAAGGGGCTTGCACTTGCAGGAAGGCTTACATCCTAGAGCACACTGCTCAATGACAAAAGGAGACTCACTGACTACATTTAAATCCAGACTACAATCTGGAGAAGTGTTGAACTACTAAGATAGCATCTTTTATGCCAGAATACAGTTTCGGTTTAAGCTCTGTCTATTTTGATCTGAAACCCTAAACCCTTTACCAAAATAACCCTTACAAAAATATCCTCACATACATAGTCTCTCTGATATATTTTACATTATATCACATCCACATATCCATCACTATCTCTATATCAAAAATGATCTAATCCAACTGACCTATATACCCTATACAACTTATCATGCCTTATGTCGGCTTACAAAGATTATTACAATATCAAATTACATGTCGACTAGATAACATAAATGCATGAATATCAAAAACATTTTCTGATGCGGATCCAAGAGATGTTAACCTCTAATACTGATAACCATATTCTAGACCATGTCGGTCTGCATTTCTGGTAACCAAAGAAATCCTTCTATCATGTCGATGCTTGTGCCCGTGCTGATGTAGTGTTTGTGAAGAGCTTGCCGGTACACAACTGAACCAAAACATGAAGCTGGAACAAGATACCATGTTGCCATCAATGAAAACATAGTGAAACCAACCAATTGAGTGTCAATTTATAACATAATCTACTCGTATGGCTCCGAGTGATAAGGGTGAGAGTGCTCAACAACCGTTTGTGAAGTTCAAACCAAACAAAGGCTTCATCAAATTTAGTGACACCATCAATAGCAAAAATGTGAATGCTACAATAGGTGTGCCTCCTATTTCTAGATTTTTCGAAAGAGAGAGAGAATTTACTCCTTTGAATGAATCTTTATATAGCATCATGTCTCATTTGTTACAAAGAAATGTTATTAAACTTCCTCTAATAAAACTAGTTGACCCCTCCAAGGAAACTTCACCTCACTTTGATAATAATTATTTTTGTCAATTTCATCATCAACCTGGTCATGATACTGAAAAATGTTCTGCATTAAAATGTAAGATTCAAGACTTGATTGATAATAATACTATATCTATGGCAGGTGTGAATGATAAGGGAAACAAATTAGTAGATCCTCCTACTCAAAATCTTAAGATTTTTATTGATCCTTTACCCTCTCATACCTCTAATGTGATTGATACCGAACATAATTTTTTCTCTCCCTCTAATGTCACTTTCACATCTCCAAATGTGGTTAATATGGTAGAGAAACAAGAAACACATAAGGACCCATGTATCACATTTTCTCCTAGTGAGACCATTAAGGCACCTGATGGCCCTTTATACATAGTTGTGAAGATCCAAGGCAAACCTTGTTGTAATGTGCTTATTCATCCCTTGAGCATGGTTAATGTCATCACTAAAGAATATCTTTATACTTTACATTTGCATCAACCAATCTATGATGATACTAATGTGGTCGTTAACTAGTTATTTGATATTCCCCTAATCGATAGAACTAATCTTTTGCCTAAGGAAGATTCCCAACCTATTCCTATGGATGAAACTATGCCTTTTCCTAGGAAGAACAATAATATTCCTCCCAAGGTTAGACCTATACCTCCTTATGATGGACCAAGTCTCTTTCCTACACCAAACATTCCTCCTTTATATGGTGAAATTTTACCTCCTTCCTCTTATAGAGAGAAGAGACCGACCTCTCCTCTTGTTCAACCTAAAAGAACTCAAATTAACCATCCAACTACCAAAGATAAGAACTTTCCTCCTTCAACAAATATTCTTCCTTCTTCCCAGCCTTCTGCTAAGACTCGAAGGAATCTTTGTGTGAGAGAACACCGATGAAAACATTGTGTTAGAGCTTGTGAAGTTGTTTCTCAAACTATTCAATCTCCCAAAACACCAACATTTGACATGATTCCATTTTCTCCTCAACAAGATGTTGAACCTAAATCTCCAAATCATAAGTTGCAAAATGCATGTAATGGTTTTACTTCTATTCATGTTAGAGCTTCTCTTTTTATAAATCTTGATGAAGAAATGGGTGAAAATCTTATTCATGATGGCAATACAACTTTGTTGGCATTCTACACTCTTATGAGAATAGTTAATGTTGTCATTGATGGCAACCATATGGCAACCAACTAGAAAGTCACCAGCAATTGGTTTCTACATGCCCAACATCACAAACTTCATACATCAACAGACATCGGCACTGATAGGCACTTCACATGCATTCAGATTACATCGGCAACAAAGCATATCGGCACTCCAGCCGACATGGGATGAAGTTTTGTTTATATGAATTGTTTTGTAATATAATTATCTTTTGTAAGATGACATGGTATATTGTAAAAGACTCATATATTTATGAGATCTTATAGGTCATTTTGAGATAAGGAAAGGTAATAGTAAAATGTATAGGCGAATATTGTATAAGGTGATATAGTTGACAGCGAAGGTTTTGGTTATTGACTGAGCTTAAATCAGTACTGAACCTAGCATGAGAGATGTTGTTTTGAGTAGTACATTGTATTGGATTTGATAATCCATTTTGTAGTCAATGTGACTCTTTATAGAGTAGTGATCTTTAGGCTGTTGGCCTCCCTACTTGTGCAGGCCCCTCATTGTAAGTAATATTTATTCATTGGCCAATGAGTAAATATTATGGGTCACAAATCCCACTGAGGTTTTTCCCACACCGGGTTTCCTCATTAAATATCTTATGTTATGGTGTGTTTCTATGTTGTCTCTATTATTTTTGTTTATTACATTAATTCTTATTTACCGGTACACTATTTTGGGATGCAAAGTTATAAATAAGTTTAATTATTCTTCTAACCGGTTAGACACTGATTCACCCCCCCCCCTTCTCAGTGTCTTTGGGACTATCATTGAATCTAACAATTGGTATTAGAGCCTGGTCCTCTATTTTCAAAAGCCTAACAGCTTGAGGAAGATTCTGACACCGGTACATATGGACAACTTAAGAAAAGAGTTGGAAGGAGCTCTTGAAGATTTTGATGCAAAAAAATTGAAGAAAATCAAACTTGAAGATTATCTGAGGATTGCATAGGAATTCATTAAAGGACTTCACGAGAACTTTTCTATAGCACAAAATAAAAGAAAAGAACTTCATGAGAAGATGCAAAATGATGATGATGAAAAAGAGACTCTTAGAGACATTGCAAATAAGTTGAGACAAGAGAACAATAATATGAAGAGTGAAATGCAAGATATGACTATGAGGTTATGTAAGGATATTGAAGATAGGAAGAAGAATGAAGAAGACTTGACTAGGAGACTTAATGATGCTGGAAATGAAAATTTGAGACTTGGTCATGAAAATGATATGTTAAAGACAGATCTGATTCACATGCAACATGATAAAGTTGAGCTAGTGAGACAAGTTGGGATTCTAGAAAATGAGTTGTCTACTGAAAATGAACACAAAAATAAATTCAAGAAAAGTTCAGAACAACTTGATAACATGCTTTAAAGATAGAAACCTGACGGAGATACTAATGGACTTGGATTTGAACATGGAGAAAGTTCTGGTACTGCAAACAATCAAGATCATAACAAATCGGTAAGACAACCTAATGATTATAAATTTAATGGGAAATTTTTTAATTTCAACAAGTATGGTCACAAAGAAAATTAGTGTAGATTCAAAAATAATCAGAATACAAACTCACCCATTGGTCAATGTTCCAAATGCAACAAAGTTGGTCATAATTTAGAAAACTATAGAATGAATGCGAAATGCTATGTTTGTGGAAGATTTGGGCATTTATGGAAAGGCTATTCAGAGGAATAATGTAACTTGTTATGCATGTAACAAGATTGGACATATTGCTAAATTATGTAGAAGCGAGAATGCATCGGCAAACAACAAAGGATCTACTTTGAAGGGCAAAGAAAAGGTAGATAAAGTAAAACAAGAATTTTAAAAACAATGGATTAAGAAGAGTGATCAGAGAATTGATGAAACTATATCTTAATCGGTAGAACAGATTAATCCTCCACCGACAGGAGATTCTTCATCTAACTAAGGAATAATCCTTAGGGGGTATTGCAGCAAGTTGAAGATCATGCATTCTACCCTTGGTTGATGGTGAGAAGATACATTTCTACTTTACGGATGGATGTATTAAGTTTTCACTTAACCAACGAGCATTTAATGTAGTTTAAAGAACCTTTTTGGCTATAAAGCATCGGGAAACCCTCATTTAGAACTCACCAAGCATTCAAACGATTTGAGAGTGCGAAATTGAGCAAGGCATTCTAAGGCGAAGCTGTGAAGTGATTTTCAAGCATTCAAAATTTTGATTTAGAGGTATTTATCTTTGAAATGGCTTCCTCATCTTCTATTCCAAAGTTTATTTTGAACCCTACCATTGTGGAAAATGTTAAACACCCTAGACTCGTATTCAAGATTATCCCTGAAATTGCGAAACAAGATGATTTTGTAGGAGCTTTTTCAAAAATTCCTAAGGGTGTAGCATTTGCAGAAGACCCTAGAATTTACATACATTGCAACATAGAAAACCTAGGGACTGAGGAGTTGAAGAAAATATTTAATGACGTCATTTTTGATGAAAATTGAGTAATCAAAACTGAACATAAGGTTGTGGAAAATTTAGGTTTTGTAGAGATTCTTAACATTCCTAAATTTCCTAAGGAAGTTGTCAGACTTGTATTAAGCAGAGTCCATGAATAATTCATGTGGTTAGAGTCAGTTTGCAAGATAACAAGGGAAGCAATTAAGGCAGTTACTAGTGTAGTCACATAAATCTGTCCACTTAATTAAATGAATACTTAGTATTTATTTGATTATTTAACCATCAATTAATAATTAATTAAATTAATATTTAATTAATTCATCTTAACCCTCTTCTCCTATTAATTAAATAAATTAGTCAATTTATTTGATTTAATTCACTTAACCAAATTCAGACCATTAATTAAATAAATAAATCATATTTGTTTAATTAAATCTTCTCTCACATTTAAATAAATTAATATTTATTTAAATCCCCCAAAATCCCACCTCTCACATTTAAATAAATTAACATTTATTTAAATCACCTTTATCCTCTACCCACTTGTATTTTCCTACAAAAGCAAGTTGCACAATTATTTTAAATAAATAATTTATTTAAATCACCTTTATCCTCCACCCACTTGTATTTTCCTACAAAAGCAAGTTGCACAACTATTTTAAATAAATTATTTATTTAAAATCCTATTTATCCTCACCCACTTGAAACCTTTAATGGTTTCCCTTAAAGTATTCAAACTTGATGGCTTTAAAGTCTTCAAACTTGATGGCTTCCTTCTATAGTCTTCTTAAGACTTTAATGGTTTTCCTTAAAGTCTTCAAGCCTTTAATGGTTTCCCTCAAAGTCTTCAAGCATTTTAATGCTTTATCTTCATTTTTCTCATTTAAATAAATTAATATTTATTTGAATATTTATCCAAATGCAAATTACACCATTTAATTGAAATAAATGATTTTATTTTAATTGAAAATACCAAAATTTCTCCCACTTGCATGCCTAAACCCCTTCTAGAATTTTCTAATCACTTTTAAATAACCTAACCCCTTCTCTAAACTTTGTCACATTCCTAAGCAAAAGGGAAGTCACTTCTCAAACCCTCAAAGTCTTTGATAACCATTAAAGGCTTTCAACCTTCAACCACTAAATGGCTCAAAGTCTTTGATAACCATTGAAGGCTTTCAACCTTCAACCGCTTAATCCCCAAAGTCTCCAATAACCATTAATGGTTACCTCAAACCCTCCCACATGGTTAAAACATTTGTTTTGACTCAACCTCTACCCAACCCAAAGGTCTCATCAGGCCATTAATGCTTTGACCATGATTATCTCTTAAACATTTACACAAAGGTTTATCCTTGGATTAACTCTTAATCAAGTGGGTAATCTTAATTTGGACTTGACCCTTAGCCTCTAGATAACCATGAGGTCTTCTCAGGCCTTTAATGCCTCCAACCTCTTATCTCAACCCAATCCTATGTTGACACTTGTCACCATTTTATTGGTGCCAATTGTGCACATGGATCCCCAACTTTCAAACTTGGCCCTTGATTAAACCATTCAATCTTAACCCTTCATTTCCCCATTTCTTCTATAAATAGAACCCTTCTCCTCAAACAAAAGAAAAGCATTAGAGTATTGTTGTTATACTGGCATTAGCATAGAGCTTTTTCATAGCATCACTATCTACTCTTGCATAGTATTTGCTTATCATATTCAACCATCTTGAATCTCCATATGGCATCCATGGCTAGTGCTAAAAGCTGAGAGCTACACTCATTTGGGACTTGGAGAGGAGAGGAACAAGGGAGGAGCAACTATGAGCATCTTGATTAGCTATTTTATTCTATGTTTATATTCTTTCTATTTCATGCTTAATATCTCTCTTGATATGCCTATTTAGGATAATCTTTTGTTGCTAACACTAACATTTGTTTCTTGTGCTCTTGTGTGTGTTGCCATCAAACATATTTTCTAATCCTTTTTGTAGAGCATCAACTAGTTTACCTTCAACCGGTAGTAGACTTGATAAAACCAAGAAGATACCTAACAGAGGAGTTATGGATTTAACTAGAGAAACATTTGATAACAGGTCACTTAGAGTGAATGATGTTAAGGACATAAATGTAAGATATGTGAGTATGGTACTAGGTTACTAAGCTACTCATGCAAATAGACTAAATTATGTTTCTAGTCTATGTATTCACAGTGCATATGAGATGGTAAATAATAATGTTAAGATTGATGTGTGTGAATATCTTAAGGATTAATTAATTGACAACCTGGAGAAGATTAAGGGAGACAAGAAGGGTACTTTCCATTTTGGAAACCTTTAGGTATGTCTGATGGTGTACTTTACCAAGGAGATACCCAACATAGGTCACAAGGATTTTGGTTATTACATTCTGGTAGGAAAATAGATACAAGATGCTTTCACCAGTATGGGCACTGACTATGTTAAGAACATTATAGACTATTTCAAGACATTCCATTCTAAGATGAGAGAAAGAGAGAGACTACCACAGAGCATAGTTGATAAATATGACAAGGAAATATTCTTTGTCATTAAGAGAGATGAAACTTGGATGGAAGAAGCAATACCTAGAAATATTTGGGTTACAGAGATGGGTTAGGAGGTAGATCTACATGTTTTGGAAACATATGATAAAGGCCTACTTGATGCACCAAGGGAGTCGTCTGAGGAATTCTTTGGTAATATAGAAACTATTGAAAGTAATGTATCTATGTAAAAAAGGATTAAGAGAAGAGAAAAAAAATTCAGAGATGCCTCAAAGAAGGTAAAGGAAATCAAATAAAATGTCATGAACATCAGTGGTATATTGACAAGTGAACTTGAAGGACTATAATTTGAAGCACATGTTTTATTGGTTGTAACATCTTCTGACATTGATAGTGGTAAGGCTGCTGAGTTTAAAAGAGTAGAAAGGAAGAGAAAACCCTCACCAGCACCCTCTCCTTCACCTAAGAAAACCAAGACACTAAGGAAGAAAAATTAGGCAGTTAGGGAACCAAAGAAGAAGCTTACACCTAAGAAGAAATAGACACTGATTACCCCCACATTAGATGATTTACTGAATGAGATAACAGAGGAAGGTAATTTGTCTAATGTAAGCAAATGGTGTAATTCTTTTAATGATTCTGACAAAAACATCATTGAGGAAAGAATTGTTCTACACTTGGATATATACAAGAAAGTTTTGATAGAATTGATTGATGAGCTACCAAATGATCTATACATGAGATTAGAAGCAAAAAGGCTTCTGTAATGGAATTGGATAAGAAATTGAAAGTTGAAGCCCTCTTGGCTTTTCACCCAGTAAACTCCAAGGAAGAAATAGATGAACTTATCTCTAAAGCTAACTAGTCTGTATTTGTTAGTGGACACCGACAAGTAAGCCTAATGGCTAGAAGAGTTAAGGAGATTGCAGATGAGACTGCAGATAAATGGGATATATTCTTTGTTGAAAAGGAAAAGCAAGAGGAAAAGAGCAGAGCTAAAAAGACATTCAAAGTATATTAGAAAGATAAGGACAAGGGTAAAGGCAAAGTTGGTATTCCAAACATAAAGGTTACAGATAATCTTCCACCGCCTCCTTTGGATAGACCACCGATACACTCAGAAGATCCACCGGTTACTGATACTGAAGGTATAACACATGACAATACTAATCCAGAGTCTGAGATACTCTTTACAATGAATGTTGATACTTAGGAGGTAAACATTGTTGTGGACAAGGAATTTTCAGAAGTCAAGATAGATAATGTTGATAATAGCAAGATTTCAGAGAAACTAACACAAACAGTTGACTCTCAGGAAACTGAGATACCGACTCAAACAAAGCGATCGACAGAGACTGAAAAACCTACAGAGGACAAAGGTACTAGCATAGGGCCACCAAAATCTAAGAAACCGACACTAGAACTTTCAGAGAAACAAACTGAGGCAAAGGTTCATGTTGAGACAGAAAAACTGACAGTTACAAAGACACTGAAACAATCTGGGAAACCATTAATGGTTGAGGTGCAAACATAGATAGATCCACCAGAGAAAAATAAAAGAAAAAAGGATACATCTGATGGAAATAAGGAGGAGATACTGAAGTTGATTGGTCAAACATTTGTTGAGATGCAATCTACAGCAGAACCGAGTACATCTACAGGTGAATTCAGACCTACCAATTTCACAAAGGTACTTTTGAATTCTATAAAGAGGATAATTGATTGCAATGTATTGGCTTTTAAGGCAATTGATAACACTTTACCTATTCTAAAGATGATTGCACCTACATGTCAAATAGATAACATTAAGGATTCTTTAAGTAAATTGGACACATTGTCCAAATTCATTTCTGATAATGTTATAACTATAGAAAAGGTGAATGAGGATATCATAAAGGAGAGAGTTGAAAAAGAGAAAAACACATTCTTTGAAAACACCATAAAGAATTGTACTGATCATGTGGATACACTTTTACCGGTACTCAATTCTACAATTTTGGAGTATAGTTAGCTATATAGGGAAGCATGTAAACCTCACTATTTGATTGAGGACATTGATAAGGAGATCAAGAAGACATAGAAAGAAATTGATGACATTGCGGATAATATTATAGGTTCATCCGAACTCATATCAGTTTTTGAGTAGGAAATGGCAGTTTTTGAGGATAAATTAGAAAAACTTGAGAAAGAGAAGGCAAGGATAAGGTCTAATGCATGGGAACTAAAAGATAAAATTGGTTTGAGGTTGGATAATCTAATTACTCAGAGAACTGAATTGTCTAAGGCAACAGTACAAGGAGAACGATCATCGAAGCAGAAAATGCACTATCTCACCGGTATGATCTAGCAAACTGAGGCAATTTTAGATGAAAGCAACAAGTTTATGCAGAGTCTGAATATGATTTTGGTGGACATCTTTCAGATTGTAACCAACTGGTTATAAACCTTGAGGTAGCATTTTTTGTACTCTCTTGATTATTTATGACATCTTTTATCATTAATGTCAAAGGGGGAGTAGTGGAGAGAAAAATGCATGTACAGAGGAGATCACTTGCTCAGGGGGAGCACATCTTTTTGGATTTCAATTTTTGGATAACGGTTTTGATTTTTCTCATGAGTGTTGCCATCAATGCCAAAGGGGGAGATTGTTGGCATTCTACACTCTTATAAGAATAATTGATGTTGTCATTGATGGCAACCATTTGGCAACCAACTAGCAAGTCACCGACAATTGGTTTTTACATGCCCGACATCACAAACTTCATACACTGACAAACACCAGCACCGATAGGCACTTCATCAGTATTTGGATTACATCGGCAACAAAGCATACTGGCACTCCAGCTAACATGGGATAAAGTTTTTTTTATATGAATTGTTTTGTAATATAATTATCTTTTTTAAGCCGACATGGTATATTGTAAAAGACTCATATATGTATGAGATCTTATAAGTCATTTTGAGATAAGGAAAGGTAATAGTAAAATGTATAGGTGAATATTGTATAAGGTGATATAGTTGACAATGAAGGTTTTGGTTATTGACTGAGTATAAACCAGTACTGAACTTGGCATGAGAGATGTTGTTTTGAGAAGTACATTATATTTGATTTAATAATTCATTTTGTAGTCAATGTGACTCTTTATTGAGCAGTGAGCTCTAGGCTATTGGGCTCCCTGTATGTGCAGGCCCCTCATTGTAAGTAGTATTTATTCATTGGCCAGTGAGTAAATATTATGGGTCATAAATCCCACCGAGGTTTTTCCCCACACCAGGTTTCATTGTTAAATATCTTGTGTTATGGTGTATTTCTGTGTTGTCTCTATTATTTTTGTTTATTGCATTAATTCTTATTTACCGGTACACTATTTTGGGGTGCAAAGTTATAAATAAGTTTAATTATTCTGCTAACTAGTTAGACACTGATTCAACCCCCCCTCTCAGTGTCTTCAGGATTGCAATTGAATCTAACAAACTCGTAATGCTTCTGATAGTGAATATGAATATGTTGATGTTGACAAACATTTATCTGCAAAATTTTCAAAAGCCTTAATCGTAGCTCCTAGAAATCAACAAAGTGACTTAGCACATGAGCATACTCCTTGTTTGGATCTTGTGATAGCTCCATCTATTGTGCTCGATGTCACTCCTCTAGCCTGTTTCCAACCTTCCCAAAATAGTGATCAGCAAGATTGAGAGGAGGATGTTATACTAGACTAGCTACATTAGCATCGTGGATCCTCTACCTCTCTCCTTTCTTTCTCTTTTGTGACCATTCTTCTATGTGTATCCCTATTCTTCTATTTTCTATCCCTATTGATGTCTACTTGAGGATGATGAAAAGCATTGAGATCTCTTTTGGTCTCTTTCATGTTGACTCAAAAGACACATGTGTTCCCTTTCTTCCAAGGTAATTTCCTTTCTTTGGGGAAGGAGGACTAATCAATGCATATGTATACATGAGTTATCATACATCATACTAACCCCAAGGAAATCAAATTCACCTCGTGGTTTGTGTTTTGTGTTCATTATCCTTGGGTTTATTCCTCGATTGGGGGCTAAATCCCTGTGATAACATGCTCCCTCTCTTTCTCTCTCTTAGGTGTACCCTACCTTAAAGCAATCGCTTCTGATAAGGCATGTGCGATCACTTTAACATGAGGGCATACACTCCACTCATATTTTCCTTCTTTATACTTGGAGTTAATTAGTGAACTTGGCTTTGCTTTGTAATTTTTGGTATCCTTTCTTGTCGTGACTCATAATGAGGGAAACTATACTACTTGCAGTCATGGTTCTCCCTCTTGATCTTCCCTTTTACTTTGTCAATCAAAGTTGTAAGATCCTTAGTCCACTGGGGGCTTGGTGTATCTTGCCTCCTTGACATGGTGAAAGTCTTTCAATCTTGTGTCCTTGTACTTTACCAGTAGTATTGGTGTATGCTTATACTCTCGCTAAAGTGGGGGCTAAATGTAGTGTCATAAAATTTTGACCCTTGCAATTTTTGATCGCATTTGGGTCTTTGCATTGGCGGATGAATCCCTAAGCCTAATTGGAGACTTGAAACATGCTCATGCCACCAGGAACTTGCATTTTCCATCATTCTGCATTGTCTCTTAGCTGTTGCCTATCCTAGATAAGGGCAGACAGGGGTGTGGCACCCTTGTCCTAGCCCTATTTTTGGCTCCCTTTAGTCGTATCTTGCATTGAGCTTGTCAATTGTTAAGTGGGAAAAGTTTCCTTATGTCGGCCTAAGGTGGAAAATTATCTAAACACCCTTAATTGGAAAGTATATAAGGATAACTTCCTCTCCTATTTTGCATAAGTTAGACAGTTGCATCATAAGTTGATAAGTGAAGTTGAGCATAAACATTCAAGCATTCATTCAAACATTGAGCATTTCAAGTCTCCTTTCAAGGCTAAGTGTTGCATTCAAGTCAAGGATTCAACCATTGAAGAGGAGATTTCTATCAACACTCAAGACATCCTATTTCGCATATCCTTTCAAGAAAATTCATTGACATTTCAATTACATCCCTTTCTTAAGGTGGATTTTACTTCAGACATTTCCTTTCATTTACTTGCAACAGTTTTCAACCACTTGGTTATGTAGCATCGTAAATTGTATACCCTTGCTAGGGTGGTACAATTCCACGCTTGGTTTAGCACCCGCCTTAGTTTGTTTTGCATCTTGCATTTCTAATTACTTTAAGCATTTAATTAATTAATTTTTTTAAATTTAAATTCATATTTCATAACTCACACATTATAAAGTTAGGCCCTAAACCCTAAGTGTGCCCCTTTTCATCTTATTCCTTCCATTAATCCTTAAATCATAAACCCTAATTATGTCCTATTTTGATCTTTAAGGCCCGATTTCACATATCAAAATTGTAGTCACATAAATCTGTCCATTTTAATTAAATGAATATTTGCTATTTATTTAATTAAAAACCCACTAGCCATCAGTTAATTAAATTAACATTTAATTAAATTATTCTTCAAACATTCTCCTATTAATTAAATAAATTATTCAATTTATTTTAATTAATTCATTAAACTAAATTCACAATCAATTAAATGAATAAATTCTATTTATTTCATTTAATCCCCTTTCCTCTTTTAAATAAATTAAATAAAACATTTATTTAAATCATTAAATCCCCCCACTTGCATTCTCCTAAAAATGCAACTTACACCTATTTGTTGAAATAAACGAATTGTATTCTAATAAAAATCCTATTTTCCCTCACCCACCAAACCCACTTGCAATCCTAATCCCCTTCTAGATTCTTCTAACCCCTTCCTAATTAGCCTAATATATCCCCTAATTATTGTCACATTCCTAAGCAACTTGAAGTCACTGCTCAAAGACTCCAAAGTCTTTGAAAAGCATTGAATGCTTTATGTGTTCAACAATTTAACCTCTAAAGTCTTCCAAACCACTAATGGCTCTTACATGACCATTAATGGCTTTTACATGACCATTTATGGTTAAATCCACTTGCACCCATGGCTAGGGACTTTGACCCCTAACTCAACCTTCATGTAACCCATGTTTCTCCTTAAGCATTTACTTCTTTGACCATGGTTATCCTCACTAACTCTTTCACAAGAGTTTATCCATTGGATAATAGCATTATTCTTTGAATAATGAATTTATTCACTCAACTCAACCTTAACCTTACCTCCCAAGTTAACCCTCAGGTCATGTCAAGCATTTAATACTTATTCCCTCTCCTCTCAACCCATCTCATGTTGACATTTGTCATCCTGGGATTGGATTGAAAGTCCTCACGTGGATCTTACACCATTCAATCCTAACCCTTGTTGAGATTACTCAATCTCAACCATCCATTGCTCCATTTTTCCTATAAATAGAGCCCATTTCTTCATAATCCAAATCTTGAAAACTTGTATGCATTTACATTATAGTCATTTTTAAATAGAGAGCATTTAGCATAAATCATTCATATTCACTCTTTTGGTTTAAAATCAACACTAGCTAATTAGATAATCTCTTATTTTAGCTTCTGTTCACATTTGCATAGCATTAGATTAATCATCTTTCAATCTTGAACCTCCATAAGGCATCCATAGTGCAAAAAGCTACTGAGAGCTACACTAATTTGGAACTTGGAGAGGAGAGGAACAAGGGAGGAGGAACTACAAGCATGGTGGAAAGAATTTGGAGATGCCTTGTGTTTGTTTTCATAGTTAAATGCTTCATTATGTTTTTAGTGTCTCTCTTGGTAAGCCTACTTAGATTAGTCTTTGGTTGATTAACACTAATATTTATCTTGGTTTCTTGTGCTTCTTATGTGTTATACCACCATAGGTTTTTCTAACCATCCTTTTTGCAGAGCATCAAAAACATCTCAGAATCGGCTGTAACTTTGGGATCTGCTCTAATATCATCATATCTAACGACCCTAAAAATTTGGTGAAAAGTTGGTCGGACCATGTGCAAGGGCAACACGGTCCCTGACATTTTTCTCAAAATTTTGGGAGCACAGTTCTATGATATTATAAGGCTTAACCCTAAAAATATTGGTAGGAAATTCAAATCCTAGGTTGGCCTAAAGATGAAATTAAGATCTAGGGTTTCATACATAAGAGCTCTCTTTCTTCATTTGAAGAGATAAGGAATCAAATCTGTAAAAAGCTTTTGGAGTGATTACAAGGAACCTTCTATTTACTGAAAGAGAAAATCTTTTGAAGTCTTCAACAAAATTCAACAATAGCTATGAAGAATTCATCAAACATTCTTTCATCAATTGGGGGCTTTTGAAGATATCAGAAAGCAATAAGAGATCGCCAATTGAAGATTGGCTTATACCTCTCCCTTGGGGTTGGGTATGGTTTCATGTTGCTTCTATGTCTTTTTATGAGCTTCATTACATCAATTTGATTTACATTCATTCTTTAGATCACTTTGCATCATTGATTTATAGCATTTACTTTGTCAATTACAAGCAATTAGGGTTTACTCTTTAGGGTTGCTCTAGATTGTTTACTCTCATCCTAGGATCTTGCGAACACACAAGGTTCTTGCACACACTGTATTACTATAAAAATTAGCTATTTGTTGAGGTGGAAATCACCAAAATAGGGGTTTGACTAAGGAAAAACCCCATATAGTTACCCAAACCCCTATTTCAGCTACAAGTGCAGATTCAGGAACCGAGCATCGCTACAACTTTCAGGACCGACAGAGCGCACAAAAACTATTTCGAGGGTCATATTTGGTCAAAAAACACTAGAAAAGGGGTGTGGTACCCTAGTCCTACCCAGGACAAGGGCGTGACACCCTGGTCCTCTCTATTTTTCAGCAGAATTTGGTAGATCAGTAGTTTAGAATCCAAAGATCCCAGGCTGTCAGGTACAACTTCTTGTCTACAGAATCAGGACAAGGGTGTAGCACTCTGGTCTCGGACATTTTTGCTCATATTTTTGGTAAAGGTGCACCTCTGAATTTGTCTCTTAATTTCTAATTTTTAGCAATATATCAGTTATTCTCAGTTTTGTATTTCCAGATTAGGGTTGTTAATGCATACTTGTATTCTAGGTCACATCATTCAAATCTGCACTTTTACATCACTTCTTCATCTCATTTTCAGCAAAGGAATAGAAACCCTAAGAGGTAATCCTTGTCTCTCTCTTCCTCAAAAGAAGTAGCCAAAGTGTTATACCTCTCTAGAAACTTTCATATTCCACGGTGTGTATATGAGAGTAGGATTAGGGCTTGTTTGGATAATATTGATAGTTCTGATACTTAATATAAGTATAGATCCAATAGCCAACAAGATGAGAGGGGGGGGGGGGGTGAATCAAACAAACTTAATCTGCCATTAAAACATCAGATTCAACCTCGGTAACATATACTATAGTAAAATAACCAAAACTGTTAAACATGCAAACTCAAAAGCATATAAACATCATAAACTTCATAACACTAGATTTAACGTGGAAACCCAAATAGGGAAAAACCATTGTGGGATTTCGGACCCACTAAGAAATATACTCTTCTAGGGAATGCTCGGTTAAAAGAAAATCCTGTTAAAGATTACAAACACATTGCTAGATGTGACCCAGTTAAGGGATTTCCCTCAGATCTATTAGGATCTTCACCTTGTTAGAAGTGACCTTGTTAAAGGATTTCAAACACTCAATCAGAATGTCACCTTGCTAGAGGGTTTTACAAATAAGACTGTTAAGTCCACTTGGTTAAGATATTTTTTGTCACTTTCTCAAAATAACAGTAATAAAAATCTATCTACAACTTCACATCTAAAATGCTAAAGCAGATTCCTATTTGTTCAATACAATCTAGACATAGAACTAATCTTGTCTATCTGTTGGGCTTCTATACTCTGTTATTCAAACAGGTCTTCAAGCTTCTATGCTCAGTAATCACTATGTAGCATCCATGTGCATACACTTGCCCGCATACATTGTTTATCAACAGTTTCCTATTTATAATCAATTAGGTAACCGCTTAATCTCCTTGATCACATTTCCCATGATTAATCATAGCCATCAGATCTTCAATCTTGTCCAAGTTCAATGCATCTTTCGATCTGAAAATATTTTACCTTGCCTTGGAACTTGTGCCAGGGTATTGCGGTTCAATCTATGTTGTAGATCTTCATGCCAACTTTCCATTGCCTTAGATTCATTAACAAACTTCATGCACGACTTACCAATCATTAAATCAATTCTAGCTCATCAGCTTCCTTCATTAAATAACGCATGCAAACATTTGATGCATTTTGTTATAGCTCGGTTACAATTCGGTAACAACTCGATTATAACTCGGTGAATACTAAACTTCACTTGGTAGACATTCTGCCTTCATTAACCGATAGCGATAACCTTAGGGTTTACCGACTAGGTTCTTTGCTTGGTAACATAGTATAGTATTATCCTTACAATTTACAACATATGTATGATGTTAAAACAATCTAAATGTCATGATCTCATCATTCTCTGACTCGGTAGTAGTTGCCCATTGAATACCTTATTCATCATAATCTTTCCTGTGTCTTTTACAGACATCTTTATACTCTTTTAAATCATTCTTCTCAAGATATGGCAACATCAGATTGAATTAGAAAATCAATTTCATGACATTAATGAAAAAATAATAATATCAAGACAGTAAACATCTTTAATCAGTTATATCCATAATCATCAACAACCTTCTCAATATCCTTATGAAATGCCAACAATCTTTCATTGTCTATTATAATGCAATATTGCCAACAATCTCCCCCTTTGGCATTGATGGCAAAACCAATTGATTTGACCTTAAAAGATTCAGATTGTTGTGATTCTGAAATGCTGAAATGCTCTCCCCCATACATTAGACTTCTCCTCTTTTCTTCAGTCTTCTTTCCAATCTGTAGTCTTCTCAATTTTCTTTTAGTCTTCTCCCTCTTAGTCTTCTCCCCCTTTGACAACAATGCCAAATATTAAAGAACTAAAACATAATTTCTTTCTCTATGAAGTGATTTTCCTACTGTTGTGTATCAACTAAGTCTCGGTCAAAGCATTTTGCCTTTAATTCTTGTTCCCTTTATTATTTCCTATAATATTTCCTGTACACCTTTAGAAAACATCCTAAAGTGTGTAATGTAGCATCATCTCCTAAAAGATATGCGATAGAGTCATCGGATTGATGCTTTCACCGAACTCGGTCAGTGAGTAGAAGATAGGGGTAGGACCCCTAACTTACTTCTGAGATATTCAAAAGTGTCCCTTGGTAGTGGCTTGGTGAAGATATATGTTATTTGTTCCATTGTGCTAACATACTCCAACACCACTTTTTTCTCTTGAGCTTCTTCTCTAAGATAATGATATTTGATAGAGATGTGCTTTGTCTTAGAGTGCATGATAGGATTTTTTGAAATATTAATGGCACTAGTACTGTCACAGAATATAGTTACTAGCTCGGTAACTTTCTCATTTATACCTTCCAATAGTTGTTTGATCCATGCAATGTTGGTACAATTTAGTGCTGCAGCAATGTATTCAGCTTCTGCTGTTGACTGTGAAACACATCCTTGTTTCTTGCTAAGCCAACTCACTAGTCTTTCTCCTAAAAAGAAAGCTCCTCCACTTGTACTTTTTCTATCATCAATGTTACCTTCCCAATCAGCATCAGTATAAACTTTTAAATCAAAATCATTTCCTTTCTGATATACTAAGCCATAATCCTGAGTGCCTTTCAAGTATCTAAAAATTCTTTTGATTGCTGTCATGTGTGTTTCCTTAGGATCTGCAAAGAATCTTGCAACTATACCTACTGCATGTGCTATGTCTGGTCTACTGTGAACAACATATTGTAGTTTTCCAATCATGGATCGGTAAAGTGTCTCATCAATAGATGCAGATTCATCATTCTTTGATAATTTACAGTTGGTAGTCATAGCAGTACTTACTGGTTTTGAATCCTCTACTCCAAATTTCTTCAAGATTTCCTTTATGTACTTGGATTGAGTAATGAAAATCTCATTTTTCATTTGTAGTATCTTTAAACCTATAAAATACTTTATCTCACCGATTAATGACATCTCAAATTCTTTGCTCATTTCATTTCCAAAGTTCTTGCATAAAGAGTCATTTCCACAAAATATAATATCATCAACAAATATGGCTGAGATCAGTATTCCATTTTCATCATTCTTCATGTACATGTTGTTGTTCTCACTTGTCCTTATAAAACCAATCTTAATCAAATAAGAGTGCAATCTTTCATACCATGCTCTAGGTCCTTGTTTAAAACCATATAAAGCTTTGTTCAATTTACATACCTAATCTTTATTATTGTCTTCAACAAATCCTTCAGGTTATTCAATAAAAACTTCTTCTTCTAATATTCCATTCAGAAATGCAGATTTGACATCCATTTGATATACCTTGAAATTTTTGAAAGCAGCATATGCCAACAATGTTCTTACTCCTTCAAGTCTAGAAACAGGTGCAAAAGTTTCACCATAATCAATTCCTTCTTCTTGAGCATAACCTTTGTAAACTAGTCTTGCTTTGTTTCGAATGACCTCTCCTTTTTCATTCAGCTTGTTTATGAAAATCCACTTTGTACCGATTACATTTTTGTCCTTTGGTCTTGGGATTAGTGTCCATGTGTCATTCTTCTTGATTTGATCAATCTCTTCTGTCATAGCATTTAACAAATCTTCATTGTTAAATGCCTCTTTCACTATTCTCGGTTCAAATTCAAATATCAAACATGTGTTCTATCTCAGTTTGTTCCTTGTCCTCACTGGATCATCCTTATCTCCTATAATCTGACTTGGTGCATGATGTCTTCTAACATACTTGGCTAATATAGGCTCGGTAGGCTCTGTATGATCTTCTTCATCACTCGGTAACTGGATATTCTCTTCATTTTCTTCAATAGTCTTCTCGGTAAGACTTCTTGGTTGAACATAGACAAATTCATCATAGTCTTTTGGTTCCTTGGAATTTCCTTCATCATTTCTTTATGCAAATTCATCAATTTTCACATTTGCACTTTCTACTATTTTGTTAGATGATTTGATCAGACATTTAAAAGCTTTGCTTCTAGAAGAATAACCTAGAAATGTTCCTTGTTCACTTTTCTGATCAAACTACCATTTCTATCATCTTTGTGAACATAGCATCTACTTGCAAAGATTTTAAAATAACTTACATTAGGTTTTTTATCATACCAAATTTCATATGGTGTCTTCAAAGTACCTTTCTTCAATTGTACTCGGTTCAAGGTGTAAACTGTTGTGCTTATTGCTTCTCTCCAAAATGTTTGTGGCACCTTCTTTTCAATCATCAGTGTTCTAGCACAATCCACAATAGATCTATTTCTTCTCTCAGCTATTCCATTCTGCTGTGGAGTTCTTGGTGCAGAGACTTGTCTTTTAATACCATGATCATTGCAAAATAAGTTGAACTCATCAGATGTGAACTCTCCTCCTCTATCTGATCTAAGACATTTTAGTTGTCTTCCTGTTTCATTTTCAACTCTTGCCTTGTACCATTTAAACATTTGAAAAGCTTCTGATTTTTCTTTTAAAAACATTACTGACATCATCCTTGAATAGTCATCCACAAATAATATGAAATATTTATCACCATAATAACTTTGAACTTTCATAGGACCATAAAGGTCAGTGTGCACTAGATCTAAAATTCCCTTAGATGTGTAAGACTTACTTGTAAAGCTTGATCTTGTCATCTTACCCATCTGGCATCCTTGGCACATAGCATTCTCAAGTTTTTCAAGACTCGGTAGACTTCTTCCTCGGTGCTTCTTACTTGTTTTGATCAGATTATCAAAATTGACATGACAAAACCTTTTATGCCATAACCAAGTATCATCTATCTTTGCATACAAACACTTGTTACGAGTTGAGTCAAGGTGAAATGTGTTACCTTTTATTTGTGTCCCGGTAGTAGCTAACTTTCCATTCTTGTCATGAACTTTGACAATTCCTTTTTGAAATTCTATTTGGTAACCTGTGTTGTTTAGCTGTTCTAAACTCAACAAATTGTATTTCAAACCTTCAACCCAATAAACATCATTGCATCTTGCATTGTCAAGAAGTGTTATAGATCCTTTACCTTTCACCAGACATGGTGCATCATTACCAAATCTAACATAGCCTCGATCATAATCTTCTAATATAACAAACTTGTGTTTATCTCCTATCATATGATGTGAGCATCCACTATCTATAATCCAAGAATCATTAGTTTTTATGTGAGATATTAGGGCTTTTTCTTCATACCTTTCTTCATCTGATCCATCTTTGATAGCCACATAAACTACTTCCTCTATATCAGTCTCATCTGATTTATCATCGTTAGATTCCTCATCAGCTATTAAGCATGTCTTTTTATCTCTTCTTCTGAAGTCTCGGTGTCCTCTGTAATGATTATCTTTTTATCTATAATCTCGGTAATCTCTCTTTTCAGTAAAATCTTTGTCAGGATAGTTAGAAGCCATATGTCCTATCTTATCATAATTGAAACATTTCAAAGGTAGTTTTCCTTTATACTTACCTATGCCTCTCGGTAACCTTTTGGCTAGTAGTGCTTCAAACTCTTCTTGCTTTCTGATTTCCTCATATAGTTTGTGTACTTCTTCCATGTTCTTATGAAATCTTTCACTTGCTCCACTGTGATTTCCTTCAAAGTACTTATACTTTCTTTCATTGTAATCGTTAGATTCATCAAGATGAAAAGAACTAAATGCAAATTCAACTTTATTTACCGAAGAACCACTGTTATCAAAATTACTTAACTCAAATGCATGTAGCTTACCAATAGTAGCATCTAAAGAAATTGGCATATTAGGTACAGACCTCAATTCATTGATTGCAGAGACTTGGATTGCATGAGCCGGTAGAAGGGTTCTTAACAACTTACTTGTTATATCCTTTTCTTCAATAGTTCCACCTGCTCCTTTGATTTGATTGACAATCTCCTTTAGTGTTGTACTATACTGAGTTATGTTCTCACCTTCATTCATTCTCGTAGATTCAAGTTGTCCTCTTAGACTATCTACTTTTGCTCTTTGAACATGGTCATCTCCTCCATATACTGATATGAGCTTATCCCACATTGCCTTTGCATCATTGTAGCCTTCTAGATCATTAAACTCTGAGTCAGTAAATGCAAATGTTATTTCCATCATTGCTTGAATATATTCTTGCTTTGCCTTTATCTCTTCCATAGTCAATGGATAGGTGCTTGGTGTAACAAAATAATTCTCCAAATAGTATAAAACATATTCTCCATCTCCTGATAGATGCAGCTTCATCCTTTTCTACCATGTAGAGAAACTTGACTTGTTCAGCTTTGGTGCATCCCTCTTATACATCCTTGGATCTTTAACTCAAGTGCCTTTAAACTTTTCTTTCGGAGTCCAAATCCCTAATACCAATTGATAGTTCTGATATTTAATATAAGTACAGATCCAATAGCCAACAAGATGAGAGGGGGGGGGGTGAATCATACAAACTTAATCTTCCATTAAAATATTAGATTCAACCTCGGTAACATATACTACAGTAATATAACCAAAATTGTTAAACATGCAAACTCAAAAACATATAAACATTATAAACCTCATAACACTAGATTTAACGTGGAAACCCAAATAGGGAAAAACCACTGTGGGATTTCGGACCCACTAAGAAATATACTCTTCTAGAGTATGCTCAGTTAAAAGCAAATCCTGTTAAAGATTACAAACACATTGCTAGATGTGACCCGGTTAAGGGATTTCCCTTAGATCTGTTAGCATCTTCACCTTGTTAGAAGTGACCTTGTTAAAGGATTTCAAACACTCAATCAGAATGTCACCTTGCTAGAGGGTTTTACAAATAAGACTGTTAAGTCCACTTGGTTAAGAGATTTTCTATCACTTTCTCAAAATAATATTAATAAAAATCTATTTGCAACTTCACATCTAAAATGCTAAAGCAGATTCCTATTTGTTCAATACAATCTAGACATAGAACTAATCTTGTCTATCTACTAGGCTTCTATACTTTGTTATTCAAATAGGTCTTCAAGCTTCTGTGCTCGGTAATCACTACGTAGCATCCCTGTATATACACTTTCCCACATACATTGTTTATCAACAGTTTCCTATTTATAATCAATTAGGTAACCGCTTAATCTCCTTGATCACATTTACCATGATCAATCATAGCCATCAGATCTTCAATCTTGTCCAAGTTCAATTCATCTTTCGATCTGAAAACATTTTACCCTGCCTTAGAACTTGCATACATTTCTTGGAACTTGTGCCAACGTATTGCAGTCCAATCTGCACTGTAGATCTTCATGCCGACTTTTCATTGCCTTAGATTCATTAACAAACTTCATGCATGGCTTACCAATCATTAAATCAGTTCCAGCTCATCAGCTTCCTTCATTAAATAACACATGCAAACATTTAATGCATTCTGTTATAGTTCGGTTACAACTCGGTAACAACTCGGTTATAACTCGGTGAATACTAAACTTCACTCGGTAGACATTCTGCCTTCATTAACTGATAGCGATAACCTTAGGGTTTACCGACTAGGTTCCTTAGGGTTTACCGACTAGGTTCTTTGCTTGGCAACATAGTATAGTATTATCCTTACAATTTACAACATATGTATGATGTTAAAACAATCTAAACATCATGATCTCATCATTGTTTGACTCGGTAGTAGTTGCCCATTAAATACCTTATTCATCCCCTTATTCATCATAATCTTTCATGTGTCTTTTACTGACATCTTTGTACTCTTTTAAATCATACTTCTCAAGATATGACATCATACTGAATTAGAAAATCAATTTCTTGACATCAATGACAAAATAATAATATCAATATAGTAAACATCTTTAATCAGTTATATCCATAATCATAAACAACCTTCTCAATATCCTTATGAAATGCCAATAATCTTTCATTGTCTATTATAATGCAATATTGCCAACAAATATGTTAGTATGTCTTCATTAAAGTATGTGGTATTAAATGATATTGTATTGTTTTGTCTACATTACTTCATTCTTAACAAGCATTTGTTTTCACTTGATAGTTTGTCTTGGATTCATTTATGTAAATTGTAATAGATTTACATTTTTATATGTGCTAGCATGTTATACAATTTCTTATGTATTGAGTAGGATATATCATGTGTTTAATTGGGTTTAAATAAATCACATTAGTCATATATTCTTAAGCTTAACACATTTTTCTTCTACATCATCAAGGTAGCATTTAATTAAATACATAGCTATTTGATTAAATCACACATGTATCAATTTAATCATGAATCATTGAGAAATCAATTACATGGAAATTAAATTAGACATACATGTTCATTACCAAATATGTTACTTTTAATCAAAGCAATGCATACATTATTTCAAAAATTAAAATAACATGTTTAAGACATGTATATCCTTGTACATCAAAAAAGGTATCACAATACGATCATCTCCTATCTCTAGGACTACTAGCTAAAGGATGGTGACTAGATGTCCCCTCCTGATCTAGTCGTGTGGGTTGACCTATGGGGGTGTATCGTGATGTGGAGCGTGAGCAGCTCTTGAGATCCCTCTCCATCACGATCTCATAATATGTGGTTTTCTTTGCATGAGCCACTGCCAGATCTCGCTCTGTCTGTTGTAGTATCTCTAACAAAGTACTCTCTCTCTCTCTCCAGACCTCCATCTCGACCTGAATGGGGGTGAATAGGTCCTCATACCACCCATCACTCCCTTGTGGTCTATGCACTATTTGTGAGGAATTGTGAATATGTGTAGTTGTGATGAGACCCATCACTGTGTTTTGGATAAGGGAACACCACTTCTAGGTGCCAACTGCAAAGATAGAAAGAGGTTTTTCATCAGTAACATTCTATATTATCAAATCTAATAATTAAGATGCATAAATTAAATAATCATAAAAACACTTTACCTAGATCTCCCTCTCACCAATAAAGGTCATGGAAAGGGACCTCCTATGACTAGGACCCACTAGGCTCTCCACGCTCATAATGTCTCTACATAGTGGGTACTAGGATCAGGATCTCTTATAGGGTCCTTCTCCACTTGCAATGGAATTCTTGGTGGATCTAGGGCCATGATGTCATCCTCAGAAGTGATGAGGAACTACATCTAACTTGTCCTCCTCGTCCTCCTCATCCTCCTCATCCTCCTCCTCCTTTTCTTCCTCGTTCTCCTCCTCTCTATCCTCCTCATCATCACCATCCTGATCTCCCTCTCCTGCATCAGGATAATATCCATCACCACCAATCTTCTGCTCTCCTACATCATCATCCTAATAATCTATTTCCTCCTCACCAAGGTCCTCAGATGTATCAGGATCCTCCTCATCACCCGCGTGTCTCCATGGTCTAGGGTTCCCTCTAGGGAATTTTGCTAGAAATATGGCTCTAAGGTATTTCCTACCCCACCATGTGTTGTACCATCGGTGTGCGCCCACATCATCTCTATAGTCGATCATGATATCTCAATCTAACCTATCTGAATCTGTGATATCAATCTCATCGTTAGTAGGCCTCAGAATGGCTCCCATCCTAGGAGTCACATGTGAGGGCCGGATATAGATACGCACATCTATAAGGACACACTACTCAAACCCAAACTATCACCAAACTCGATCGAAGTAGAATGGGACTACAAAGTGGCTATACCATCCCTCTAGTAGATGGTTCCTCTACATGCAAAATAACTGCCTATGTATACCCACCCACATGTACATCCTGTGGTAGGGTCTCCGTCTGATAACCTTTGTTGTCAATTTGTCAAATGTCACTCTCTAATGCAACAAATCTTTGAATTACCACTCACAGGTGAGAGTATATGCGAACAACCTAGGCTACTCTAGAACCAAATCAATGGGTACTCTAGTGGGTCTAGTGCATGTAATGTGCTCAAATATACAGATCTCTAGTAGTGTGCAGGTCATTAGGTTGCATCCCTGTCCAAACACATACTCTCCTAGGTCATGATAGAGGTGGGATAACATGATCCACCCCCAGGAGAATACCCTCCTATGTTTCTCCATAGCTCTAACTGCATAAGCGAGACCTCCATGCATGTGAGTGTCACACCCATTAGGGCACATGGTTAATGCAATGGTAGAAATCATCAATTGTCTCACTAGTAGAGCTTCACCGGTGGGATGCAAGAGCCAAATGATCATGATGTGGCCCCTCATCTCACCCGGTATCTCTCTCCCAATGCAGTAGATTTTCTCCCTCCTGTAATTGGTAGTAGTGTGGTCTTCTTCATATCTCACTATCTCTCCTTTGATGGAAAGACAAAGTATGTGATATACATCCTCGAGTGTGACTGTCATCTCCCCCACAAGTAGAAGAAAGTTGGAGGTATCCATGTCCCATCTCTCCATCAATTCCATCAACATCACGAGATGGAACTTGATGGTGGGCATGGTCATCATGTACCATAACCCTATTGAATGCAAAAACTCCCTATCCTCTGGTGAAAGCCTCAAAATATGACTTTGAAGGCTTTGGAAGGTGTAGCCAGCAGTATGCTCATGGCTATAGGGAAGAATCTACAAAGTGAAATAATCAAATAATCAGTAATAGCTCATTGATCATCATCATCTAATCAAACATCATTGCAACTATTTTATGCATCCAATGCCTGATCCTGTGCAACCCTCGATCGATCCGAGCAAGGACCAGGGCACCCCTGAGTGGACTAGGGCACCCAAGGAGGACTAGGTCACCTAGGTGGGATCATGGTGCCCAGATAGGGGGCATGTGCACGATCAAACATTGACATCATCAAAATGAAAAACAATGCAAATGGGAAAAGTCAATGACGAGTCAATGGTCGGTCAACTCACCTCGTCGAGCGGTCTCCCAGTCAACACGACCTAGCACAGGATCTCCATCCATGTGTGTCGCTTGGGTCAATGTCAAAGCATGATGATTGATGTGTGGTCTCCTCTGCAATGAATAATACCAAATGTCAAAAAGTGACAAATGAGCGTGTCACTTTCATATTTATGAGGTATGCACTTTTTCATTTTATGATTTTAAGTTAAAAACCCTAATTTTGCCCTTTTCACTTAATCTATCATAACTTGAGCTAGGGAGCTCTGATTTTTGCTCTGTCTGTGGCATTAGGATCATGAATTCACTCTCTTATTCCACATTCATTCCATAAAGTGCTTGGAAGTACACTCGAGCCTTGTTGAGAACATGTTTTCATCAAAGTCCTTCATAATTTATTGTGGTAAACATGATACTCTATTTCACCTCACTAATAAGCTAGCCAAAATAGGGGGGCATATAGCTACCCACGAATTTCATCACTTTCCTTAGTAAGCATTAGGTGATTTTGTGATCTAACACGTGGTTTTGTAGGGTGTGGTTCCTAATTGTGTACTATAGATACCATTGGGGGCTTCATCTGACAACTTATGGATATATCCTTTTTCAAAATGATGTTTACTTTTTGTATTTTAGCTTTCATATGCATGTAGTGTAATATGACTACTAAAGTGGGGGCTAAATGTAGCATCACAAATTGCACACCTCCTAGGGTGGTACAATTCCACGCTTGGTTTAGCACCTGCCTTAGTGTGTTTTGCATCTTGCATTTCTAATTCCTTTAAGCATTTAACTAATTGATTTAATTAGATTTAAATTCATATTTCATCACTTCACACATAATAAAGTTGATCCCTTTACCCTAAGTGTGCCCCTTTTCATCTTATTCCTTCAATTAATCATTAAATCATAAACCCTAATTATGTCCTATTTTGATCATTAAGGCCTGATTTCATATATCAAAACATCTCAGAATCAGTTGTAACTTTGGGATCTACTCTAAAATCATCATATCTAATGGCCCTAAAAAATTTGGTGAAAAGTTGGTCAGACCATATGCAAGTGCAACACGGTCCCCGACATTTTTCCTGAAATTTTGGGAGCACAATCATATGATATTATAATGCTTAACCCCAAAAGATTGGTAGAAAATTCAAATCCTAGGTCAGCCTAAAGATGAAATTAAGATCGTGGGTTTCATACATAAGAGCTCTCTTTCTTCATTTGAAGAGCTAAGGAATCGAATCTTGAAAAAGCTTTTGCAGCAATTACAAGGAACCTTCTATGTAGTGAAAGAGAAGATCTTTTGAAGTCTTCAACAACATTCAGCAATACCTATCAAGCATTCATCAAGTACTCTTTCATCAATTGGGGGCTTTTAGTGATATAGGAAAGTAATAAGAGATCGCTGACTGAAGATTGGCTTGTACCTCTCCCTTGGGGTTGGGTATGGTTTCATGTTGTTTCTATGTCTTTGTATGAGCTTCATTACATCAATTTGATTTGTTAGATAGTTCAGATAACCAGAATACAACTGAGAGGGTAGGGGTGGGGGGGGTGGTGAATCAGTTGTCTTAGATTATAGAAACATTCAGCAATTAAAAATTTAATACCAGAATAGTAGTTAATCAATTAAGCATAAACAATAATCACAAAATAAAAGCCATCCACATAACACCAAGATTTGTACATGGAAAACCCTGTAAAGGGAAAAACCATGGTGGTAAGCCTACCCATAGTCAGATAATACTTTTGCAGTATGTGAATTACAATGAATGGACCTGCACTTACAGGAAGGCCAACAACCTAGAGCGCACTACTCATCACAAAAGGAGCCTCACTGACTACATATAAATCTAGACTACAACCCGGAGAAGTGCTGAACTGCAAAAGATAGCATATCCTATGCCTGAGTACAGTTTTGGTTAAGCTCAATACCGAAGGACTAAATCCTCTTACATAAACCCAATTCGATCTCCAATGATTGACCAACTCCTCTACTTGAATGATACTACATGATTCACATATTACATTCCTTGACCATGACCTCTTACATTAACCATAATGATCTACAATGAGATCTTACATCTATTTATACAAACCCATGACCATAAACAATTAGGTTGGCCACCAGACAATAAACCGATTACATAATTACAAACCTTGTTGGCCTTAGAACAAACAAGTAATATCAACACATAAGAAATCCTAAAAATACGTCAATAGGTTCTATCCACACATTACGTTAAAGTCGGTCGATAACCTAGATCAACTGGGACCAAGTATAGGTCCATACACTATAGAAATGATCTCCATCTGCCAAGTCTCGAACATGATCACCAACAACATCATGAAAATCCATTAGAAGTTACACGAACACCACTTATGCAGTTCATCAAAGATCTCCACAAAAAGCTCTACCGGTGAAACCCTCGTCGGAACCAGAAACCAATCTTCTAAGAAAGAAGGATAGCATCCAATCACCAAACCAAAACCAACTGACCAAATATGAGTATAAATATCATGAACAAGCCAATTCCATCACCATACTATACCAGAGCCTGTCGGATCATACTGGATTCAAGTTAACCAGAAACCACTTAACCTATCAAGACCGGAAGGGTGCCGATAAATTATTCAAACAACTAGTGTTGACATTAATGACAAAACATCAATGCAACACATAATCAATTCCACCAAATGGCCAACAATCTCCCCCTTAGGCATTGATGGCAACACTAGATATGAAAAACATCCAAGTACCAAGAAATGGCAAATAAGTCTCCCCCTGTGGAAGACAACCAACAATCACTCACATATAGCTCTAAATATCTCTCCTTTTTGCTTTTCATATCTCTCCCCCATGAATTTTTATTTTTATTTTTTTTATCTTTTTCACATCAATATCTCTCCCCCTTTGACATCAATGCTAGAAATCTGACAGAAATATCAAAGCAAAAACATCCCCTTGAGCAGTAGCATCCCACATCAGTGCCATAATGAATAGTATCTTAGATAGTCCATGTCGAACTAATGCCAAACTGCATCAATCAAGTGTCTACTAGAGGGGCAGAAACTCCCAATCTGTCTCTTAGGTACTCAAATGATTCCTTGGATAAAGGTTTAGTGAAAATATCTACATATGCTCTTTACTGTTCACATAAACTAGTCTAACTTCGTTTCCTTCCACCTTCTCCTTCAAAAAGTTATACTTGATAGATATGTGCTTTGTTTCAGAATGAAATACTAGATTCTTTGATATAACAATAGGAGCAAAGTTATCATAATGAATAACTACCGGTGCATCACAATTCACCTTTATATCCTTCAACATTTGCTTCATCCACAAAACTTGTGTACATTTAGTAGAAGCAACAACATACTCAGCTTCAGTAGTAGATAGAGAAGTACATGACTATTTCTTGTTGATCCATGAAACCAACTTCTTTCCAAGAAAGAAAGCTCCACTGGAAGTACTTTTCTAGTCATCAACATCTCCAGCCCAATCAACATCTATATATGCACATAAAGTAAAGTTATCATCCTTAGGGTACCACAAGCCATATTTTGATGTACCTTGCAAGTATCTAAAAATCCTTTTTACCACCATCTCATGATTTTCTCTAGGATCACTCTGAAATCTTGAAACAATACAAATAGGATTCATAATGCTAGGCCTAGTCTGAGTCAAATAAAGCAGACCTCCAATCATAGATTTGTATCTTGTAGGATTTACCGGTGGAGAAACATCTTTTCTTGTCAATTTCTCACTTGTAACCATAGGAGTACTTACTGGTTTAGAATCTCCCAAACCAAATTTCTTTAATAATTCCTTAGCATATTTAGTTTGACAGATGAAAATGCCTTTGTCAGTCTAAGCTATCTATAAACCTACGAAAAATTCCATCTCACCAATCATAGACATCTCAAATTATTTCTCCATATTCTTAGAAAATTCTATGCATAATTTATCTTCACCTCCAAAAATAATGTCATCAAAAAATACTTCAACAATCAGTATATCATCATCAATGATTTTATAATATAAATTACTATCAGCACTACCTTTAGTAAAACCAAGCTTCAAAAGATATTTATCCAACCTTGCATACCAAGCTCTAGGTGCTTGTTTCAATCCATATTAATATGTCCTTAACCTGTATCATCAGATAGTGAAAAACCATCAAGTTGCTCAATATAAGCTTCCTCATCAAGATCCCCATTCAAGAATGCACATTTAACATCCATCTGATAAACCTTATAGTTTTTATAAGCAGTATAGGCAAAAGTCTCTCCATGATCAATTCCTTCCTTCTGAGAATATCCTTTACAAACCAATCTAGCCTTATTCCTTATAACTTGACCATCCTCATTCAATTTATTTCTAAAAACCCATTTAGTTCCAATAACATTTTTATTTTTAGGCCGGGGAACCAAAGTCCATGTGTTATTTTTCTCAATCTAATCTAAGTCTTCTTCCATAGCTTTCAACTAATGTTCATCTTTACATGCTTCAATTACTGATACCGATTCAACTTGTGAAATTAAACATACCTCATTAGTTGTCAGTCTTCTTGTTATCACTCCATTGCTCTTATCCCCAATGATTTGATCTTTAGAATGATTCAATCTCACATGCCTAGGAGTATTTTGACATTCTATTCCTCTTCCCTATTCTTTAGTTACTGTAGAATTCTCTGATGTTTTCGGAGTAACGGGTTCAACTCTCTGTTCTAGTAAAGGTGCTACCGGTTTAGATATAATCATTTCTAATGTCAGTTCCTTCTCATAAACTCTGATTTGACTTTTGTTCAACTCATCTACTTTGACATTAGCACTCTCCACAATTCTCTACAATCTCTTCTTATAAAATCTATATGCTTTGCTTTCATTAGAATAACCAAGAAATATGACTTCATCACATCTAGGATCAAATTTCCCAATAGTATTGTATCTTTTGATATAACATTTACTACCAAAAATTCTTAAATACTTAACTGTAGGTGTATTACCAAACCATGACTCATAAGGTGTCTTACCAGTTTCCCCTTTGATATGTACTCTATTGAATGTATAAACTATTTTACTCACTACTTCTCTCCAATATATATGAGGTAGATTAGCTTCCATCATCATTGTTCTAGCAGCATCTAAGATAGTTTTGTTCTTCCTTTCCACAACTCCATTCTGCTGAGGTGTCTAGGGAGCAGAAAATTGTCTTCTTATACCATGCTTGTCACAAAAGTTATTAAACTCACCGGATGTGAATTCTCCACCATGATCTAATCTCAAACACTTAATCTTCAATCATGTCTTAGTTTCCACTTTATCCTTAAATATTTTAAACTTTTCAAATGCTTTAGATTTTTCTCTTAAAAAAGTAACCCACGTCATTCTAGAATAATCATCAATGATTAGCATGCAATATCTATCACCATGAAAACTTTTAACTCTATTAGGGCCACATAAATCAATATGAATAAGATCAAGAACATCATTTGATTTATCTTGTATACTCCTAAAAGAGGTTCTAACCTATTTACCCATTTGACATTCTTTACATACCAGATTATAGGGCTTCATAATCTTAGGTATATCCCTAACAACCTTAATTGAAATTATCTTCACAATGCAATCAAAATTCACATGGCACGGCCTTTTATTCCATAGCTAACTCTCATCAATCTATGTAATCAAACATGTCTTCTCATTGGAGTTTAAGTGAAATATATTACCTTTTGTCTATGTACCGGTTGCAATCTCCAAGCCATATTTGTTAATGATTTTGCATTTTCCATCCTTGAACTGTAATTTAAATCCCTTGTCTACCAATTGTCCTACACTCAAAAGATTATGCTTCAAACCTTCAACATAATAAACATTATCAATATTGTTCTTACAATCCAATGATATAGTTCCTTTTCCTTTGATCATACATGCCTTGTCATCTCCAAATCTGACTAGACCAACATAAAATTCTTGCAAATATAGAAACTTCCTTTTATCTCCAGTCATATGATGTGAATAACCACTATCAATTACCCATTCATCCTTGTCTTCAGGTACATTCTCTTCCAATGCTAAATCATCTTCCTTGATAGCCAGAAACACCCATTCAATCCCATTGTCGGATCCACTAGCAGAGTCTTTTGTTGGTTCATCATCTGAATTAGTAATGCCTTCCTCATCCACTATGTAGCATGGTTTGTCTCTGTTTTTGTTGTACTTATATTTGTTTTGATATCCAGGGTTAGGCTTAAATGATCTTTTAACTCTTTCTTCAAATCTTGAATTCTTTATAGGACATCTAGATGCAAAATGGCCAATCTTATTACATGCAAAACATTTAAAAGGTGCTTTTCCTTCATACTTACTTCCTACCGGTCCTTTCGGTACTCTTCTAGAAAATAGTTCTTCAAGTTGCTCAAACTCATCAAATTCTCTCTTCATATCTTCTAACTCCTTTGCATATAAAGCTTTCCAGTCTTACTTACCGGTTGTGTCATGCCCAAACTTTTGGGCACAAACAGAATAATTTTTTTTTAAAACATAACCTAATGAAGCTAAGTTTATTAAATTAACGTAGTATCAAGTCTTGTCTTAACTACGTTTGAATTCTTCTTCAACTAAAGATAATTTAAACAACTATCTCAGGTAAGCGAGATAATCTAGATTACATGCGACATATTCACTCTCCAAGAAATTATTATCATCTCAACAGTTAATAAATAGATAAATTCATTTAAGCAAAAATCTCTAATTAAATTGACAAGAGATATTATCAGTCTCAATTAATCTTTTAATCATTGTAGGAATTAATTAAATTAACTCTAGCACTTAGATTTTTAGAACACTTATATTTCAATTTAACAATTATTATAATGTGTATTAAATTTCACCTATAGTGCCAAATAAATCTTTAAAGAAAATAACCCTATCACATTTAATCTTGAAGAGCCTATATTTAGGTGGACTAAAGTTAATCTCCTATGGCCAAAAATCTTACAAAAGAAATCATTATAATTTCCTAAAATATGAAGCTTCAAAAGAATTAAAATTTAAAACATCATATTTAAATGTTTATATAAACATATAAATTATGAACGTAAAATAATCAGTTTAAAGTTAGAGATTATATGTTCATATATATATAATTACACACACACACACACACACACATGTATGTATGTATGTATGTATGTATGTATGTGTGTGTGTGTGTGTAAGGATATAGTTTTTTTTAAGTTCTTAAGTTATAAAATAACCATGAACCCTAAAATTTAACAATTATAAACAAAGAATACTAACATCTTTTTTTTAATTTCTTTTCTAACTCCAAAATACCCTAACCCAAACTGGGTTAGGGTTTCATGTTTTACACAAGGAGGGGAAGGGCCGAAGACATGGCGGAGCCAAGAGAGGGGCCACATGGGGGGGTTTTGTTTGCAGGTGGCGACATTTTACAGTGGAGCCAAGGAAGGAGGAGGCCACCCATAGCTGCACCGAGATGCCACTGCAGGTCACGGCCCGCAGTGACACCGAGGTGTCCCTACGGGGCACAGCTCGTAGTGGCACCATGGCGTCCCTGCAGGGTGCTGCTCGTAGTAGCGGCCAAGGCCACCCCTGCAGTTTGCGTCCCGTAGCAGCATCGTTGGCACCTCTGTGGGGCTCGGTCTGCCGAGGGACTCCCGCGTGGAGCTCGGCTCCACGGGACCCTCGGTGGGGGGTTTTTTTTTGCTTAGTTTAAATTTAATTTTTTTTTTTTTTTTTTTATATTTAACATACGAAATATATATATATATATATATATATATATATATTCCTATAGGTATAACGTTTTCAAAAAGTTTCACAGGATGGAAATATTATTAAATAAAATATATAGTCTTATATATATATATATATATATATATGGAAAAATAAACCAGCAACTTAAATGGCTAGATATCTAGATTTCCCTTTCATAGCTAAAACCATATCTTTTTTTTTTAAACATTTAAGGCAAAATATTTAATCTAACATATTTTAAATAGATGTATGTCTCTCTATTTTAAGAATCATAAAGTTAACTCTAGAGCTAGTTTATTTTATCTAGGTTTGTTTTCTGCAATATTTGTAAGGAATAAAATGGCAGATTTAGATAATTTACAACAACATTAATACAGCTTAAAATTTCATGTAAAACTATTTTACTAAGATGAATACCACATTAATATCCATACTAAACTCTAATTTACTATATGTGTACTTGAAATTAAATAAATAGGATTAAAAGATCATTTCTAGCTTAATAACTTACATGCTATTCTAGTTTATGTATCTACACTATTTTCATTATGCATAAGAGATGAAATGGACTTTTATTTTCAGAATAAACATAAATACAACAAAAATTATTTAAATAGCCATAGGAACTTATTTCCAAATATAAACATTTCATTTTTGCAATAATAACTTAATAGAAGAATATTTTCTTTTTGATAAAACAAGAAATAGAAAATTGTTATCATTTCCAAAATAGTAACTTTTACAAAGGGGAAGCAAACCCCACTTAGCCTTTCTTTAATATCAAGGAGGCTCAAACAAATAAATACATTTCTTTTCAAAATAAATACAACATGTAACTGTTTATATACATTGCTGCAACTAAATATAGTATCCCATTCCCTAATCTTTTTCTGCAAATCAAGTAAAAACCAACAACTCCTAGCTTGTCTCTTCCCTTTTCCTTCCAAGCAACCTACAAATAAATCACAATGCTATGACCATGGAGAGCTTACCTCCCAGCCTAGGCTTACTAGAAGCCACCCCCGAGCTTGGAGAACCAAGCCCTAGACAGGTTACATTCAGGAAAACACAACAAGCAAGGGAAAAACATACAACAAACACTTTCCCAACCAAGGCTACACTTCATCACAAAATGTGATATTTTTACACGGGTGGTAGTGGACCAAATACTCCGAGGAGACTGCAAGAATGGTAGATCACAAAGCCATCTCATGGAAACAAAGATATATCATAAGTTCATTAACCCCACATCCTTATGCCCCCCAAGGCATTCATGCCATACTTTCTCTCCTTATGACCCCCAAATTCATAAACAAGGCCATGCAACAAGGGTCACATATACAACCCTTGAGATCACTCTCTCAAATCAGAGCCTCTCACTCGAGGGCTATCAAACTCCTACCACCCACAAGACCATCCTACTCTCCCAAGAGTAGAAGGCCTTGGTTACTCCCAAATCGCAAGAAAATGCATAAAAGAAATAACAGATAGGTCACATAATAAATTCACAAAGGAAAATACAAGAAAACAACTTTTACATACAAACAATCTTTCCAACATAACATGCAACATGAAAAGGAGAAGATGAACCAACCTTCAATCTGCCCAAAGGTTTGCTAGAACTAGTTTGAGGCTGAGCCGCCCAATTCCACAATCCTTTCTTCTATACTTAGCCAAATTTCTATCCCCAAAAATTATTCTTTCTAAAATTGCATGATCTCCAAAAATGGAGAGTGGGTGATTACCCACAAAATCTCTAATCCTTGCCTAAAAAGGCCTCAGTGAGAGTTTTCATAGGTTTCTAAAACTCAAAAAGGAAAAAGTAAGAGAAAGTGGGAAAAGAATCTCACATCAAAAAGGAAGGTTATCTAACCTAGATGGCACCTTCTAATTTGAATTTTCGCTCACCTTAGGAAACCCACTTTTTGAGGTGACTAAACAATCAAATGGGAGTAGTCACATGCCTAAAAATACTCCTAACCCATAGGTATACCTTATAGGCCCTAGGAAAAACTTTTAAACTACCCCTAGGAGTCCATTTGACCCCTTAGAAACCCATTTGAAGTTAACTTTCGGGTCAAACCTGAGTTGACCACTCCAAAGACTCTTTACCCAAGGAAAATTTGGGACCACATTCAAATGTTTGAAACAACTTCCTCCAAGAGACAAGTCAAAAATCAAGACACAAATCAACACATGTGTCAAGTGACACAATAAAGTACATTACAAAATTACACATGAAATTTGTCTCTTGTTGGATTTAAATAAATCAAAAAAAATAATTTAACACACATGCATCATTTACTATTACAAATAAAATACGATACATATGGGGTGTTGTCTCTCCAAATAGACAACCCCTAGTTTTACGAATGTACATAGGTCTAGGTTTGTTTCTCCATAATATTTCCATGGTCACATGGATAATTTTCCTACACATCTCAATTATACATTAGTACTTCCAAATAACCTCATAATTTTTAAACACGAGTAAGAATACACATCAAACACTCTACATACAATTGACATTAAACAAAATCAATATATCTTATATCCAAATAAATCCACATAAGTAATTATCATAATCCTCATACTTTTGATCCATACATAAGACATGCATCCTATTTCTATCATCATAGTAAAATCCTGCAAATCCAATAATGACATACATCATCACAAAGTTATCATATTCTAGAATCATATAGAGTTCTATATCTATAATGCATAGAAATGAAGCATCAATATACATCAATGTTATCCAAATCATGGAATCATATAAGTTCTAAATCCATAATGCATGAAAATAAATCATCCATAATAGTCTCAACATGAAAATCACTGAAATGCTAGGATGAGTCAGGGTAGGGCCTCACAGGTTGTAGATTTAGATGCATGAAAAGCAGGTTCAGTCTTCATAGCTCCAGAAGGTCCAAATTATTCAAGATCAAAAGAAAATAGTTTCCCAACCAAGGTATATCTATTGACAGATGTATCATCCATTGTTCTTAGCTCATTAATAGCAGTAGCTTTCATTTTGTAAGCTAGTGGTAGGGCTCTCAAGAATTTAGAAACAATTTTATCTTCGCTCAGAGTTCCACCACAACATTGAATTCCCATAACAATCTCATTTACCCTTTCCATGAATATAGTAATCCTTTCATCTTATTCCATTTTCATGTTTTCATATCTCACCCGATAACCATCATGTTTAGCAATCTTCACTGTAGGGTCACCTTCATTAAGAGTCTCCAACTGATCCCATATAGCCTTTCCAGATGATTTGTCGGTTAGTCCCATTATTTGCTAATTAGAATATGTGTTGGTATTATGGATGTGTTGCATTGGTTTGGTCATTTATGTCAACACTTATCAACACTTATCCTTCTAGAGATCTTTGGTTATGTTCACTGGCAAGTTCAGTGACTTATGCACAGTCACTGGTATATTGTTCACTAGCAGGTTATATTGTTCACCGGCACTGAGGATGACTTGTTATCATCTGGATATCACTTGGTTATGTCGAAGACATGGTTTGGACACTTGGTTTTGGTATTTTGGTTATTGGTCTAATCGAGTTGACATATTTGGTGTTATTAGCAAATTGGTCTAGGTTATGGACCGACATGCATTATCTATTCCAGATCAGCATGCCACATAATGGAGATGATTTAATCAATTGGATATTGTTGTAATTGCATTGAGCTGACATGATGCATCACATCTTGACTTATCTGTAATTGATTTAATTGTAATATTATTTATTAGCCAGCCTACACATTTGGTCTTAGGTTTTGGTATATATGTAAGATCTCAATTGTGAGGTGTCATATGTGGTATGTAAGGTTATGACATTGTAACATGGTATGTGTGAATATTGAAGATCATATGAGCAGAACATAGGGAAGGTTTGAAGGAGATTATCAGAGCTTAATCGGTACTGAATCCAGCATTGGAGATGCTACTTTAAGCAGTACATTATCATTGGATTTAACCATCCAATTGTAGTCAGCATGACTCCTATTTTGTGATTGAGCAGTGAGCTCTAGGTGGTTGGCCTTTCTGCATGTGCAAAACCCCATTTTTATACACATAATATCTATAGTAGTATCATCTGATTGTGGGTAAGGTTTCCCACCATGATTTTTTCCCTTACAGGGTTTCCACGTACAAATCTCTATGTTATGTATTGTGGATGTTGTTTCTCTTTCTGTTATATGCATTAAGTTTCACTGGCATTGATATTAATTGTTAATCATTTAACTGACATTAAGTTTGGTTTACTGATATTAAGTATCAAGTTTGATTAAGTTATATTTGGGTTGAAATTAATAGACAACTAATTCACCCCCCCTATCACTTGCCTCCGAGTCCTAACAACATGCACACAAGAGGGCTTCTCTTGCTCTACAATCATTCTCAAGCTCCTTGTCTAGTTTTTCTAGAGGAGGATTGCCAGATCCCAGATTATAGGGTGTGACACCATTCTGTGTGATCTCCCAAATCTCCTTGCCAAGACATCTCAGATGAGTCTCCATTCGAATCTTCCATATTGTGTAACTTGTTCCATCAAGCCTCAAAATATCCCTTCGAAAGATAGCTCCAAAAGAACTGGATGAATTTGAACTATTAGTCATCATAGGATCTTCCTCAAGTGGTTAAGATTTTACAGAGAGGACCAAAGCTCTGATACCAATTGTTAGATAGTTCAGACAATCAAAAGACAACTGAGAGGGGGGGGGGCATGAATCAGTTGTCTCATATTAAAGGAACATTCAACAATTAAAACTTTAATACCGGAATAGCAGTTTATCAATTAAGCATAAATAATAATCACAGAATAAAAGTCATCCACATAACACCAAGATTTATATGTGGAAAACCGGGTAAAGGGAAAAACCATGGTGGGAAGCCTACCCATAGTCAAATAATACTTCTTGTAGTAATTATGTGAATTTAAATGAAGGGACCTAAACTTGTAGGTAGGCCAACAACCTAGAGCACACTGCTCATCACAAAAGGAGCCTCATTGACTACATATAAATCCATACTACAATCCGGAGAAGTGTTGAACTACAAAAGATAGCATCTTCTATGCCTGAGTATAGTTCCAGTTAAGCTCAATACCGGAATACTAAATTCTCTTACATAAACCCAATTGGATCTCCAATAATCAACCAACTCCTCTGTCTAAATGATATTACATTATTCACACATTACATTCCTTGACCATGACCTCTTACATTAATCATGATGATCTACAATGAGATCTTACATCTATTTATACAAACCCTCAACCATAAAAAATTAGGTCGGCCACCAGACAATAAATTGATTACATAATTACAAACCATTTCGGCCTTAGACTAAACAAGTAATATCAACACATAAGACATCCCATAAATACATCAATAGGTCTTATCCACATGTTACATTAAAGTTAGTCCATAACCTAGATTAGTTGGGACCAAGTATAGGTCCATATACTATATAAATTATCTCCATCCATCAAGTCTCGAACATGATCGCCAACAACATCCTGAAACTCTATCAGAAGCTGTACCAACACAACTTATGCAATTCATCAAAGATCTCCACAAAAAGCTCTGCCAATGAAACCCTCACCGAAACCAGAAACCAATCTTCTAAGAAAGAAGGATAGCATCCAATCACTAGACCAAAACCAACTGACCAAATATGAGTATAAGTACCATGAATAAGCCAATTCCATCACCAGACTATACATGAGCCTACTAGATCATACCAGATCCAAGTTAACCAAAAACCACTTAACCTATCGAGACTAGAAGGGTGTCGATAAAGCATTCAAACAACTAGTGTTGACATCAATGACAAAATGTCAATGCAACACATAATCAATTCCACCAAATGGACAACATGATTTACATTCATTCTTTAGATCACTTTGCATCATTGATTTAGAGCATTTACTTTGTCAATTACAAGCAATTAGGGTTTACTCCTTAGAGTTGCTCTAGATTGTTTCCTCCTATCCCAAGATCTTGCACACACTATTTACTATACAAATTGGCTATTTTTTGAGGTGAAAATCATCAAAATAGGGGTTTGACTAAGGTAAAACCCCACATAGCCACCCAAAACCCTATTTTCAGCTACAGGTGTAAATTCGGGAACCGAGCATCACTACAATTTTCAGGACCAGCATAGCACACATAAATTGTTTTGAGGACCAGATTTGGTCAAAAACCCCTAGGACAGTGGCATGGTACCCTGGTCCTATGTAGGATAGGGGCGTGGCACCCTGGTCCTCCCTATTTTTAGTAGAATTTGGCAAATCAAGAGTTTAGAATCCAAAGATCCCAGCCTGTTAGGTATATCTTCCAGTCTGCAGAATCTAAATAGGGGTGTAGCACTATGGTCCTAGACATTTTTGCTTAGATTTATGGTGTAGGTGTACCTCTAATTTTGTCTCTTAATCTATACTTTTTAGCAGAATATCAGTTATTCTTAGTTCTACATTTCTAGATTAGGTTGTTTATGCATACTTGTATTCTAGGTTAAATCATTCAAATCTGCACTTTTGCATCACTTCTTCCTCTCATTTGTAGAAAAGGAATAGAAAACCTAAGAGGTATTCCTTGACTCTCTCTTCCTCACAAGAAGTAGCCAAAGTGTATTACCTCCCTAGGCTCTTTCATATTCCATAGTGTGTACATGAGAGTGGGATTAGCGCTTGTTTTCTTAGTCTCACTTTTTCCCCTACGTAAGTTAATTTCAAAATGGGGTTTGACCTGAAGGCAAACCCCTAATCCCAACAACATTTTTCTCTCTTTTCTGTGTGTAGGTTGCAGGTTCGCAACTGTAATTGTAGGTTTAGGCTTCATTTCAAGAGACAGAAAAACCCTTTTCGGTGTGTAAATTATTCAGAGGATTGTGTGTAACTTCAATATGGTCCTTGCAATTTTTGCTCAAATTTGCAAGGAAGTTGCATCTTGACATTCTACTACTAATTCCAGGTGCACAGCTTCATCATGCATCTCTATCTCAAGATATAAGTGCTTCTTTGTCATTTCTACACTTAGTTTCAATTTTCTTAATTCAACTAGTCTATTATAAAAGAAGGTTAGTCTACTTTCCTAATACATTCCAAATTTCCTACAATTCACTTAGTATTCAATCTCTTTCCATTGGGATTGGATCTAGTGAATTCAAGCCCTCTTTTAAATGTAATGAGTGTGAAAAATTGAAGGGAATCCTTTGGGAAACTTTCATCCCTCTTTTGAGGGGATTAAATCTTTCCACTTGATCTCCCCTCATCACTTTTAACCATATTACATGAACCATAGTGGAGTTATGGTCTACAAACCTGCACTCCACCTCCCTTTATCATTCCTTTCCTTGTGTGGGTGATGCATGGTGAGGCCATAGGCCCACCATGCACCGAAATCCATTGCTTGGTGTATGGAAGATCTATGACCCTGCCACGCACCTTGTATTCTTTATTCCATAACAAAGTGTGCTACCAAATTTTTGCACATGCTAAATTTGGTGGCCTAATGAGGCCTTGCTTTCATTCATATTGAAAAGTGCCAAGCAAACCAGCAAATATCAGGTCAAATCATCAGCAAGAAATCAGCTATGCACTATTTTTTTAACTTGTTTGCTTCATGTGCAGATACAGGAAAAGTAAAATGTAGCATGTGGGTTAAAATGTGGCTCCCATGAGGATTGAGCCCAGCATGCTGACGGAGATGGGTGTTACAAAGATAAATAGATCACAAAGATTTTCATGCTCCATTGCACTTTCAAGAATGGCGTGGCTTATCAAACCTATTGGGACTCATAAAATGATGGCAATTCCTAGAGACCCTAGTGTAGGAGCACCTAAGGGTTGAAATTCCCTTAACAATTTTTGGCTTGTGAGACCTTCCAGTGGTCATGTAAATACATAAGGACTGGCTCTAGTCCTTTTGTGTGGTTGTTTCTTTGCAGTTTTTGATTTTTTTTCCTTATCGGAAAGACTTACCCTAATGAGCAAGCATAGGCATGGAGTGGTTGTATGGGTATCGACAAGAAAGGTTCTCCCCTATGTCGACGCCTGATAGAAAAGTGGATGGACCAGAGTAAGTCATCGGCTATCGAAAGGAGCTATTGACCCAATAAGAAGTGCGAAGTGCAGAAAGTTGTCATCGACCATTGGAAGTCAAGTTTTGAAGTCTCCCCGATGACCCGATGGAAAGTGTAAAGTGGTGTGTGTAGTCATCCATCATCGATAGCCCTAGTTTCATATTATCCCAATGACCCAATGGAATGGCCCAGACATAGACCATTTATCCCACATTGGCTGCGCAGAGGGAATTCATCGCATTTAAAGGCAAAGCTGCATATATCCTTCATGTCAGAGATTATAGGCTTTTGATAAGGAGAAGCTCAGCATTGGTGGGTTCCCTGCATGCGCACACATCTCAAGGCACCCACATTTTGCAGTAGAAGGGAAAATTAACCAGCGAGAAAGTCAGAAAGATCAACGGTGATCAAGAAAGATCCAATGGTGGTTGCTATACCGCAATAGAAAGATGATCTCTGAATACTCCCCATGACTTGGCGACAAAGCACATGCCAAAAAGAGGTGATTAAAGGGCATACAAATCAATAAATATCGGATGATTGAGTGAAATTCTTGGGCTATCCATAACTATCATTCTAGCACACTTGTGAAGTGCTTGGAATCAATACCCTAGCGACTAGCGAGGTGGCAGACAGGTGGTAGATAGGTGGCACCCAGACGGTGACCAGCTGGATGTGTACACAAACCAGAGAGTGACTTATCAAATAGACCTTGGCATCGATGGATCTCTAAAAGGGTTCACCGAAAGAATCGGTTCCATCGACATAAGGTACATCAAAGAAATTAGAACTGGTCCCACTGATAAAATAAAAGGTATCGATGAAACTAAAGTATTGATGAGACATGTGAGCAGTTCATCAGGGGAGGAAGTTTGGTCAAAAGAATAATATCAAACAAACCAAGGTGGGCCCAAGTCCAGTGGTAGGTCCAAGTGGTAAGATAGGTGGATCTCATGAGCGAACCAGTAGCTGACACGTGGTGACACTGTGGCATAAGAGAGAGTCTCTCAGAGAGGCTAAAGGTTGAGCTGTCAAGGAAGATCAACGGTGATCAAGAAAGATCTGATGGCTATCACTATGCCCCGATGGGAATATGATCATCGAATACTCATTGCAACTTTGTGACAAAGCACATACAAAAAAGGTGAGTGGCTCAAGTGTTAAGGGTTGAGAAAGTTTGAGCCGATCCAACGGTCATCATTATTTTGAAATGAAAAGATGATCACCCGTTAGTCATCGTGGATCAGCAACTGATGACGTGGTAGTTAAGGTGGCACCCAGTTGGATCCAAAGGCAAATAGGAAGTGACATGTGGCGGGCCCACCAGAAGAGAGAGTATCTTGAGTGAATTAATGGGTGGGCATGTCAAGGAAGATCTAGCGGTTGTCGCTATACCGCAATGAAAAGGTGCCTCAATGTTAATCCTCGCGACATAGTGACAAGTCGTCAGCAGCTTGGCAGTTGGATGTTAATCTATCATATGCTGATGGTTAATGTAGGTGATTAAGCCAAATGGTCAAGTAACTGGTAGTGTCCAGGTGGACTCAACGCGAAATGAGGAGAAGTCATTAGGTAGTTTGGGTCCAATTTAAGCCTGAGAGAAAGTTTGCATGAGTTCTTATCATGATTTTGAGCCTATTTTGGTGGCTTTTTATTTCCACTCGAGGATTAGTTTTCAAAAAAGATATTTTCAATGGGAGTTCATCTTGAGTCATTCTAAAGTCATCTTTCCTCTTCTTTTTGGAAGGTTTTTGTATAAAGTGAAATAGTTTTTTCTTTCTTCACTAGTTCTTGATCATTCTCTTGTTGGTTCTAGCAGAGAATATATTCTTGTAGCTCCTGTGCAATTTTATGATAGAATACTGAATAAAATTATTAGCTTATGCCTTATATTTTTGGAGTTCATTTTCTTATTCATGATTGAGAGCTAGTTTATTGTGTTATTGTCTAGATAACCTTTAAATTTTCTGTCTCATTTGTAAGTCACAAGTTGTGCATTGTGATAAATTGGTTCATTTGGTTTATTGTGAAAGTTTCCTTTCAATTTATTAAAGTTTAAATCCTTTGCATGAAATATTTATGTGCTATGAACCAGAAGTCTATTTGTGCAAATTGGTGTTTTTAGGAGTGTATTTTGTCATTTTGAGATATCATATTGATGCTTCACCTTAGTTTAGCATTCACAAAGTCATTCTATTTTTGTTTTTTGTTTTCCTATCCCTTTTCTTGGTAAATAATTTAGAATTATTCACAGGGAACCAACCCTTCATCTGGAGGTTAATTCTCACTATAGGCAACCCACAGGCCTGAGAATTATCCCATGTGTCACCAAGTTGCTTGAGCTTTTAGCTTGTGCATTATGGGTGCAATTTGAGTGACAACAATTTTTGGGACGCCCGATGGGACCCATTTGAGATATCTTAGTTCAACAAATATTCACTCTTGATACTTTTGGTGTGAGGAGCAGCAATTCCAGCCTTCAGAGGCAACAATTTTGATACATGGTGACTCATTTTCTTGGTTTCTATGTAGATTATGTGATATTTTGTAGTTTATGAGAAAGATTCAAACTAGATCAAGTAATGATCCTATTGAGCATTCTCGTCTATCACCACCAAAAAGAGTTAAAGAGGCAGCAAAGAAGGTTTCAAATCCATCAAACCCTTCTAATTCATCAGTTCTAGATTTGTCTACTCCTCCCATTGTTCAGCCTCTAGTTACAACCTACAATAATCCTTTGTTTTCAAACTCCTCATCTCAAGAACAAGTAAATCCACCCGTTATCCCAATGGCTCTGCCAAGAGCTCGGCCTTTTGTACCTTTCAATCAAGGCAACCCTTTGAATCTTACTCATTATGATGATATTCTTGTAGGAGCTTTGAAAAGCCTACCTTTTTTCACAGGAGAAGATCAGACCACTCCCATCGAACATATAAGGGATGTAGCTTCGTTGTGTGGTGTACATTATATCACACAAGAGAATGTTGCAATCAAACTCTTGGCTACCTCATTTAAAGAGAAAGTGCTTCAGTGGTTCAGAGGACTACCTATAAACTCAATTGATACCTGGGATCAGCTGGGTGATAGATTAAATTCACAGTTTGAGGACAAATTTGATCATTTGTCACTATTAGAACAACTGAGTACCATAAAGAGATCCCCTCAAGAGCAAATGACTAACTTCAATTTTCATTTCCAAAAGAATTGGAGCAGAATCCCTGTCATGATAAGGCCTACTCCTACACATGCATTTCTATCTTATCTTAGGGCCCTTAATAGTGACATTTCAGTCATGATTCAGTCTATGGGTGCAAATACTCTACCAAATGCATTTGATGTTGCTATTAGAGAAGAAAACTACCTAATTCAGGCTGGTAAAATAGCCCCTAGGCCCCCAATGCCCATATTTCTAGAAATACAGTCTATTGTACCTCTTTTAGAGCCTCCTCTAGTCATTGTCCCACCTTTACCAACACTGAAATATCAAGTGGCAGCCTAAGCAAATATTATCACACTCCCAAATCAAGAGTTTTAGAAGTTTAAAAATGAAATGAAAACCATGTTCCAAGGCTTTGGTAACAAAATGATCAATATTGAGAAGCAAGTTTCCCATAACACCAAGCTTTATCAAGCCCCTTATCAAAACAAATAGCAAAACATGCCTCCTTATCAAGCTGACCCTCAGGGTCAAAGAACAAATTACGACCAAAGATCCAATATACCTTACAATCCCAACACTACCATCACATCTAGAGATATCATTCCAGCTCAAAACAACATGGCATCGAATTATGATTGGTTCTATCCTTACAACCAACCTCATAATCAGACCACTTGTTTGAATGGTATGCTACATCAAGCACTCATGGTTCAAAAGAATGTTGTTGTCTTAGAAGATAGTACTCATGAAACTTGTGATCAACAAGTTTTGTTATTACTTATTAAGTTGTGATTAGTTTTATGTCCAATGTCATCCTATATACTCTAGTCAGTTAACACTACCGAAATATTTAGTCGGTAAGCACTAATGCAGTCGGTTACAGAAGAAAGGAGTCATAGAGTTAAATATACACCAAGCTGTCTACCAAGTAATGTTCTATGTCTACCGAGCAGCAAAGAAGGAATACCGAGTAATCTAAACCAAGTAGAAATGTGTTAACAGATTCAATGAACCTGGACACATATGTGAAACATGTTACAAAACTCGAGAAGATCTAACCGTTATCACATAGGAAATTGCACTTCAAGATTTTGTATGATTTTGAGGAAGTTTATCCAATAAAATATTTTCTATGTTTATTCATTCGATGAATCATGTTTATAAGATCAAAGCATGAATAGATCACCATCCCAGAGATCTATTTATACATTATGATTTGAATATAAAAAGAGGAGGAGAGACATGTGTGATAAAAAGATTTAAAAGGGAAAATTGGAGGAGGAGAGACATGTGTGATAAAAAAAAAGAGTTAAAAGGGAAAATTAGAGGAGGAGAGACAATGTGTTGTGACTACTAAGAATGACATAGATATTCAGAGGTCACCGAGAAAGTCTTCAAAGAATAGTTTATGGGATAGAGTAAATAGAAGGGTTTACCGAGTTGTTTTATCAATTACCGAGGTATGCTATGAGCAAGGTAATGTCATATTGAGCACGTAGAGTCTGCTATAACATTTCAGATGTAATGTTGCAGATATTTTGTAAAGATTTTATTGAATCATTTGAGTTGTAATAGAAACCTTTAATAGGGTAAAAGACTCTAACAAAGTCTATAAATTGTAAAGCCTTTAATCAGGTGCAGTATTTTGTATAAGTGTTGTGAAACCCTTTAGCAAGGTAGATCTAAAGATCTTGATACTCCTAATAGGGTAAGCTATCAAAAATAGCTAAACATGTAGCTCTAACCGAGCAACCTTTATTATTGCAGTAGTGAAGTTGTGGGTGCCATCCCCACCACAGTTTTTCTCTCTAACAAAGAGTTTCTATGTAACCAAAATATTTGTGTTATGGAGTTAAATGTGTATGAATATTATTTCTATAATTTTGTATTAGCTTTATGTTATGAGATCAACAGTTTACAATTTATGTTTATCAGTAAGATTATTTTTGAAGAAAAGTTTTGAAGCACTGATTCACCCCTCCCCTCTCAATACATTAGCTTTCCTGGTTGGACCTAACAATTGGTATTAGAGCTATTCTCTTTGAAAAGGGTTTAACAGCCTAAAGAGAAAGATCTTATCAATGGAAGGCTCCAAACAATCTCAGAGAATTGTGAATCTTCAAGAAGAGTTGGATCATGCTAATCAAGTGATTGCAGACATGCAGAGACAAATGAAAAGATCACTGAAAGTTAGAAGAAGGTTGTCTGATGATTTACAGGACTCACAAGAGTTGGTGGAACAAATTGAGACATCATCTGAGAATAGCATACCAGAAGAGACTGAAGAAATGATTGGAGAACTGAAAGAAAAGAACAAAACATTGAATGAACAGCTAAAAGCACTAAAAAGAGATCATGAGTACTTCAGCACACAGATGACTGAAAATCTTGATGCATTGAGAATAGCTGAGGATAACATAAGAGATATGGAAAGGGAAAAACAACAGCTAGAAGCATTGGTGTCTGAAAAGAATGATGAAATCACAAGGATGACAGGAATTCAAAGTAATCTGTCTGATCAATTGGGTTATGCACATCATGAAGCAAATCTAAAGGAAAATGAGAATCAAGCATTAAAACTTGAACTATCAAGATTGACCGATGAACTTGAAAAAAAAGAAATCAAAAGAAACACTAAAGAAAAGTTATGAAGCATCAAGGATGTTGGATGAGCAACTAACTACAAGAAGACCCAACAAAGATGCAAGACTCAGTTACAAAGGAAAGAACTCCACCGAGAGAGGAGGATCATCAAAGAAAGCTAGAAACAAAGACAAGATAAAGGATAAGAAGCCTATTTGCAACTACTGTGGAAAACAAGGTCATACTACCAACATTTTCTGGATCAGAAAAGGTAAGCAACTGAATGTCACTAGGTTTGATAGTTATTGTTACAATTGCAATAAGTATGGTCACACATCTAATCAATGTAGGACTAAGTCAGTTAATAATTATCAGAAGGCAAAATTCAAGGGGTTTTGCAAAAATTGCAATAGATATGGTCACAATACCAAGAAGTGTTGGTTTAAGCAGAAAAACTATATGTGGTCTTCACACTGAGCAAATGCTAGAAGTTACCAAACTCACACAGATATCAACTGACAGTATACTACAGTACCATGGGATTATAATAGAAGGATATGGTGTGAATGCTATGGAAGATATGGACATATAAGTGCCAACTGCATGATAAGGTTTGGAATGAACAACCGGAGATCATCGAGAAATCCTGTAATGGCATGCTTTCATTGTCACAAAGTTGGACACTTGGCTAAAGATTGCAGAGATCAATCCAGAGGAGATACTGAGGAGATAAGAAGCACATTTCAGAAATTTTGGAAAAAGAAAGAAAATGTGTCAACTAATGAAGAAAGCACCTTACCTACCGAGTTAGGTGCATCTACCTTGAATTAATCAATAAAGGTATAAAGGGACTGCATTCATTCATATATTATATCTTAACAAGTTCCTATTCAAATCATGTACTTAATTTCAAAATCTGCAAAGCTAAGATGCATTAGCAAGTTTGAAATTCTATCTAGACTTTTGGAGTACCAGAGAAGCTGGTAAATGCGGGAATCCTATCTAGTCGGTAATAGCAGAAAAGGAAGGTAATCGGTTTAGTGGAATCGAGTGCATTTAATGCTTTCTTACCTAATTGCACAAAGCCCGATAAGGTAAAATGTGTACTTAAGTCCTCTACACGGTCATTTTACACTCACCAGTTATCAAAGAGCAAAGCTAAGTGATTCAAAGGTGATCAAACACCTCCCGAGAGAATTTCAAGGTATTTATACAACAATCTCAAATGCTTTTTCAAAGCTAGTTAATCGGGCAATATTAGTTGTGAACATTTGCATTATATTTACTAAGTCGAAGAGTGTTTTCTGTCAAGATAAAACCCTAAGCTCTTTTGTTAGTAGAAATCCAAGTTAGAAATGACTCCTAAGTTGTAGAATCCTGTTGTAGTTAAGACCATTGAGAAGTTGTCAGTAAAGTATTCCTTACCTCCTAAGGTAGCATCCGAACTCGATGATAAAACTGCATTCTCTCTCATTTCGGATAGGGTTCTATTAGTTGAGGATGTCAGATTCTATACTAAGTGTCATGTTGAAGAATTGGGTCATACTGAAATCAAGGTCATGTATGATGAGCCATGCACCGATGGAAACCTGGATAGTAAGTATGAGCATATCAAAGTAAAGGGATTGACCAAAGCCCTAACCTACTCTCGAGTTTTCAAACCCCAGTGGGTTAAATTTGTTCTGAGCATAGCTCATGATGACTTCATGTGGTTAGAGGAGCAACCGTTCAAAATCACCAAGGAGATTATTCACTTAATAACTGGATATCCTATATTCGATCATGCTCGAGCACAAAAGATGATTTCACAAAAGGAATTGATAACTTTAACAGGAGTTAAGTTTGATTATAGATGCAAACCTAAAATTTGCAATTAGAGTCATAGGATATTGTTTCTTTCAATTGGCAAGAGAGAATAGTGTACAATGTGTAGCCGTAGATTTGGCCTACAAAATTGTGAAGAAAGGCATGAAGATTGATCTATGTGAAGTGTTGTTGAAAAACCTATTTGAAAATATCAACACTATAATGAAACCCAAGAAGAATAACTCGGCTAACACACTAAAGTTTGGATCACTCTTAGTGTGCATGTTTTTCTATTTTTCAGAAATTCTTCCCATCAGTCGGTAATGATATAATGGATAATTTTTTTAGCAAATTTCAAGAGAAGATGCATAATAAGTACAGAATCCCACCTCAGTTAGTGGAGAAATATAAGGATGATATATGTTTTGAAGTAGACACTGACTATTGCTATGTCAATGCAGTAGAACCCATAACTCAATCCTTATCACTTATGGGTTATGAGATTGATTCTGAAATTTCTCAACAATAGATAGATGCCTTTTTGGCACTTCCAAGGCACTCTACCGAGCTCAGATATGGTACCTATGAAGAGGTAAAATAGAAGGTAAAAATGAGCATAGTAGTACCGAAGGCTACAAGAAAAGCCACTAAAATGATAAAAGACTTAACTGAGAAATTTGGAGAAGGTTCTACCTCCACACCTACTAAGTCAACAGATGAGCTACTTTCAATAGAGGAAGAATATGAAGCTCAAGAAGAAACAATTACTTTGAGCACCGAGTTGCCAAAGGGAAAAGTATTGAAAAGAAAGAAACATGATACACCTAAGGTATCACCGACTCCACAAGTAAAAAGACCCAACACTATATCATCTGCAGTGTCACCCAGTAAGAGGCTGAAAACTATTGAATTGCCTAAGGTTACTAAGACTTATAGAAAGTCAACCAGGAGACTCATTTTGAATAAGGAGTCAAGTGACACAAAATCTGAAGACAAAAATAAATTTCAGATTGTCAAAAGCACAAAGGAAGATGTACACAGTGTTGACAACTTATGTGCCAATTTGAAACAATATGGTGGATTTGGGTCATTTAGGTATGTCAAATATGACTCTCAAACAGAAGAAGAAAAGAGGCAAATAGAAGAGTCAGTTGTATGTACACTTCTTAAATTCTGAGTAGTTCTATTGGAAGTAAGTAATTTTCTTCCAAATGCATTATATTCTCACATTGACAATAGATGGAAATATGCTATGGACTCGGAGAAGCAAATAAGAGAAAGAGTTTTGGTACATCTCTTTCCAGACATGTTAGTAGAAGATATAAGAAAACATTTGAAAATCTACCAGACAAACTTTCAAGTGAAGCAAAGAGCCCTGAAAATGATGAATGGACTCTATCTTGAAGTTGAACAGGAGACAAAAGAAAAATGACAAGAAATCTTCAGAATTCAGACTAAAGAAACTCAAGGTGAAGTAGAAAATATTGACATCACCGAGCAAGATCCTGCTTTAACTATTCAACAAGATGAGGATGCCATGGATACTGAGGTACATGAACAAGAAATGATAGAAGGAAATGCTTATGACAAACTGGTATCAAGTGAATCTGTTTTGGAACAAGCTAAGTCCTATGCTCTGGTAACCTAGCAAGTGATCACCGAGCAACCTCAGGACACTGATCAAGGAAAAGAGGGTCAACAGTCTACAAAAGGAGAATCTACTTCTTAGGCCACCAAGGAACAAACTTCTCAAGCACCTGCATGTACTAAAATAGTTGCTACTAAGACCCCAAGAACTGACTCACCAAAGGACTCATCAGAGGCTAAAGGAACTAATAAACGTGTTGTCTCTACCGAGCAACCTACTGAGAATCTACAAGCCTCCAAAGCCATTGTACTAGTTCAACAAATGAAAGCCTCATCATCCAAGGAAAAGAAAATGAAAAAGCATAGTTTCAAGGTAGATCTGTCTAAACCTATTGTGTTGCCCAATGTTGACATTTCCAAACTGAAAGGGCAAGCACTTATTGAATGCAGAGAACTATGCAAAGCCAAAGCAGAGAAAGAAAGACAAATGGCTATTCAGAAGAAGAACCGCGTACTTCAGAAGGTTAAAGCATTATTAACAGACATTCTCCTTGAAGCTACCATGAATAAAAATGCTGCCATCCATATATAATTGGATGAAATACTCACTAAATTAGAAGCATCAAGAGTAGATGCATCAGAATACCTTAGCAAATTAAAGGACAAAGAGCTAACTACCAAAATGATTAAAGAAGTGCAGAAAGCCATTGCTATCGGTAAAGTCAAGCTTGTTGGATTCATTGCTAAGTTGTCCCCTCAACTCAAGCACATTCTTTATTTATTCCAGAAATTATGTACATTTTCATTATTTATCAAGGATATCAAACATAAGACCAAATTCATTGAACAAGAGATTTCAAATCCCTCAAATAAATTGACCACCGAGCCAAATTCTGTTCAAAATTTCTATACCAAGTTGAAAACTCTTATGGCTCAACAGTTGGAACTTTGGAATGAAGAGCACAAAATTAGGATGGATATCATGACTCTTCAGACATTATTTATTCCCCATATTTCATCAGTCCAAGAGCAGATTAACCAAGCTACACAGTTGTACACTCAAGCCGAGGGAAGCACATTAGATGGTCTGATTTCACTATTACCTGATATTATAGCTTATAATTATTTAATGGAAAGTGTCAAGGGTGCACTTACCAATGCTCTCACTGATGCTTGAACTAAGTACAAATCTAATTTTGATTAGTTGCCCCCACCGCATGGTAACTAGTTTTGATGTTTGTCAAAAAGGGGGAGTGTACCGAGTATAAGAGGGAGTGTATCGAGCAGAACAATGTATCCGAGTGTACAATTGAATTTGATAGGAGGAGCATAGAACACAAAGTAGGGAACACCAAGCATTACAGTATATTGATAAGGGGAGTATATATTTGAATATGTTACTATTCATTGATAATTGTATATACTGTCATTCTAGTCAAATTTTGTAAGTATATAGATTTTGAGTTATGACTTTGAAAAGAGTTTTGTCAAACATACCAAGCTAATGTCAAAAGGGGAGATTGTTATTACTTATTAAGTTTTCATTAGTTTTATGTCCAAAGTCATCCTATATACTCTATTCGGTTAAGACTACTAAAATATTCAGTCGGTAAGCACTAATGCAGTCGGTTATAGAAGAAAGGAGTCACCGAGCTAAGTATATACTGAGCTATCTACCAAGTAACGTTCTATGTCTACCGAGCAACAAAGAAGGAATACTGAGTAATCTGAACCAAGTAGAAACATGTTACCAGATTCAATGAACCTGGACACATATGTGAAACGTGTTACAAAACTCGAGAAGATCTAACTATTATCACATAGGAAATTGCACTCCAAGATTTTGTATGATTTTGAGGAAGTTTATCCAATAAAATATTTTCTATGTTTATTCATTCGATGAATCATGTTTGTAAGATTGAAGCATGAACAAATCACCATCCCAAAGATCTATTTATACAGTATGATTTGAATATAAAAAGAGGAGGAGAGACATGTGTGATAAAAAAAGTTAAAAGGGAAAATTAGAGGAGGAGAGACATGTGTGATAAAAAAAAGAGTTAAAAGGGAAAATCAGAGGAGAGACAATGTGTTGTGACTGCTAAGAATGACAGAGATATTCAGAGGTCACTGAGAAAGTCTTCAAAGAACAGTTTATGGGACAGAGTAAACAGAAGGGTTTACCAAGTTGTTTTATCAATTACCGAGGCATGCTATGAGCAAGGTAATGTCATATTGAGCACATAGAGTCTACTATAACATCTCAGATGCAAAGTTGTAGATATTTTGTAAAGATTTTATTGAATCATTTGAGTTGTAATAGAAACCTTTAATAGGGTAAAAGACTCTAACAAAGTCTATAAATTATAAAGCCTTTAATTAGGTGCAGTGTTTTGTATAAGTGTTTTGAAACCCTTTAGCAAGGTAGATCTAAAGATCTTGATACTCCTAACAGGGTAAGGTATCAGAAATAGCTAAACATGTAGCTCTAACCGAGCAACCTTTATTATTGCAATAGTGAAGTTGTGGGTGCCATCCCCACCGCAGTTTTTCTCTCTAACAAAGAGTTTCTACGTAACCAAAATATTTGTGTTATGGAGTGAAATGTGTATGAATTTTATTTCTATAATTGTGCATTACCTTTATGTTATGAGATCAATAGTTTACAATTTATGTTTATCAGTAAGATTGTTTTTGAAGAAAAGTTTTGAAGTACTGATTCACCCCTCCCCTCTCAGTACATTAGCTTTCCTGGTTAGACCTAACAAGTTTCTCATTCTTAAAAAGGCCTAGATGTCACCTTGGTCAATTGGTAAGGTGAAGAATTTTGTGGAGTGAATCAGCCACAAGCTCAGAATTAGTCCTACACTTCTATTGTAGCCAATACATGGTCCAAAAAGAGAGACATTGATATAGGACAACAAGCTAATAAAGGCATCAATTAGGCTTCTATAAACCAACAAGCACCACCTGGACCTCAACCTACTCCAAATACACAAATCCTACCAAAAGGGAAAACAATGGTCAACAAGGATCAGCCAAGAGGTCAATTACAAACAGCACAAGTTCAAGAGGATGTTGTTGTTAAAATAGGACAACAAAAGGTTAGTACAAGTTCATTTAATATTTTGGATCAATTGAAAAAGACGCATGTTAGTGTCTCAATATGGGATTCCTTATCTCTTCCAGTTGAAAGGATTTGCTTAAAAATGCCTTGTATAACATCTCTTTGTCACAAGAGCTTCCTAATGAGCAACCCAAAGTAGTCTTATCTAATGCCCCTCAAGAAAAGAAGGATGAACAAAAAACTCAGAAGGTTAAACCCCCTCCTTTTTATCTGACTTTAATCATAGGTCAGCACCTAGTGCATAATTGTATGATTGATTCAGGTGCAAGTAGTTTTGTCATGCCAAAGAAGATAGTTGATAAGTTGGGTTTGACATATGAGCCTCTTTCAAAAGGGGTAGTCCAGCTAGATGGGACATCAGTAAACATAGTAGGTGTGATTAAAAATTTGGATCTCATATTGCATGCATGCCCAAGCTTCTCAATTACACAAGATGTCTACATCATAGATCTTCCACCTCACTTTGCTTTATGCTTGTCGAGAGATTTCATAGCCAAGTTGGGTGGGTATTTGTGTTTTGATTGGTCACACATGTTTTTTAGAACAAGATATGTTACCAAAGTGACCATAAAATCAAAATTGTTAGCTAATGATCATGTAGAACCATACATCCCAAGTGTTGTTAATGCAAATTTGTCTATGCAAGAACCTAATGAACAACTGAATATCCCAAATCCAAACAACCCAATAGAAGGGATACCTGATGTAGTATTAGATGAATGGGCAGTAGAGAATGATGAAGAAGATCCATTCAAGCATATGGAAGAATTAGAGCTAGGTGTCTACATGATCCATGAAGAAGGTGTCACTGTACCTAATCTTGAAAAGGGTGACAATCAATTGTCCAATCAGTAGGGTGAACAACAAAACAATGAATTGTGAAGTCTATTTTTATGGCTCAAGGAGCAAGGTTGGTTCCGGAGGTGGTGTTATGTTAATCTCTCTTGAAGGTAAGAAATACTTTTCAGCCTTTAGATTTTGTTTTAGCTATACTAATAATACAGCTGAATATGAGTCACTTGCACATGGATTGGAATGGGCTAGAAAAATAAATGTAAAGTGTTTGCAAGTAGTTGGGGATAGTGAGCTAGTGGTAAATAAAGTAAGAGGTGTCAATGTGACTAAAAATGATGTCCTTAAAATGTATAAGCATAGGATATGGAACTTAATTGAAGAATTTGATGCTTTCAATCTTTTGTTCATGCCTAGAAATCAAAATAAGGAAGCAGATTAGTTGGCTGCATTGGGTGCTCAAGTTGACATACTAGATGATGTAAGAAATATTAAAAAACAACAATATGTAAAAGTGGTTGTTAGGTCTTCAATTCCAGATAACAGTGTCAATTGGCAAGTCTTTGATTCAGATGAACAAACTATTAATTTTCTTATTGAAGAGGCTGAATTTGCAGCTGGTAATCAACATAAATTTGTAAAGCAATATGAAAATAAGATTCTTCAATTGAAAAATAATAAGATACAAAAGGGATTGGTAACCCTTGAGTCAATCTTTAACACTGATGATCAGGTTAGAAAGGAAAAAGGTAGCATGTTGGTTAAAGAGGAGCACTACAAACCTATTGAGATCTTCAGAGATAACCTATTAAAGATTGGAAAGGTGTGTATAGTTGAAGAGAAATAGGCATTTATTTTGCTTTGTCAAGAGTTAAATGATGTGTTTGCATGGCAGTATGAAGATTTGAAGGGATTTAACCCCACATTAGCCCAACACACCATAGAGTTGGAAGTTGATGACAAGCCTGTGAGACAAAAGCAAAGGCCCTTTAATCCAAAAATCAAGCATCTCATGAAGATAGAACTAAACAAGTTGATCCAAGGTAATATCATCTTTCCTATAAAGCATACATCTTGGGTTTCAAATTTCGTTCCCGTAAGAAAGAAGAACAGTGAGCTTAGACTTTGTGTAGACTTTAGAGATCTTAACAAAGCTTCTCTAAAAGATCATTACCCGCTGCCCTCAATGGAGCAGATCTTACAAGTAGTTTCAAGTTCAGATAGATTTTCACTACTTGATGGTTATTCTGGTTATAATCAGATTTTGGTAAAAGAGGATGACCAATTTAAAACTGTTTTTACTACAAAATGGGGAACAATGGCATATAGGAAAATGCCTTTTGGTTTGTCTAATGTAGAAGAAACATTTCAGAGGGCAATGGTTATGGCCTTCCAAGGTCTTATAAATAATTTTTTTTTGGTTTATCTTGATGACATAACCATTTTTTCAAAGCATGCAGAAGAGTACTTATCTCACTTAAGGCAGATTTTTTAAAGGTGTAGAGAATATGGAGTATCTTTAAATCCCCAAAAGTGCATTTTTGTTGTACACAAGGGTAAGTTGTTGGGCTATATTGTCTCCAAACATGGAATAACCATAGATCTAGAGAGGGTAAGTGCTATTTTAGCTTTGCCTTTACCTGCACATAAGAAAAGCCTTCAAAGCTTTATAGGCATAATCAATTTTGTAACAAGATTCATCCCCCATATACCATTTATTTTGAAGCCATTGACTAGCATGCTTAAGAAAAATATTACTTTCAGCTGGTCCATAGAGTCTAAGAATAATTTTGAGGAAATTAAGACTGTCATAGCATCAACGCCTACTTTGATTAATCCAGACTTTGCAAAGGATTTTATATTATATGCTTTTGGTACTTTTGATACTATTTCAGCTATGTTGATTCAACAGAATGATGAGGGATTGGAGCAGCCAATAGCATTCTTCAGCCAAGGCCTAGAAGGGTATGAACAAAATTATTCTTTTGTTGAGAAACATGCATTAGTAGTCATTAGAAGTCTAAAGAAATTTAGACACATGCTTTCAAAAAACAAAATTTACCTAATGATTGCTCATCGTAGTATAAAAGATTTTTTGTTAAATATAGATCTTAATGACAAAAGAGCCGGTTGGATCACGAAAGTGATGGAGTATGATGTCAATATAAAGGTAATGAAGCTGATTAGAGGTAAGGGATTATGCGAACAACTTGCTGGTCATAATGAAAAACACCGAACAAGAGAATGAAAAAGCTATCCTAGTTCATGAAGATAATGAACCAATTGTTGTAGCAACACCTCCTACAAGTTGGGTGCATGCAATGATGCATTTTATTTAGACTAGTGAGTGTCCTAAAGGCCTAAACAATGTTAAATGAAGATAATATAAACTTCAAGCTATCTCTTATATCATTTTGGATGGAATTTTGTTTAGAAAATATTTTAATGGTGTATTCTTAAGATGCGTAGATTGAGATCAAACTGACAGAATATTCGAGGAATTCCATAATGGACCAGCTAGTAATCACTTCAGACCATGGACTACAACATCAAAGATCATGAGGGCGGAATATTTTTGGCCTAATTTGCATAAAGATGCATATGCTTGGGTAAGGAAATGTAAGAATTGTGTAGTATTTGTAGGCTATTGGGTGAATATTTTGTCACCAGAGTACTAATGACAAAATATATGATTCACACATAGCTATGTTGAGAAATTAATCTCTCCTCTCATCAAGGGGAGATTCCCTTTGAAATTTCTTCTCTAATTAATAAGAAATCAAAATCTGTGGGTTGGTGTTGGGCATATAACTCTCTTTTTTCAGAGTCTATGTATTCTCCCTTCACCTTGTTACAATTTCTCTACCTCTTTAGATACTTAAAGAAAAGAACAATGAATCTAACAAACTACACTAAAACTTATAGTCAAGTAGCACAAAGTCTCTCTTGAATGTAATCTTAACTCAAACTGATTATTACAAAAAGTTAGAAATTTAACTCGTAGCTAAAAGTCTTCAAGTATGAATTCCTAATTCTTTAAACTAAAAGTAACTATAGCAATACAAAGCTTACCGCTAATTACTTAATTTATCAGCAAATATCCCAAATATGATAAGAACACACAGTCTACTTGCACGATTCAGGAGCTCTTTAACCCACATAACAATATCTTCAAGATCAAAGAAATAAAGAACCTATATATTCAATGGACATAGGAACATTAAATTATATAAACAATTTTCTTGACACAACACAAAGTTTGAGATCAACAAAGTTGTTTTCTTTATTTGTTTGATAGAATTTTCACAACAAAAGCCCAAAGTCTTAGTTGGGATAAAAATTAAGCATGAAAAAGATCCATATTTACAAATGAGGTCCTCCTTAAATAGAAAAAGGATGGAGAAAAATGTGGGCACAGTTGACTTATTCAACTACATAGTCCCAATTTACTACAACTACATCATAAGGAAAATGTGTAGCTGCAAGAAAACTAGCAACATCTAATGATGCAACTGTATAAAAAGAAAAAGCCAAAAAGGGGACATTTTATTCATCTTTCTCCTCTCCTAATTTTTGGAAATCTTCAAAATTGGTAAGGATGGCTTTCATCTCTGCTTCGTCCGGCATTGGGGTAGAACTTGTGATCACTTGAATGTAGGAAATTGCATCTTCAATCTTTCCCTATTTCTTTTGCCTGTCCTTCAGCATGGATGCAAGGACTTCAAAATTGACCTGGATCTATAATATCTTATCAAATGTATCAAGTGAGAAATCATGTCCCGTGTAGTGATCTATTAAGGTAAAGAATTCTTGTATGATAGCTTCGACAGTAACGAGATTTTGATCACCATCATATAAGTAAAAGGGAAGATCGGCAACTTTGGCAAAAATGAGATCAATCTCGTCATCACCTTCTTTCTTTTCTCGGTCCAATTTTGCAATCATCAACCTTATTGTCTCTTGCTTATGAGATAGTAATGACAAGATCTAGATGTACTTTTCCCTTGTGGGAATTACCTTATTTTCAACAAGGACATCTATCCTGAAATCCTCCATTTTTCTCCAAAAGGTAGTACTTTTCTCAACTTCCTCAATCTCCTATGATAATGAAGTTTTGAGTCCTTGCATCTGACTCTAGATTACTTCATAATCCACCAATAGTCCCACTGTTGAACCTAGAAGATGATATCCTTCTGACCTTGGCCGTGAAATTCACTCATCCATCACTCTGCCTTTAGCTCCCACCTATTCAATCTTCTTTAGAGATTTGGTATCCATTGAGGATCCTATTGGCTCAATTTCTTGAGAAGATTGTGTGACCTTTAGAAGAACATTGGTCAATTGTTCACACTTCTGCTTCAATTCATTTTTTTCATCCCTCTCCTAGTCCAATATCCTCAACAAAGAATCAAAGGTTGTCTGAGAATCCAATTTAACACTCTCATGTGTTTCCACCCCAAGCTCTACGATCTGCATGGTGTAATCATGAGATCTTATGTTGCCTTTGTCCTTATCTGACGATGGCACCATAACCTCAGCATACTTTCTCTTAGAAGTCAGGTCTACTAACACCCATGATACCATCTTTGGCTTCTTTGTTCCCTTAGGCTTTGGAGGAACCAACCACTCAAAGTCAAACTCATCTAGTGAAATTACCTATTTTTTCCTCTTAGGGGCCACTACTTCTATCCAAGCGGGTAATTCTGGATTGGTTGATGGAGTAGTAGCTCCTTGCTGAGTTTTAGTAAAAGTTTCAGGAGTAGGCTGACTGGAGCTTGGAGCCATTATGACTATTATTAATGGCACCAATGTTGAAATATCTAGTGGAACAATTGTTGATGTTGTGATATTTGTTGTTGCTGACACCTCTTCAGTTACTGATAGGAGGGTTGAAGGCATCGTCGATGCAACTTCAGTACTTACCAATGGTGGAATTTCTGTTATGGTTGTAGTAACAAGTAAGTTCACTGTAGATTGTTCTTAAGTGCCCCTTCCAAGGCTTCATTAAAATCCAACATCGTAGATTCAATGGTGGATGAAGGAAAATCATCCAAATTGGAGAAATTGGTTAGCATGAAAAATTGTTGAGTAGCCTCTGACTGCCCCATGCCCATACTTAGATCTCCATCTTGAAAATCTTCCTCTTGATCAGAGTCAGATTCAATAGAGTGGAAGATTACCTGTGAGGTGATCGGGGCATGAACTCCAACTGGGTGTGATGTTTCTTCAACCTATGCTTCCTCTTGTTGAGGAATTTCACCTTCTGCAACCACCTTCTCTTTTTCAACTTCACTAGGAGGTGGTTGTTCTGGTTCTTTTGTCACTTTTTCCTATACTGTCGATGATGACTCACCCTTTTTGGCACCTTTAATCATGAATTTAATCTTGGGACCTTTCCCCTTAGATTGTATCATCGGAGCTGAAGATAGTGCTTGTGGATCTGCCCTCCTCTTTGTTCTTATCTCAGCTATAGTTGTCTTGCCGGTTGGGCCATCACTATTGTTGTCATTTCCTGAACTGGAAGGAAACTATTTCATCTTGAGATTATTCTTTATCAACCATGCATTAGTGTTTTCTAGGATGGGAGCAATCCTTTGAGTGATAGATTTGCTTTCCCTCTTTGACCATTGCACAGGAGGAAGTGGGGAATCAACAATCTTCTTCTCATAATAGATAGGGTCTATTATGTCATCTATGTCTTCCATGGTCATTGGGATCTTTGCTAAATCAAATTTTTCAATTTGTTCCGAGGTAAGACGGTTGAAATCCATCCTTCTTATATCCTCCTCATTCTGACAATTTTCCCAAACATCTTCAAACCTATAGACATGGGTATAATTCCTCTTGAGTTTGTTCTTTATGCCATGAAAGTCAAAATTGTTTCATGCCTTAAATCTTCACATAGTATTCCATTGCATTTCTTCCTCCATGTTCTTGGCTTTAGGATTGGTTAGGACTGACTACCTATCAATTGACTCCAGGAACTTCAACCTAGTCTTATGTGCTTGTGATTGTTTTTCATGCACATAAATTAGTTGTCTACAAAAATCCATGAGAGTGATCTTGTTAGAAGTGAATCTTGGTAGAATAAAAGGCTCACCTGAGAAACATCCAATTCAGATGTAAGTGAAAGTAGGAAATCAAAGAAAAACACATCCAAAGTGAGATACCCTATTATATGCAGCTTCTGATAATCTTTGCTTCTACAAGCCCTTATCAAATATGCACTTCCATACAACAAAGAAGGCATCATTAACTCTTCTGAAGTGGCTGCCTTGATTCTTGATGGTAAGTTGATCATAATATTCCTAGACAGGCACCAATCTTCTATCACCCTTGGTAGACAAACTAGGATATTTTCTCATTGAAGCCGCTGCATAAACTAGGTATGAGGTCATGTAGAATTTCAAAGTTACTTTGACCTCCTTCAATTGAGCACAGAGTGCATCATTGATTTGTTCACCCCAATCAATTCTTGCAACCCCTTTCCTAATTATATTCATATAGTAACACATCCAGGTTTGAAAGTAATGAGAGACTTTTAGCCCCTTTACTCTTGACAACATGGTAACCATGGCATTGTATTCCTCATTGAAGTCACTCCTATAGAAGGAATTGGGCCATCATGAGGTAGTAGAATGTCTTGAACCAAAGAGGTACATAGTATGGACCACTTTCTTGCATTTAACTTCATTTTTCTCATAGTACTCTTGAGCACTCTCTTGAGAAATGTCAACTACTTCTTCAACTAGAGAGCCTTTGAAAACACTATTGAAAAATACACTATCCAGAGTCATGATGACATTCTGATCTGCATCCTTCACCTATCTTGTATTCGTATCAAAGTGATCCACTACTGCAAGTATAAATTATGGGTCATGAGCTACAACTTGGAAGGATGCATATTTATGCAACTCAAATTTGATCAGATTGGTTAAGCGAGCAAGAGCTTTCTCAACTCGGTCAATAAATTCTTGCATACTGACATGCCAATCTCAGTATCTCTAATTTTCTTGATATTTGAGTCTACTGAACTGTCTAGGTACATATTCAAGTACTTATCGTACTTGTATTTCATTTTTCTTGTTGATGTTTTACCCAGAGAAGATTTCCATTGACTCGTGGAAGGCTCAGTTTTATCTTGAGGGAGATTTGACATTCGCGATGACTACATCCAGCATTGAGGATTAGTTATCATCATTATCAAACATCAATTTTTCTCAATCGGATCGAAAAACGGGACTCAAAATAGGCTTGGGAGTAAAACTGCCAAAAACAGTAGGTCGAGGAAAAAAGTCTGACATGCTCTTTTGAAAACAAAACTTGCACACCGGACATTAAAGTCTGATGTACAAGAATAAACATCTTGATTGGCACATCGGACTTTAAAGTTTGATGTGCAAGTTCGGGGTAGATTTATTGACACATCGGACTTTAAAGTCTGATGTGCAATCTGAGGTAAGTTTATTTGCACATCGGACTTTAAAGCTTGATGTGCAATTCGGGGAAGATCAACAGCACATCGGACTTTAAAGTTCGATGTGCGAGGGTAAAACCATTTGGAAAAACTAGCACATCGGACTTTAAAGTTCGATGTGCTCAAAAGGGTAAAAACTATTGATTGACATGTTGGGTTTTAAAACCCGACATGTCAATCAAATTCTCAATTCTTCGCACACCAGACTTTAAAGTCTGACATGCGAAGATTATCATCTCGCATATCAAACTTTAAATTCCGATATGCAAAGAAGTCTCCATATCATCTGCAGATTGGGTTTCAAACCCCGTCATGTAGGTTGGAGAAGGATAAGACAAGGAGGGAAATCAAAGTTTAAAGTCTGATTGCCCCTTCTAACACACCAAGCAAAACCCGGAGAAAATAAAATAAAAGAAGAAAAATCGGGAAAATAAAAAGCCAAATAGGAAAAGAAAACCCGAAATAAAACCCTACCTTTTCCACTACAAGTGATTTGAAGAAATCCAATGATGGAGCGATTGAATCCACAAGATGGTGAGCAAAATGAAGGAGGAGGCGCACAGAGGGAGAAATGCATAGGCGGAAATGAAGAAATAAAATGCAAAAGTAATTAAATAAAACCCCAAATTTAACAATTAATGCCGCATTTAATGACCAACTTGCAGTGCTTGTTAGACTTTAAAGTCCGACATGCAGGGTAAAAACATGTGCAAGTCGGACTTTAAAGTCCGACATGCACTCTCCGGCCAAATAGTCTGCAGTTCGGACTTTAGAGGAAGACTACCTGCAGGTCGGACTTTAAAGTCCGAACTATAGAGGAAGACCAAAAATGTACACATTGGACTTTAAAGTCTGATGTGCACAAAAAATTACAAAGAAACACCCTGCAGTTCAGACTTTAAAGTCCGAACTGCAAGTAAAACTGCAAACTTAGAAAAACCTAGAAAACACTAAGAAACAAAAGCAAGAAGCTAGATGAGCTAACCGATAGGGTCAATCAAGCTCTCTCAAAGGTCGTAAGGTACGAAATAGATCAGTTTCGTAATGGTGCCTCATGATTTTGGCCATGCTAAAATTGAGGACAATAGTTGGCTCTGACTGGGGAACAAGCTGCGCCACTTGAAGCTTGTAGAATCCAGAACTCCGAGTGCCTATATCCATTGGGCTATAGATTCAAGCAATGAAAAGACTCAAAAAGAAAAGGATATACATATTTTACAACAAGTAAAACTTCCTTTACATCACTCTCTATTGAGAAAAGAGCTTCTAATGTTCTCCACTATGAGGTAGTGAGAATGGGGTACCATCTACATATGCAAGTAAATAGCTATGCTTGCCACATATTTCATGAATAGTGAAAGGACCTCTCCATAAGGAGTCAAACTTTCCATGCAAACCCTTTGGTTCCCTCCTCTTGTCCCATAACAAGACTTGATCACCAACTGAGAACTCGCGGGAAGTTCTTTTCTTATCAAACAATTCCTACTTGGCTTTGGTGTGCAACAATCCTATCTACCCCTTCTACTCTTGTTTCTTCTAGCTGAGAAAGAAACATAATCTGCTTATCCAGTGAATCTTGATATGTTTCATCTTCAAGGGATTTGGTGAGCTTTAATGATGGAAGTTCCATAGTGATTGAAATCTCGACATTCAACCCATATAAAAGTTGAAAAGGTGACATACCGATTGCTCTTTTTGGAGTTATATGATCTGCCCATAGCGCATCATAAAGAGCTTTATGCCAAGTCCATTGTCTCTCATCAACAAGCTTCCTCATAATAGTAACTAGATTCTTGTTGCTTGACTCGGCCTGACCATTTCCTTGTGGATAATAGTCAGATGAGTGTGAAAGAGTAATACCATGATCAAAGAAAAAGTCAATTATCTCATAAGATGAAAAACATGAAGCATTATCAGCTATTATCTTATGAGGAACACCAAACCTTGAAACAATGTTTTCCTTCAAAAATTGACAAACCACCATCGAGGTAGATTGCTTAGTTGGGATTGCCTCCACCCACTTGGTGAAGTAATCTGTCACTGTGAGGATGTATATGTGACCTGCACTAGATGTCGGATTGAAAGGTCCAATAAAGTCCAATCCCCATTGTTGGAAAGGCTCTTCAATTACTACTAGTTTAAGAGGGAGCGTAGCTAATTTGGGCTTACCAACAAATTGCTGACATTGCTCACACTTGCGAACCCAACTTTATGTATCTTTAAACAATGTTAGCCAATAGTATCTAGCACGCAAGATTTTATGTGTAGTAATAGGGGTAGAAAAATGTCCACCACAAGCAAGATCATGAAAAGCTTGAAGTAATCTTACTTGTTGTTGTTTGTCTACACAACGTAGGAAATTGTCGTCCAGACCCTTCTTGTACAAACCATTGTCCCATAGGACAAAATTCACTACTCTAAGCTTCAAGGTTCGCCTTTCTTTCCTTGACAGGTGCGGAGGAAAATCTCCATATGTTAAGAGATATGCCAGGTCAGAATACCACTCATCAGTAGTGCTAACAAATAGAACATTAGGAAGATCTTGATTCATACCTTCATTTTCCAACACCACTTCATCAATTGATTTGTTGTCAGCTATCAACTAACATAGACCTTTTCCATGAACCAACTTAGTGGGCTTAATTTCTATATCATATTCTTGAATCTTGGCAACCCAATTGCCCCTTTTAGTTCCAAACTCTTGTTGCATCGGAATTGACTTAACAACAACATCAGGAACAAGAGCGATGACATGTGAATTCAGAATATAGAACCTGAAATGTTTGACCACTTTCACCATGGCAAAAGCATGCTTCTCCATTTCTAAGTATTTCAACTCATGAGCCTTTAGTGGATAACTCATAAATGCAATAGGTGATCCACGCCTTCTTTATTTTTCTGCATCAGTATTGCTAAACAAGTATGATCTGAAGCATAGCTATACATGATAAACTCTTTGGTATAATCTAGGCATACTAAGACTAGAGCATTTGCCATGGATTCCTTGATCTGATGGAAAGATTTCTTTCCTTCAAGAGTCCACTTGAAAGGAGAATTGTCTTTCATCATATTAACTTTGTGATGAGTCTATTCAGCAAAGTCTAGAATGAATCTTTGCAAGAAATTTACTTTGCCGAAGAAAGAGTGAACGACAGTCTTACTTGTTGGCAAGGAAAGGTCACGAATAGATTTTACCCTTTTTGCATCAATTTTTATACCTTCTTTCGAACCAATATGCCCAAGCAACTTGCCTTCAATAACCCCAAAAACAGATTTCTTGGGATTGACGAAAATTCCATGCTGACGACATTTCTCTAAGACTTGTTGCAGATGAAATAAATGATCATGACGTTCCTTAGAATAAATAGTCAAATCATCCAAATAGACCGCAATGAACTTACCAAGAAAAATTCGAAAGGCCAAGTCCATTGCACATTGGAAAGTTGCTCCTACATTTATTAATCCAAAAGGCATCTTGTGATATGAAAATGTACCCCAAGGTTTAGTAAATGCGGTCTTATGTTGATCTTGCTCCAAAACTTCTACTTGATTATAACCCAAAAATCCATCCAACATGGACATCATCTCTAATCCAGTAACAGCTTGTAGGACGTGATCCATGATAGGTAAAGGATAATTATCCTTCAAGGATGCCTAATTCAAGTTTTGGAAATCAACACATATTCGAATCTCGCCATTATTCTTACGTATAGGTACAATATTGGCTATCCAAGAAGAATGATAAATGGGGAAGATTATCCTTGCTTTCAACATCTTTTGTACTTCAGCAAAGATAGTATCGAAGATCTTTGGGTTGTATTGCCTTTTCTTCTGATGGAAAGGCATAATACCTGATTTCAATGGAATATCATGGCAGACCTCTTCGGGATGAAAAGACTTTAGATCTTCATAGGAGTATACCAAGACGTCAACATATTGCTGTAATAATGCAACAAATTTCTGTCTTTCTTCTTGTGAACAATACTTTCCAATGTTGATCATTTTTGGATTATCTTCAGTCCCAATGTTTACTTGTTCATATTCAATGATCTTGGAGCTGATCTTTGTTGCTTTTTAACATAACGATCATGTTTGTCAAAAAGCTTTTCTAGAGAAACTAGACCCTTGGGGATCTTGTTTCCTTTTAATTGCAGAAATTTTTCTCCTATTTTTGCATCAATACTTTCAATTGCATCCTTTGAAGGGTAGTAACTACCTTCAAAGTACCGATCATCAAAATTGTCAGCGGTCTGCAAAAAAATTATTACATGATGATCATCATTAAACACTTGCCAATGATCAGAGTTGTTAGGAACACTTGATTGAAAAACTAACTCAACAACATAAGTTGATCCTGAAAAATCTTTGTGAGGAACCAAAGAAGTTGGAGATATTGCCAATGAATCCGCTCTATCATTAAATTCATGAGAGACAACAGATATATCAAAGGCATTGAATGCCTCAATCAAATCCCAAACTTGGTTACGATAATACCGTAGCCTATTGCTCCTAGTTTGAAATATGTTCCGGACTTGACAAACAATTAACTACGCATCTCCTTGAGCATGCAAGTTCTTGATTCCCTTCTTCTGAGCAACATTCATTCCCAGAAGAAGTGATCCATACTCAGCACTGTTATTTGTGTTATCAAACTGCAATTTGAAAGAGAAAGGGAAAATATGACCCTCAGGAGAAACCAAAACAATAGCAGCTCCTGATCTGGTAGAAGAACAACTACCATCAAACTCTAGTGTCCAAACATCATCTGGATTACCAATGCTGACAGTATCAAAATTAAGAATTTCTTGTTGTGAAGTTGAAGATCTTTTTGATTCCGTAACACTACTTTCACAATCAACTCAAACATTATTTAGTGGAATGGCATCTTCACTCTCAGGAGCCACCTCTAAACCATCATCAGCATGCATGAAATAATTACCCATACCTGATGATTCAAAAAGAATTTGTGCCTGCTGATCGTCAGACTTGACAACGGTGTATTTTGATTCTTTTTCTGGAAGTAACTTTTGGATAGCTCCTTTAACAAGAATACGAGCCTTAGTCATATCCATGTTTAACTCACCCCCAACATCTCTACAAAAATTTCTTCCCAATAATAGACCATAGGAGGCCAGCACATCGGCTACCAGTACTGTCATCTTAATCTTCTTTTTTGGGAATGAAGCAAAAGGAAACTGTGCATCCTTGATCTAACCTATCAAGGGGACTTGCTTGTTATCCATAGAGAAACATCTTCCAAATGTTTTGGTCAAAGTCAAGCCAAGGGCATTGGCAACTTTTGATGGCATAACATTATCAGATGCCCCAAAATCAATTACACAGTTACTAAGATTATAACCTTTTATCAACAAAGAGATGTAGAATGGTTCTATCTTGTCTACAGGAGAAGGGGAAGTTACTAAGTTATTTTGAAGTAAGTTAGACTTAGGAAGATTACTAGGGGTAGTATATTTTTCTTTAACAAACTTGACCAAATGGTCAAATTGATCTAGATTAGATCTAAAAAATTCAACTTCAGACATTTGTATTTTGGTTTTCATAGCACGGTCTAAAATATCAAATGACTAACAGGAATTCATCATCAAAGATGGATTTGGGTTCTCGTTTTGAGAACTTAAAATATTAGGTACACTAGTCTTCGATGCATGTGTAGAAGAATTGATAGGTGCAGAAAAATTGACAGCAGTTGAAGAATCACTTACACTTTTATCCTTCTCAGCATCCATTGATATAGCATTGTCTTTTGCAGGATTTGGTATGGGAGTCCCACGCTTCACAATAGAAATTGGCAAATGTTGAGAGTCCTTGATTTGAATAGGATCATCACTCTTCTCAATGACAGGTGGTTGAGTTGCCTATGCTTGCGAACTGGTGAATACTACAAGGACATCCCCATCACGTGTGTCTGGCGTATCATCTTCTTGATATTGCATAAACCTGATATTAGAGTCGCCAGCCAACTCTGCATCATCTTCTTGATGCAAATTGGCATCTTCTTCACCAAAAGGGGGAAGATCATTCTATTCAGCTTCATAATATCCTGTAGCTAAATTTTGGGGTGGTGCTTCCAACACAAGCCTCTCTAGAGCAGGAGGTAATTTATTCTGATTATGCATGGTATAATTGGAAGCATTGTTTGGGTAATTCCTTCTTGGAACATCACGATAAGAAGTATTTCCTTGTGAGGAAATTTGCTTCTTAAGTGCCAACAACTTATTTGCTAACTTTTGTATCATGGGATCAACAAAATTCATGGAAGGAATTGATAAATCAGCAATTTGATTATTTCTAACCTTGTTGGGATCTCTCCTTATCTTACCGACGAGGATTAGATCATCTTTGACCGATATAGCCAGCTGTTGTGTAGCGTCCAAATCATTAGGATTATCCCTTTGCAAAAGAAAGCTCACCTCTGGCAATTGAGCGTTGATGAAGAAGCATTTCAAGTTTCTAATGGTTGGTCATGAAGCAACTGGAATGCGATTGTGCAATCTGTTGAACTTTGCTACAAATTCATGCATAGCTTCCTAAGGTTCTTTCTTCATTTGAGTTAACTAAACCAGCAATGCGTGATCATCTTTAGCAGACGTGAACCTTGCATCAAACAATGTTTTGAGAGTTGCCCAATTTGTGATACAAGCATTCGTAAGATGATAGAACCAATCAGCAGTAGCTCCATGCAAAGTCTCAATGAATAATCTGACCAAAAAATTTTCATGCTCAACACCTAGGACTCCACATGCGATGTAGAAGGCAGCAATGTGTTCATCCGGGTGCTGAGAACCATCCCCCCAAAATTTGGGTAAATTTTTTCATGTACCTTTGGGAAGTTCATGCAAAGGTGCGATCAAGTTCAAAGGACCAAAAGCAGTACCCCAAGGTCAAGGAGCAGCCATCCTTAATGGGTTATAGGGTGGTATTACAAAAAGACTTGCAAGTGGAACAAATAAAACTTGCAAACTTGATGCCTCACTTGGTACAGGAGATCGCCGTGTAGAAGGAGAAAAACTTTGTGTCCACTGCAAAGGAGAACTAGTCCATGGAGGTGTCACAAAAGGAAAATTATGTTGCTGCAAAAACTAAAAAGGAGGATCAACAACTCCCGCTAATCATTGCCCATGAGTTTAACTTCAATTAGCCAGATTATGATTTTTGAGAAAATCAGCAAAAAATGATATTACAACAAAAAGACCACTACAACCCAAAGGGAAAATACCGGTTGCACGTCGCTCCCTAGCAGAGTCGCCCAAAAATTGTTGGGTGAATATTTTTTCACCAGCGTACTAATGACAAAATATATGATTCACACACAGCTATGTTGAGAAATTAATCTCTCCTCTCATCAATGGGAGGTTCCCTTTGAATTTTTTTCTCTAATTAATAAGAAATCAAAATTTGTGGGTTGGTGTTGGGCATATAACTCTCTCTTTTCAAAGTCTATGTATTGTCCCTTCACCTTGTTACAATTTCTCTACCTCTTTAGATACTTAAAGAAAAGAACAATGAATCTAACAAACTAAACTAAAACTTACAGTCAAGTAGCACAAAGTCTCTCTTGAATCTAATCTTAATTCAAACTGATTATTACAAAAAGTTATAAATTTAACTCGCAGCTCAAAGTCTTCAAGTATGAATTCCTAATTCTTTAAACTAAAAGTAACTGTAGAAATACAAAGCTTACCACTAATTACTTAATTTACGAGAAGACTTCCCAAATATGCTAAGAGCATACAGTCTACTTGCACGATTCAGGAGCTCTTTAACCCACATAACAATATCTTCAAGATCAAAGAAATAAAGAACATATATATTCAATGGACATAGGAACATTAAATTATATTAAAAAAAATCTTAACACAACACAAAGTTTTAGATCAACAAAACTGTTTTCTTTATTGCTTGATAGAATCTTCACAACAAAAGCCCAAAGTCTTAGTTGGGATAAAAATTCTGCAGAGTTTTGCTAAGCACGAAAAAGATCCATATTTACAAATGAGGTCCTCCTTAAATAGGAAAAGAATGGAGAAAAATGTGGGCACTGTTGACTTATTCAACTGCACAGTCCCACTTTACTACAACTACAACATAAGGTAAACGTGCAGCTGCAAGAAAACTAGCAGCATCTAATGATGCAACTGTATAAAAAGAAAAAACCAAAAAGGGAATGTTTTATTCATCTTTCTCCTCTCCTAATTTTTTGAAATCTTTGAACTTGGTTAGGATGGATTTCATCTCTGCTTCGCCCAACATTGGGGTAGAACTTGTGATCACTCGAACGTGGGAAATTGCATCTTCAATCTTTACCTATTTCTTTCACCCATCCTTCAGCATGGATGCAAAGACTTCAAAACTAACCTAGATCTCCAATAGCTTGTCAAATGTATCAAGTGAGAAATCCTGCCCCATGTAGTGATCTATTAAGGTAAGGAATTCTTGTGTGATAGCTTTGGTAGTAATGAGATTCTGATAGCCATCATATAAGTAATAAGGAAGATTAGCAACTTTGGCAAAAATGAGATCAATCTCGTCATCACCTTCTTTCTTTTCTTGGTCTAGTTCTGCAATCATCAACTTTATTGTCTCTTTCTTATGAGACAATAATGACAAGATCTAGATGTAATTTTCCCTTGTGGGAATTACCTTATTTTCAACAAGGACATCTATCCTGAAATCCTCCATTTTGCTCCAAAAGGTAGTACTTTTCTCAACTTCCTCAATCTCCTATGATAATGAAGTTTTGAGTCCTTGCATCTGACTCTGGATTACTTCATAATCCGCCAATAGTCCCATTGTTGAACTTAGAAGATGAGAGCCTTCTGACCTTAGTCATGAAATCCACTCATCCATCACTCGGCCTTTAGCTCCTACCTGTTCAATCTTCTTTAGAGCTTCGATATCCTTTGAGGATCCTATGGGCTCAATTTCTTGAGAAGATTGTGTGACCTTTAGAAGAACATTGGTCAGTTGTTCACAATTCTGCTTCAATTCATTTTTATCATCCCTCTCCTAGTCCAATCTCCTCAACAAAGAATAAAAGGTTTTCTGAGAATCCAATTTAACACTCTCATGTGTTTCCACCCCAAGCTCTACGATTTGCATGGTGTAATCCTCAGATCGTATGTTGCCTTTGTCCTTATCTTATGATGGTACCATAACCTCAGCATACTTTCTCTTAGAAGATGGGTCTACTAACACCTGAGATACTATCTTTGGCTTCTTTGTTCCCTTAGGCTTTGGAGGAACCAACCGCTCAATGTCAAACTCATATGGAGAAATTGCTTGTTTTTTCCTCTTAGGGGCCACTACTTCCATCCAAGGGGGTAACTCTAGATTGGTCGATGGAGTAGTAGCTCCTTGCTGATTTTCAGTCAAAGTTTCAGGAGCAGACTGACTGGAGCTTGGAGCCGTTATGACTATTACTGATGGCACCAATGTTGAAGTATCTAGTGGAACACTTATCGATGTTGTGATATTTGCTACTGCTGACACCTCTTCAGTTACTGATAGGAGGGTTGAAGACACTATGGATGCAACTTCAGTACTTAGCAATGGTGGAATTTTTGTTATGGTTGTAGTAATAGGTAAGTTCACTATAGATTTTTCTTCAAGTGCCGCATCCAATGCTTCACTAAAATCTAGCATCGTAGATTCAATGGTGGATGAAAGAAAATCATCCAAATTGGAGAAATTGGTTAGTGTGAAAAACTGTTGAGCATCCTCTGAGTGCCCCATGCCCATACTTAGATCTCCATCTTGAAAATCTTCATCCTCTTGATCAGAGTCAGATTCAATAGAGTGGACGATTACCTATGAGTTGATCGGGGCATCAACTCCAGCTGGGTGTGATGTTTCTTTATCCTATGCTTCCTCTTGTTGAGGAATTTCACCTTCTTCAACCACCTTCTCTTTTTCCACTTCACTAGGAACCGGTTGTTCTGGTTCTTTTGTCACTGCTTCCTATACTGCCAATGATGACTCACCCTTCTTGGAACCTTTAACTGTGAATTTAATCTTGGGACCTTTCCCCTTAGATTGTATCATCGGAGTTGAAGATAGTGCTTGTGGATCTGCCCTGCTCTTTGTTCTTATCTCATCTATAGCTATCTTGCCAGTTTGGCCATCACTGTTGTCCTCATCTCCTGAACTAGCAGGAAACTATTTCATCCTGAGATTATTCTTTATCAACCATGCATTAGTGTTTGCCAGGATGGGAGCAATCCTTTGAGTGATAGATTTGCTTTCCCTCTTTGACCATTGCAGAGCAGGAAGCAGGGAATCAGCAATCTTCTTCTCATAATAGATAGGGTCTATTATGTCATTTGTGTCTTCCATGGTCATTGCTATGTTTGCTAAATCTAAGTTTTCAATTTGTTCCAAGGTAAGACGGTTGAAATCCATACTTCTTATATCCTCCTCATTCTGACAATCTGCCCAAACATCTTCAAACCTATAGACATGGGTATAATTCCTCTTGAGTTTGTTCTTTATGTCACGAAAGTAAAAATTATTTCTTGCCTTGAATCTTTGCATAGTATTACATTGCATTTCTTCCTCCATGTTCTTGTCTTTAGGATTGGTTAGGACTGAGTACCTGTCGATTGACTCCGGGAACTTCAACCCAGTCTTATGTGCTTGTGATTGTTTTTCATGCACATAAATTAGTTGTCTACACAACTCCATGAGAATGATCTTGTCAGAAGGAAATCTTGGAAGAATAAAAGGCTCACCTGAGAAACATCCAATTTAGATGTAAGTGAAAACTTGAAGAAAAACACATCCAAAGTCAGATACCTTGTTATAAGAAGCTTCTGATAATCTTTGCTTCTGCAGACCCTTATCAAATATGCACTTCCATACAACAAAGAAGACATCATTAACTCTTCTGAAGTGGCTGCCTTGATTCTTGATGGTAAGTTAATCATAATATTCCTAGACAAACATTAATCTTCTATCACCCTTGGTAGACAAACCAAGATATTATCTCATTCAAGCGGCTACATAAACTAGGTATGAGGTCATGTAGAATTTTAGAGTTACTTTGACCTCCTTCAATTGAGCACAGAGTGCATCGCTGATCTGTTCACCCCAATCAATTCTTGCAGCTCCTTTCCTGATTATATTCATATAGTAACACATCTAGGTTTGAAAGTAATGAGAGTCTTTTAGCCCCTTTACTCTTGACAACATGGTAACTATGTCATTGTATTCCTCATTGAAGCCGCTCCTATAGAAGGAATTGGGCCATCGTGAGGTAGTAGAATGTCTTGAAGCAGAGAGGTACACAATGTTGACCACTTTCTTGCATTTAACTTCATTTTTCTCATAGTACTCTTGAGCACTCTCTTGAGAAATGCCAGCTACTTCTTCAACTAGAGAGCCTTTGAAAACACTATTGAAAAATATGCTATCTAGAGTCATGATCACATTCTGATCTATGTCCTTCACCTGTCTTGTATTCAGATCAAAGAGATCCGCTACTGCAAGTACAAATTTTGGGTCATGAGCTGCAACTGGGAAGGATGCATATTTATGCAACTCAAATTTGATAAGATTGGTTAAGTGAGTAGGAGATTTCTCAACTTGGTCAATAAATTCTTGCATACTGACATGTCCAATCTTAGTATCTCTGATTTCCTTGATATTTGAGTCTACTGAACTCTCTCGGTACATATTCAAGTACTTATCATATTTGTACTTCATTTTTCTTGTTGATGTTTTACCTAGAGAAGATTCCAATTGACTCGTGGAAGGCTCGGGTTTATCTTGAGGGAGCTTTGACATTCGTGATGACTGCATCCAACACTAAGGATTAGTTATCATTATTATCAAATAAACAATTTTTCTCAATCAGATCGAAAAATGGGACTCAAAACAAGCTTGGGAGTAAAACTGCCAAAAACAACATGTTGGGGAAAAAAGTCCGACATGCTCTTTTGAAAACAAAACTTGCACATCGGACATTAAAGTCCGATGTGCAAGGATAAACATCTTGATTGGCACATCAAACTTTAAAGTCCGATGTGCAAGTTCAAGGTAGATTTATTAACACATCAGACTTTAAAGTCCAATGTGCAATCCGGGGTAAGTTTATTTGCATGTCGGACTTTAAAGTCCAATGTGCAATCCTGGGAAGATCAACAACACATAGGACTTTGTGAGAGGGTAAAACCATTTGGAAAAACCAACACATCAGACTTTAAAGTCCAATGTGCTCAAAAGGGGAAAAACCATTGATTGTCATGTCAGGTTTTAAAACCCGACATGTCAATCAAATTCTCAATTCTTCGCACACTGGACTTTAAAGTCCGATATGTGAAGACTATCATCCCACATATCGGACTTTAAAGTCTGATATGCGAAGAAGTCTCCATATCGACTGCAAATTGGGTTTCAAACCCCATCATGTAGGTTGGAGAAGGATAAGACAAGGAGGGCAATTGGAGTTTAAAGTCTGATTGCCCCTTCCAACACACCAAGAAAAACCCAGAGAAAATAAAACAAAGGAAGAAAAATTGGGAAAATAAGAAGCCAAACAGGAAAAGAAAACCCGAAATAAAACCCTACCTTTTTAACTGCAAGTGATTTGAAGAAATACGATGATGGAGCGATTGAATCCACAAGATGGTGAGAAAAATGAAGGAGGAGACACGCGGAGGGTGAAATGCACAAGCGGAAATGAAGAAATAAAATGCAAAAGTGATTAAATAAAACCCCAAATTTAACAATTAATGCCACATTTAATGACCAACTTGCAGTGCTTGTCAGACTTTAAAGTCCAACATGCAGGGTAAAAACTTGTGCAAGTCAGACTTTAAAGTCCAACATGCACTCTCCGGCCAAACAGTCTGCAGTTCAGACTTAGAGGAAGACTACCTGCAGGTTCGTACTTTAAAGTCCGAACTACAGAGGAAGACCAAAAATGTACACATCGGACTTTAAAGTCCGATGTGCACAAGAATTTACATAGAAAGACCCTACAGTTTGGACTTTAAAGTCCAAACTGCAGGTAAAACTACAAACTTAGAAATACCTAGAAAACACTACGAAATAAAAGCAAGAAGCTAGACGAGCTAACTGACAGGGTCGATCAAGCTCTCCTGAAGGTCATAAGGTACAAACGAACCAGTTTCATAGGGTTGCCTGATGATTTTGGTCGTGCTGAAATCGAGGACAACATAGGCAACCATTCATGAAGTGGGGTCTTGATTTTATCGAAGTTAGCAATCCACCTTCAAGTTTTGGGCATAAATGGATCTTGATAGTCACTAATTACTTTACCAAGTGGACTGAAGTTGTACCCTTGAAGGAGGCAAATGAAAGTGCAGTCCTAAACTTTTATCAGGACTTAGTAGCAAGGTTTGGTATCCCTAATTCTATTATTTCAGATAATTCATTAGCTTTTGTAGGATTTAAGATTACTGATTGGGCTGTCCAGAACAACATGTTTTTGAGTACTTTGTCCAATTATTACCCTCAGGGTAATGGAGAAACTGATTCTACTAATAAGAACTTGATTAGGATAATCAAGAGGACAATAGAATATAATCAGAGAACTTGACACACTCAGTTGAAACATGCATTGTGGGCTAATAGAATCACCCCTAAGAGAGTTACAGGTATATCTCCTTATGTCCTCGTTTATGGTAAAGAGGAAAGACTCCCAATTTCACTTGAAATGCCTACACTAACTCTGATTAGAGAGCTAGAAATATTGCAAGAAGAACCCATGCAGGTTAGGTTGGCAGAACTAATAGAGTTGGAGGAGGTAAGAAAGAAAGCATTGTTGACTATAGAAAATCATTAAGCTCAGATGAAGAGGACTTTGAACAAGAAGGCAGCTCTGAGAGTTTTCAATGAGGGAGATATGGTTTTGAAATGGGATGAATTAAAATGTAAGCCTGGAAAGAATACTAAATTTGATGCCATATGGGATGGCCCATACATCATTACTGAGAAAAAGCAACATAATGCTTTTCAGCTTTCAAAGTTGAATGGTGAAACCCTTCCAATCCCAGTTAATGGGATTCATCTCAAAGCTTGCCTTTGATATTCTATTTAGGTTAATAAGTGCCAATGCACTTTTTGTTTTCTGTTTTGTTGTTCTGAGTTTCAATAAGTGCTTACGCACAATTTTGTGGTTTCTATTTTAGGCAGCACCACTTGTTTTTCTTAGTTTTCCTATTTTGTTTTGTTGTCATGCTATGGACCAGTTGAACTTCAAGAAGTTCCATTTGGAGAGAGGATTGAGATGACTCCATAAGCCCAATGGATAAGCCATGACTGGTCTATAGTGTTTAGTAGGCAAACACTCCACAAAGGTCACCAAAAATGTTACCAAATTTTTGTACATGCTAAATTTGGTGGCCTAATGAGGCCTTGCTTTCATTCATATTAAAAAATGCCAAGAAAAACAACAAATATCAGGTCAAATCATTAGCAAGAAATCAGATATGCACTATTTTTTTTAACTTGTTTGCTTCATGTGCAGATACAAGAAAAGTAAAATGTAGCATGTGGGTTAAAATGTGGCTCCCACGAGGGTTGAGCCCAACATGCTGATGGAGATGGTTGTTACAAAGATAAATAGATCATAGAGATTTTCATGCTCCATTGCACTTTCAAGAATGGCGTGTCTTATCAAACCTATTAGGACTCATAAAATGATGAAAATTCTGAGAGACCCTAGTGTAGGAGCACCTAAGGGTTGAAATTCCCTTAACCATTTTTGTCTTGTGAGACCCTCCAGTGGTCATCTAAATACATAAGGACTAGCTCTAGTCCTTTTGTGTGGTTGTTTCTTTGTAGTTTTTGAATTTTTTGCCTTATCAACAAGACTTGCCCCGATGACCAAGCATAGGCATGGAGCGGTTGTATCGGGTATCGGCAGGCAAGGTTCTCCCCTACGCCGACACCTGATAGAAAAGTGGATTCAGTACTACACATGACAAAATGGTCTCCTAACCGACCTGTCGTATGACACAAGGGTGGATCCAATACGACAAATCTAATGGCTTCAAACGATAAAAGAAAAATTGCCAGTTTCTCGTATGAGATAGGATCTTGTCTCGCACAATAAACTGCAACACCCAACCCAAAACCCATGAAAAACATGAAAAATAAACAAAAAATTTCAAAATTGGAAACATAAAGAGGCTAAAGATCGATCACTTACCATTGGCTCGTAATTTCGAGGTCGATTGTGACGTTTCTGGTGCTCAAATCGATGCTGACAAGTAGGGACCACCATTTTTCTTCACATAAGGCTTTTTGAATTTTCAAACTTGGAGGGTTAAAATGAATTGAAAATGACACTTTCGTCCTATATATAGCCTAAAACCTAATTTTTCAACTTGCTCTGATGGTTATGAAAATTGTACCCTTAGCTAATATGCCTGCTCTGATTCCATTTTCGGGATTGAAATCAAAATTCAAGATCATTTTGCTAGTCAATTTCAAAATTTTGACCACTTAGCGCTTTTTTTTCATCAAATGCTCATTCTTTCTTCAAATTGCACTCAATTTCAAACACTGAATCTTAATTCAATTTCATTCTACACATCAACATTACAATCAACTCTACGCTCAATTTCTTATCAATCATCATCGAAATTTTAAAAAATAAATCCTCAGAATCGATTTGTGCTCAAATAAGTTATTTTTTGCCATACAATTGCCTATAATCAATCCCTCGCTATCTTTCGATTTCGCTCCCGAGGGGGCATACTCACGACCTTATGACTTCACATCTCACAAGTCGAGAACATTTTTCAAATCTTCATCAAAAGTTGAGCAAAATCTTTTCAATTAAAGAAAATCAATCCTTATTGCTAAGGGGCATCTCAGTTTCATCACTTCACATCAAGTTGAGATCTCTCGATCATTTGAATCAAATCAATTGCTAGACGCATATCAGTTTCATCACTTCAAATCAAGCTGATATTTGTCTTTCATCTTAATTAATCTCTTAACATTAATCAGTTTCATCACTTTAAATCAAACTGATTATTCATTTAAACTCAATCAAAAGTTTAAAGAGTTTCTTTGATCACACTAAATCTAAGTAGGTGTTCAGTATTCATTTCTTGATCAAGCTGGACAGTTTATTCTTCGCTCATCGTGTCTCAATCAATCAAGTTCAAGATCAATTTTTATCATCACTCACTATATCTAAGATTAGTCAAGTTCTATATCAGTAAGATCTGCTTCTTGATCAATCAAGTTCAAGTTCGGTATCTTTGTTTTCTATCATTCCTTAGTTCAATCAAGTTCGGGATCGGTATCACTTTAATCAGACTTTATTCAGCTTTGTCACTTCGAATCAAGATAAGCACCTTGCTTTTTTATCTAGTTTGTGACCAATCAAGTTCAGAACTGGCATCTCCTAGACATCACACATTCTTTGAATCAAAGCGCTGCTCGCACATTAATTCAAAGAAGGGCAAATGTAATACCCTAAAATTGGTCATCTAAACCATGGGCCCCTAATCTCGACAACATCACCAAGGTCCTAACCAAGGCAATTAAATTAATCTTGAGCACATTATTAATTCTTTAATTATCAAAAATCATATGGCAAATCAACTACTCAACATTAATTAAATATTTATTTAATTAATTGAATCATTCCAAGAATATCATTTTGATCAATTATCCCATTTTAATTTATTAAATATCCTTGCATATTTAATTAAATTAATAAATTTGCCATTCAATCATGCAAAAAGGATTAATTTATTGCAAAAGATGAATTAATTTATTACAAAGCTTTGAATTGAAACAAAACAAAAATCAAAAAAAGAATTGAATTAAAAGAGAAATCAAACTTGAGATATTATTTTTTTTTCTAAATTTAGAACTTGAAATCAGAAAAGCAATTTAATTGAATTATGGAATTATTCTCTAAATTGGAACTCAAAGCTTTTCAAAACAGAAAAAGAAGTTCAGTTGCATTAAAAAAAGCTTTTTCTTGAATGAATCAAATATGTGCATGAAATTAATTTATTATTATTTTCCAATGCAACTTGGACTTCTAATTTGAATGCATTTCAATTAAATTATAATTGGAATCTATCTCAAGGTTAACTCAACCTGATTTCTCAATTATTTTCAATTAATCCTAAATTGAACTTTTTGTGATTCTCTATAAATTCAATCTTCAGCTCTCATTCCAATTCACCCCAGAGATTTTTGAGAACAGGCTTGGAGATTATTATCACGCTAATTTCGCTCTGGAGTCATTGAAATCATTGTGCTTTTTTTTAGATTAATTGCATCCATTTTACATTCATTATTGCTTGCTTCCCATTGTTGCTTGAATTGGTTATTATTGCTTGAATTATTCATCCATCTTGCATCCATATAGTTTAATATCATATAGATTAAATCCTTCGTCTTGGTGTAGTCTAGTCACTAGTATTGCTTATAAAAATCTGAGAGCAATCTTATACTCGCATCTTTTAGAAGGCAATTAGTCTCTTTGCTATGGTTTATTTCTTATTGATTATCGATTACTAACCATGCATATAATGACTTAATTGAAGTGTTGTGCTTGCAGCTATAGGTTCACTTTTTCACACACACAGAAGTTTGGCCGAAAGAATAATATCAAATGAACCAAGGTGGGCCCAAGTCCAGTGGCAGGTCCAAGGGGTGAGATAGGCGAATCTCATGAGCGAACTAGTGGTTGACACGTGGCATAATAGAGAGCTGCTCAAAGAGGCTAAAGGTCGAGCTGTCAAGGAAGATCAATGGTGATAAAGAAAGATCTCACGGTTGTCACTATGTTGCGATGGGAAGATGATCATTGAATACTCACCATGGCTTAGCAACAAAGCACATGCGAAAAAGGTGAGTGGCTTAGGTGTTAAGGGTTGAGCAAGTTTGAGCTGATCCAACAGTCTTTGTTGTTTCGCAATGAAAAGATGATCACCCGTTAGTCATCAAGGATCAGTGATTGATGACGTGGTAGTTAAGGTGGCACCCAATTGGATCCAAAGGCGAATAGGAAGTGACACATGGTGGGCCCGCCAAAAGAGAGAGTATCCTAAGCAAATTAATGGGTGGGCATGTCAAGGAAGATCTAGCGGTTGTCGCTATACCGCAATGAAAAGGTGCCTCAATGTTAATCCTCGCGACATAGCGACAAGCTGTCAACAGTCCTGGTGGTTGAATGTTAATCTGTCATATGTTGATGGTTAATGCAAGCGATTAAGTCAAATGGTCAAGTAACCAGTAGCATCTAGACTCAACGCGAAATGAGGAGAAGTCATCAGGTAGTTTGGGTTCGATTTAAGCTTGAGAGCAAGTTTGCATGAGTTCTTCTCGTGATTTTGAGCCTATTTTGGTGGCTTTTTATTTCCACTCAAGGATCAATTTTCAAAAAAGATATTTTTAGTGGGAGTTCAACTTGAGTCATTCTGAAGTCATCTTTCCTCTGCTTTTTGGAAGGTTTTTGTATAAAGTGATTTTTTTTTTATCTTTCTTCACTAGTTCTTGATCATTCTCTTGCTGGTTTTAGCAGAGAATATATTCTTGTAGCTCATGTGCAGTTTTATGACAAAATACTGAATAAAATTATCAGCTTATGCCTTATATTTTTGGAGTTCATTTTCTTATTAATGATTGAGAGCTAGTTTATTGTATTATTGTCTAGATAACCTTTAAATTTTCTATCTCATTTGTAAGTCATAGGTTGTGCATTGTGATAAATTGGTTCATTTGGTTGATTGTGAAAGTTTTTCTTTCCTTTCAATTTCTTGAAGTTTAAATCCTTTGCATGAAATATTTATGTGCTATGAATCAGAAGTCTATTTGTGCATATTGGTGTTTTTAGGAGTGTATTTCTATCATTTTGAGATATCATATTGATGCTTCACCTTAGTTTAGCATTCACAAAGTCATTCTATTTTTGTTTTTTGTTTTCCTATCCCTTTTCTTGGTAAAGAATTTAGAGTTATTCATAGGGAACCAACCCTTCATCTGAAGGTTAATTCTCACTATAGGCAACCCACAGGCCTGAGAATTATCCCATGTGTCACCAAGTTGCTTGAGCTTTCAGCTTGTGCATTACAGGTGCAATTTGAGTGACAACAAAGTTTATGGTGGGTTTATGAACCTGCATAACATCATCTTTTCTACCAAGTGTATGGCATGTTTATAAACCTACCTTACACTTTGTTTCATTCATATAGGTGTATGGTAGACTTATAAGTTTGACTTAGATATGGTTTTGGTTTTCCCCCATCAAGTGTAGTTCGGACTTACAAGTTCAACATACACCTAATTTCAGACTTTTCCAAGGTGTAGTTCGGGGTTATCAACCCGAATTACACCTAAGAACCACACTTTTTTCAAAAGTGTAATTTGGGCCTATGAACCTGAATTACACCAATTGCACACATGTAAATTGGGGTCATAGACCCAATTTACATACCATGATAGAATGGGGTTTTTGAAAACCCTAATGATACCAAATTTGGCATATGTAATGTATGATTCATATTAGTACAAATGATCAAGATAGGTGGTGATTGTTCCTTACAATTGCTGATATGTTCCTTACAATTGCTGATATTTTACCAATGCTACAGTGTTATTTAAATGTTAGGACCATCTCCAGAAAAAAAGACAATGAAGTTCAAGAATCAAGACTCCTATCTTCTCTTCTTCTCATCCTTAGTGGCATCAAATAATCTGAACACCAAATGAATCTGAAAAACAGGCCACCTGACAACCACAGGGGCTTCACTTAGTGAACCTAAGTTATAGCACATACGTTCATAGCATACTAAGATTCCCCCTATTTCAAAAAATATTGCCCTAAACTCCTATTTTGTCACCCCCTCCCAATACACATTCCCAATTAAAAGCCCCCATATTTTCATCAAATATTGTATTTTTCATAGCCAGAATTAAAAACCCCCCTATTTTCATCGATAAACAATATATTGCACCCTCATTTTTGGGATATTAAACCCCCCAATATGAATTCATGTGATATAATATTGCCTAACCAATGAAGCCCCCGTGCTGACAACAATATGAAGATTTTCTAAAAAAGGATGATCATAATAAAGATGTGTCTTTGGACACTTAGTCTTTTTTATGTATTCTTAGTGGCATTTTGTAATTTGAATTTGAAACCTCAGGTGACATTTTATGTATGCACTAGTACACATGTAGGACTGCACATGTCCTAAGTCAAATAGGACTCTACCTTTGACTTGGTCACAAATTAGTTGTAACTTTCCTCATTTCATGTTGCACCTCTCCTCTATATATATGAGGATTTTAATTATAATAAGGATCTTTTGGATCTATCTCTTGACAATACAAAAACACTCTGTCAATTTGGGAAGTACTCTAAGACTTTGTTTTTAGATGTAAATCAAATTGCAATCATTGAAAGAGACAAGTTGCTTTCAATATTTGTGTTGGAACAAGTTGTAATGTGATGAAATTATTCAGAGTTGATTATGAGTATTATGGTGTTAATTGAAAGAGATTTAAACCCAATTTGTTACTTATTGTGTTTAGAATTAAGGTTATATTGTCAAACTTGATCTTGTAGTCTTTGAGCTATTTATTACATTTTAAGATAATGCTTTGTGCTCAAGCAAAGAGATAACTTGCAGTCTTTGTGTTGTTTTTACCTTCTACATTTGTGCATTTAAGGTGAAGTGTATGTTGAAGTCTTTGAGCTACCCATATATCATTTTTTTTTCTTGAAGCTTTATATTAAGTCATGGAAAGTATTTGTGATTTCATGAGCTTCTTGATTAATTCTTCTTGGTTGTACTTGAAAGAATTGTTAGAGAAAGAGTCATCTATTTTTAAAGGTTGATAGGATAGTGATAAAAAGAAGACTTTAATCTTTATTAATACTTTCCCATCCAAAAGTTATTCTCAAAAAAAGGGAGCAATGAGAGGCTCTGTACTCTCATGGACACTTTGCTCCCAATTAGCATAGATTCTTAAGATTATTGCAAGTTAAAATTATTTTGTTGCTCAATTCTTAATAGAGAATCGAGTAGATACTTACTCTAAAAAAAGAGAGTAAATTAATTGTATCATCTTGGATTAGTGTAGGGTAAAAGTACAAAGTTGTGTCACAGTTTTATAAAGGAAATGGTCAATGTTGATTCAACTTTTTAAATTAATTCAATAGAAAATGAAATATATGTTTAGAATTTTGAAATGATGTAAACTAATAAAATTTATATTCTTATGTCTATTTTATTTTTGTAGTTTTAACAAAAAAAAAAAAAATTATTTGAATTTAGTTTTTTATAAAGTAAACACTATAATTTAGTTGCTGAAAAAATGTTGAAATTGAAGTTACACAAGCCACCACACTTTATTTAGTAAATTTTACCTTTTTTTCTTGAATTTTTTTTTGTATATTGATAACTTGAAACTTTAGTGCATTGATATATTTTTTACTATTTTTTATAAATATATATTTTTCAATAAATTTGAAAAGTTGTGTGTGCTGAAATATAACTCTTTGCAATTCCCACCACCTTTTTTCTTAATTCTTTATCCAAATTAGAAAAGAATTGTATCATCTTGACATAGACTCTTTTCTCTATTGTATCACATTTTTTCAATTTTTTTTAATAAATTTTAGTATTTTTCCTTGACAAGGTAATCAACCTTATATTTTAGTGTTGATGACCTACTTTCAATAAAAATAAAATATAAAATATAAAAACTAATTAAAATATTAATAGATATATATTTTTGAAAATTCACTTATAGATCTATAAAAGAGTATTTTTACATTTCAAAAAAAATACAATATATAAGAGTAGGAGTTGTTGAAACATCGAGTTTTATTTTCTTTTTGTAATTAGACCAAAAGTAGTATAAAATATACATTTAGTAGACACTTCCAATTGGAAAATTTGTAGCCAATATATAACTTAGCTATAATGAATCTATATAGACCATATGTTTGACAAAAAATACTTTATAGTTAGAATTACTTAAATTCACTTGTGCTGATAAGTTAGCCTGAAACGTGACACAGTTTTGTGCTTTTACCTTGTAAAGTTAGTGTAGTGTCATAAAATTATGACCCTAGCAATTTATGACTGCATTAGGGTCCTCATGCATGCGAAATCGAATCCTCTAGCCTGATTGGAGACCGAAGAGTGCTCGGCTTGCAAACACAACTTCTTCCTTGGCCTCCGCATCACTTTGTCTACACTTTGCCCTAGAGAAAGGGGTAGGATAAGGGTGTGGACAGGGGTGTGATGCCCCCGTCCCTACCCTATTTTGGGGTAGAACCTTCCTAGAGCATTCATTGTGGGTTGTGCACTGAGTTGGAAATCTCCTTGATGTCGGTCCATGATGAAATTCAAATCCTTCAAACATGTATTTAAGGGGGCATTCTCTCTCTCATTTGCGTAAGTTGGATGAGTGGGAAATTCACAAGCGATCAAGCATTCAAGAGCATTATTTTCCAACATTAAGCATTCTCAAGTCTCCCTTCAAGGCTAGGTGTTGCATTCAAGTCAAGGATTCAATCATTGAAGAGGAGATTGATTTCAACATAGAATTTCATACAAGCATTTCTATCAACATTGCTACTACAACCTCCTTTGAGGTGATTTACAATTTAGTCTTTCATTTACATCTACTTGCAAGTACTTTCTTTCATTACTTGGTTAATTCCAAAACTGGGTTTGACCTAAAGGCAAATCCCCAATCCCAACACATTTCCCTCTCTTTTCTATGTGTAGGTTGTAGGTGTGGAGTTGTACTTTCAGATTCGGCCTTCATTTGCAGAGGCAGAAAAAACCTTTTCGTTTTATGGATTTTTCGGAGGACCGTGTACATTCCCGCCACGGTTCAAACAACTTTTCATCAAATTTGTAGAGCGACTTCGTCTCAACATTTTACCTACCAAATCCAGGTGTACAACTTCATCCTATATTCAGATCTCAAGTTATAATCGATTTTTGTCACTTTTGCACTACATAATTCAATCAATTTCCTTTCCAAATCAAACAAGGAAGAAGGGATCATCCTAGCATTCTTAATTCATTCAGAATTCAATCCATCATCTTTTTCTGGAGATTGAATCTAGTGAATTATCCCTTATCTTCCTAATGTAATGGTGAAAAGTGCTTGAAGGATAATCAATAGTGAAACTCTCATCTCTCTTTGAGGGAAAGGGTTAGCATTCCTCTTGATCTATCACTCATCATTTTCCCACCATTACATTTTGGTGAACCCGGCATCTTTCATGCTTTCCTTTGAACAACATTGCATATTTTTCATTTACAAGTTTCAACTTTCTGCAAACTTAGTGGTTAAATCATTAAAAGCCCTAGTTTTTTAAATTAAAATTGAACTTGTGATTTGTAAAAACTTTTTGTGGTTATCTTAGATCTGAAAATTGTTTTGTTTGTCAAATTCAATTTCCTCATTGTCTTGCTTAAATTACAATCAAAATTTACAAAATTAAGAGGTTACTTGTTCAAACCCTAATTTTCAAAAATCATATTGAACTTGTGCAAAAATTGAATTTCCCTTTAATTTTTAGATTTCTGATTGTTCTTAGATTTGTTTTCAGTTCTACAATTCGAATTTTCAATTCCCCCCCATTTTTTTTCTTCCCAAAATTCAAAATTCAAAATTAAGTGGTTAGGTCATCAAACTCTAATTTTTAAAATTAATTGGATTTTGTGTGAATTTCAAATCAATTTCATTTACATTCAGATTCTTAAACATTTTCCAAGGTGTCCCTATCCATTAGGTTTGACCCTTTTCAAAATTGCACTTCAATTCATCTTTTTCTTCAAAACCCTATTAGGGTCCTATTTTCACATTTGTGTCTTCATTTCGCCCATCTAGAGATCGTAAAATTTGACAATTTTTTGGGGTTAGCTTTAAAATCATCGTAATATCCATCCCTAAAATTTTTTTTAAAAGTTGGACGGACCATGTGTGTTCCCACTACGATCCTCGACTTTTTTTCTGAAATTTTGGGAGACTGTTATGACTGTATTTAATAGCCTAAATCCAGAAGATTGGTTGATTTTATTAATTTTTGAACCCTCTAGAATTGGAAATACCTTCAAAATTCAACATTTCAACTTTCAAGAAAATTTGTAAAATTAAGAGGTTAATTATTGTCTACCCTAATTTTAAAATTAAGTGGTCTTCCCTTGGCCTTATTTTTAGAATTTCCAATTTCCTTTTAGTTTTGGAAATTGTGTCATTCCCTTCCTCCAGCAAAGTTCAAATTGTGTAATCATTATTTTCTTAAATTTTGTATTACTCAATTTTTGCAAGCTTTATTCTACAATTCAAAATTCAAATTTTCCCTCTAGTGCATGAGTTTTACCACTATTAGTCCTACCTATCCTATTCCTATTAGAAGAAGCATTAGAATTAAGGCTTCCCAAGCTTTAATTACCAAGGAGATGGAGCCTAATTTGGGTGACTTCTTTAATCAGGATCATGCTAATTCTTCCCATCCTAATCATGTGCCCATTGATGGATCCCATGGTAAAGAAGAGGATTTAAATAGGGTTTCTTTAGATCAACTTTCTACATTGGACAATCAATTTGATAGCTTTCAACAATGGATGTCCCAAGAATACCCTAATAGTGAATCTCTTCCATTATTTGAAGGTCTTAAGCGCGTTCTTCAAAGTGATAAGAATAGAATTGATATATTATGTGGCATTGCACATATTGTTGATTCTAATGTCATGTCTATCAAGAGTTGTGCCAAAACCCTAGGTTACTCACAACCTTCAACACAAGTCAATTCATCTATTCCTTTGACCAATCCTATGACTAGTATTCCTACTTTCATGTCCAACATCATGGCTACTTCAACTCAAAATGTCATTCCTACAACCATGGGTCATGGGGGCAATCCATCTTCTTCATTTAATCCTCCATCATTACCTATGTCTTCCATGAGTATTCCTACTATTCCTCAACCAATCAGTGTGACACAAGGGAGCAGTTCCTTCAACAACTTTATTCCTCCTTTAAGTGTCCCTTTTCCTACCCAATCATCACCAATTCCTACTTATCATAGTGTTCCACCACCTTATTCTCAATCCATGCCTTCTTTCAACAAAATCACACCACCTTCTCAATCACCTATGTTTAACATTAATTCTTCCACCAAAATGACAATCAACAATCTTGCTCAAACTGTGTCTTCCTTACAACAACAAATTGCTTGCACGAGTCAATCCAAGTTTAGTGTGCCCACCTTTGATGTTGTGAGCCTAATTTCTCTTGATATTGTTAAAGTCATGTCACCTAAACATGTTGAGATCCCTCAATTGGAACTCTATAATGAAAAAGGTGATCCTCTTATGCATGTCAAAACATTTCAAACCTTGTGTATTGATTTTTCTTATGATCAACGATTGCTTGCAAAACTATTTACAAGAACACTAAGAGATAAGGCCTTACAATGGTATTGTTCTCTACCTTCTTATTCTATCACTTCTTTTCAACAACTAGCAAATGCTTTCATTAAACAATTTAAAAACAACATTGGTCCTAAAATCACTTTGACTGATTTCATTGGTAGATATAAGCTTCTTTTGTCTGAGTTTACTTCCTTTCCGTAGTTGTGCACAACACTCCACAATTATCAACTGGCTATGAGTCAAATGGAGCAATACACTCCTATGGCTCCGAGTGATAAGGGGTAGAGTGTTCAACAACTGTTTGCAAAGTTCAAACCAACAAAAAGCTTCATCAAGTTCAATGATCCAATCAACAACAACCATGTGAATGCTACAACAGGTGTGCCTCCTATTTCTAAATTTTTCCAAAGAGGAAGACAATTTACTCCTTTGAGTGAATCTTTGCATAGTATTATGTCTCAGTTATTGCATATAAATGTTATCAAACTTCCTCCTATAAAAAAATTGATCCTTCCAAACTTGCATCTCCTCATTTTAATAACAATTCCTTTTGCCAATTTCATCGTCAACCTGGTCATGATACTGAGAAATGTTTTGCATTGAAACATAAGGTTCAAGACTTGATTGATAATAATACTGTTAGGGTTCCCACAGATACTGAGAGGGGGGGGTGAATCAGTATCTGACCGGTTATGAGATTTTCTTAAAACTAAATATGCAGAATATAAAGTAACAGTATATCAGTATGCAAGAATTAATGCAAATAACAAAATCAAAAGCATCCACATGAAAAGAACACCATAACACAAGATGTTTAACGAGGAAACCCGGTGTGGGGAAAACCTCAGTGGGATTTGTAACCCACAATATTCACTTACTGGCCAATAAGAGAATATTACTTACAATAGGGGCCTACACATGCAAGAAGGCCAACTGCCTAGAGCTCACTACTCAATAAGAAGTCACACTGACTTACAAGGAAGATTTACACAAATCCAATAATCTGTGCTGCTTTACAATAGCATCTTCAATGCCAGATTCAGTACTGGTTCTTGCTCTGTTCTTTACATATACCCTTGACCTACAATTCGCACATTAGGTCTGCCTTATAATTTTTTATCACATTCTATCTATATCCTACAAATGCCTACAATGATCTCTTTTATATACAAGAGTCATTTTACAATTTGCCAAGTCAGCTTACAATGATAAACAAAATATTACATATCAAAAATCCTATCGGCCTTTGTACCAGTATACATATTTCCTCTGTGTCGGTGTACATCTTCTGTGCCGGTGCTGGTGTACATTGATTTTTGTTGATGTCGGTGCACTGTTGTGTTTGAGTAATGCTTCGCTAGTATAATGTCTTTGTCGGTGCCATAGGATTGCAAGGTTGCCCGTGTAATGCTTTGCCGATAAAATGTCTTTGCCAATGCCATAGGATTGCAAGGTTGCCCATGTAATGCTTTACCGGTTAAATGTCTTTGCCAGTGCCATAGGATTGCAAGGTTGCCATCAATGACAAAACCTTCAATCACACACAATGTCTCATTGGAGTGTCCATATGCCAACAATCTCCCCCTTTGGCATTGATGGCAACACTCATGAGAAATTTCAAAAAGATATCCAAAAATGTGTATACCAAAAAAAATGTTACCAAAAATATGAGGGCTCCCCCTGAGCATGTGATCCCTGTGTTTTGAATTTTCTCATCTACTACTCCCCCTTTGGCATCAATGACAAAGGTTAGTAGATTTGTAGTTGTACCAATACATAACCTCAACCTTGTAGCTGGGTAGTTATTAGCTGAAGAATATCTCCCAAAATTAAGTTTATACCATCCATAAACTTCTTGCTCTCCTTTACTGCTATCTCAGTTCTGTGTATTGTACCGGTGAGATGCTGCAAGTGCTCTGCCGGTGTTTTGCTATCCTGTTTTAGTGCCTCTGAGATTTCCTTATGCAGAGATGCTAAATAGTCCAATCTTGGACTTAGTTTAGATCTCAAAAATTTTGCCTTGTTTATTATTTTCTCTTTTTCTCTTTCTAATTTAAGCAATTCTTCCTCAAAATTTGTTATCTTTTCCTCAAAAACTGATAATGTATCAGGTGAGTTAACAAAATTATCATCAAGTTTATTGATCTCTTCCTATACCTTGCTTATCTTTTTGTCTACATCCATGGTCAAAAAGTTTACCTTACAAGTGTCTTTATACAGAGTTTTGTACTCTTTCAATATATTGCGCAGTTCCGGTAGAAGTGTGTCAAATTCCCTGTTACACTTCTTTATTCCTTCCTCAAAGAATTTTTCTTTTTCTTTTTCTACACTTTCCTTTATAGTTTCTACCTTTGATTGCTCAAAATTTCCAGAAATATATTTACAAAGTGTATCCAACTGGCCTAAAGAATCTTTGCTGGCTATATTACAATTTGGAGCTATTAATTTCAAAACTGGAATTGAATCATCTATTGCTTTATATGCTTGTGAGCTATAATCCGTTATTTTCTTGATAGAATCGAGCAATACCTCTGTTACATTTGATGATGACCCAATAAACTAAGTGCCGGTGGAAGGGACCATGCTGGTATTGACCTCTGGTAGGTCTATTTGTGTCTCCACAGTTTTTCTTGCATCATTTCTTACCGGTGGCATCTGTTCTTGAGCCTTTAGCTCTGTTGGTTGCTTTGTTTGTGTTCCAGATTCCTTCTTTTTCTCTAAGTTTGCTACCAGTTGCTCTTGGTTTCTTGTTGTCGGTTGCTCCTTATTATCAGATTTCTCTGTGGTATCCTTATCTACCACTATGTTGATTTTTTGAGTATCAACATTCATAGTATATAGGACTTGAGGATTAGGATTGTTATCCTTTGTGTCCATGCTCTTAGCTGCCAGTTGATCTTCTATAGTTGTTTTTATCGGTGGAGTATTTAAAGGAGGTGGGGGTAATTTGTCTCTAATCTTGATACTTGGCAGTGCACCAACTTTACCTTTCCCTTTGTCCTTTTGATATACCAAAATGGGCTTGGGATTCATATATTCTTCTTGTTTTTCTTTTTCAACCAAGAATCTATCCCAACCATCTTCTATTTCAGTTAAGACTTCAGTACATCTGCCTGCCATTAATGATATTTGCCGGTATGTAGTGGAAAAGACTGTCCGGTTGGCTTGAGTTATCAAATCATCAATTTCCTTAGGTGAGTTGGTCGGGTATACTGCAAGTAATTTTTCTATTTTTATTTTCTTATCCAACTCAATTATTCCTTGCCTTCTGGCCTCAAGTCTCTTATATAATTCATCAAGAATTTCATTTAGGACTTGCATCAAAAACTTTTTATACATGTCCATGTGTACTATAACACTTTCCTCAATTTGTCCTTTCTCATCTTCTAGTAGGGTGTCGTAGATTTTCCCTATGTTTTTCAATTTTCCTTCCACTATGATTCCATCCAGTAATATATCAAAAGGGGCCAAGTCAGTGTCTATCTTCTTCTTCCTTTTGGGGGTTAGCTTTTTCTTAGGTGTGGCTTTCTTGACTGGAGACCTCACAGCTTGTTGCTTATGTCTTGTCCTTCTAGGTGAAGGAGTGGATACCGGTGAGGGATCTCTTTTCCTCATAACTCTTTTGAAAGTTGTTGGCATATCTCCTTCTGAGGAGGTATCTACCGGTGATAGATGAGTTTCAGGGTGTTGGGCTGCCAACTCATCTTCGGTTATGCCGGTTTTCTTCAATACATCATCTTTTAAGGCTTTTGCTTGCTTGCTTCCTTTCCTCATAGATGCCTCAACTTTCTTTACTCTCTTCTTGGATTGAATTTGACTTTCAATGTGCTCAGCACTACCAAATACTTCTTCCTTTGGTTCATGGGGGGCTTCTAGTAGTGCTTTGGCATAAGTTTCCACTATATGGTCATTTGTTTCATACCCCATTTCTGTAACCCAGATTATTCTTGGGATGACTGCTTCCATCCAGATCTCATCCTTTTTTATTACAAAACAAATGTCATCCTTGTATTTGTTGAGAATTTCCTGCGATAGTTTGATCCTCTTATTCATTTTGACCTTTAGTGCTTGAAAATACTCATGGATATTCTTTTCTTTGTTTTCACCCATGTTGTTGAATAAGTCAGACAATTGTTTGCCTACTGGTATATCAAATCCAAAATCCTTGTTGCCTATACCGGGAGCTTGTTTGGTTATATGTAGCATTAAGCATACAAGAAAATTTCCAAATCTAAAGGTTCCTTTCTTATCCTTCTTGATTTTTGGCAAGTTTTCAATTAACTCATCTTTTAACCATTCACAGATGTCAATTTTTACATTGTTCTTAACCATGTCATATGCACTTTTTATGCATAAACTGGAAACAGAATTAAGCCTATTTGCATGAGTTGCCTTGTAACCTAGAATCATGCTAATGAATCTTACATTTGTATCGGTTACATCATTAACCCTCAATGATCTTTTGTCTGATGTTGCACCAGTTAGTTTTGTTACTAGGTCATTGGAGACCTTCTTGGTTTTGTCAGGTCTGGTACCGGTGGAAGGTAACCCTGTTACTGCTTTCACAGCTACCTTTGTAATTTTGTGCACTAAGTCAAGCCAAAAGAATGAGCCATGTACCCTGCTGAGAACTATCCTAATCACTTCCTTGGGAAATTCAGGAATGTAGAGGATTTCAGTGAATCCTAGGGTTTCAACAATTTGGTGTTCAGGTTTCACATTTCTGGCATTGTCACATATAACAGATTTGTACATGTCTTTGATTTCTTCATCACCTAATTCCTCTATGTTGCAATGAATGTACATTCTAGGGTCTTCTGCATAAACAACACCCTTGGGAATTTGGGAAAAAGCACCTGTGTTGTCATCTTTCTTAGCTACTTTGGGAACTAGCTCAAACACGGGCCTAGGTCATTTTATAACCTCGACTATTGTGGGGTTTGCTATGAATTCAGGTGCAGAGGAGGATGCCATGATGATAAATACCTTTTTCTGCCTTTGGATGGATTGATTGTTGAAATGCTCTGCCTCTTTGCTTGGAATACCTTAGCTCAGAAATCTTCGCGCTCTCTGAAGGTTTGAATTCACGGTGAAATGAAATGGAGCCAAAAACTTAATTTATAAAGTCTTTTCTGCCACCTACCACATTAATTGTCTGCCAGTAATGTATTAACTCAACTTTGTTTGCCGGTAATGAAGGATTTTCAACTTCTTTTCTCTAACCGAGGGAATAATAGCATGTGTCATTAAATTGCCAAACCCTCAAGATAATTTTCTTCAATTTGATGAAGAACATCCTGTCGGTGGAGCATTGCTCTGTCCTACCAGTGGAGCATCATATTTTCCTACCGATGGAGCATCATATTGTCCTACCGGTGGAGCAGTAACCCCAATATTTAGATTACCTTTTCTAATCCATTGCTTTGAAAATTCTTGCTTAACGTCTTCAACCTTTTCTTTACCTTTCAAACTAGTACTTTTGTTATCTACAGGTGTACCTTTACTTCTACAGAATTTTGCAATGTGACCAATTTTGTTACATGCATAGCAAGTTACATTATTTTTCTGAATAGATTTCCCATAACCTATGCCAGTTTGTGTTCTGCATTTATTTAATAAGTGACCAAATCTTCCACAAACATAACATCTTACATTCATTCTACAATTTTCAGAGTTATGACCAATTTTGTTGCATTTGGTGCATTGACCGGTGGGAGGATTGATGTTTTAATAATTCCTAGATCTACATTCATTTGCCCTATGACCATATTTATTACAGTTAAAGCATTTTCCATTGAATTTGTAAGTATTAGAGGGTCTTACCGGTTTGCTTTGATCCTAGGTATTTGCAGTACCGGAGCTTTCTCCAACTTCAAATCCAACTCCAGAAGTGTCACCTTTGGGTTTTTTATTCTTCAATAAGGTACCAAGTTCTTCTGAGCTTTTCTTTGTGTTGATTTGCAGTTTCCAATTCCCTTTCCAAGATCTCTTTTTGTTTCATTAGTTCATTCAAGTCATTTTGAGTATGCATCAGATCTGTCTTCAACATATCATTTTCATAGCTAAGTCTTGTGTTCTCATTTGCTACATCACTTAGTCTTCTGGTCAATTCTTCTTCATTCTTCTTCCTGTCCTCAATCTCTTTGCAGAATCTCATAGTCATATCCCGCATTTCATTTTTTGTTGTCATGACCTCTTGTTTCAATTTGCTCATCATATCATTTAATGATTCCTTTTCATCATTTTCATTTTACAACTTTTCACAAAGTTCTCTTCTCTTGTTTCTTGTAATAGTAAGATTTTCTTGAAGTGCCTGAATAATGTCATGAGCTACTTTTAAATCATCTTCTAATTTGATATTTTTCAACTTTTCTGCATCATAGTGAGTAAGAGCTCCTTCAAGTTGCTTCATCAGATTTTCCATCTTTATCGGTGTCAAGATCTTCCTCAAGTTGTTAGGCTTCTAAAAATAGAGGACCAGGCTCTGATACCAATTGTTAGGGTTCCCACAGATACTGAGAGGGGGGGGTGAATAAGTATCTGGCCGGTTATGAGATTTTCTTAAAACTGAATATGCAAGAATTAATGCAAATAACAAAATCAAAAGCATCCACATGAAAAGAACACCATAACACAAGATCTTTAACGAGGAAACCCGGTGTGGGAAAAACCTCGGTGGGATTTGTGACCCACAATATTCACTTACTGGCCAATAAGAGAATATTACTTATAATAGGGGCCTACACATGCAGGAAGGCCAACTTCCTAGAGCTCACTGCTCAACAAGAAGTCACACTGACTTACAAGGAGGATTTACATAAATCCAATAATCTGTACTGCTTTACAATAGCATCTTCAATGCCAGATTCAATACCAGTTCTTGCTCTGTTTTTACGTATACCCTTGACCTATAATTCGCACATTAGGTCTGCCTTATAATTTTTTTATCACATTCTATCTATATCCTACAAATGCCTACAATGATCTCTTTTATATACAAGAGTCATTTTACAATTTTCCAAGTCTGCTTACAATGATAAACAAAATATTACATATCAAAAATCTTGTTGACCTCTGTGCCGGTATACATATTTCCTCTGTGTCAGTGTACATCTTCTGTGCCGGTGCCGGTGTACATTGATTTTGTTGATGCCGGTGCACTGTTCTGTTTGACTAATGCTTTGCCGGTATAATGTCTTTGTCGGTGCCATAGGATTGCAACGTTGCATGTGTAATGCTTTGCCAGTAAAATGTCTTTGCTAGTGCCATAGGATTGCAAGGTTGCCTGTGTAATGCTTTGCCGGTAAAATGTCTTTTTCGGTGCCATAGGATTGCAGGGTTGCCATCAATGACAAAACCTTCAATCACAGACAATGTCTCATTGGAGTGTCCATATGCCAACAAATACTATATCTGTGGCAAGTTTGATTGATAAAGGGAATAAATCAGTTGCTCCTCCTAATCAAAATCTTAATATTTTCACCGATCCCTTGTCATCTCATACCTCTAATGTTATTGAGATTGTGCCTAATTCTCTCTCTTTTGAAACATTCATCTCTATGGCTCCAAACATGGTTAATATGGTAGAAACACAAAATTCACCTAAGGATCCTTGTATTACATTTGACTCTAGTGAGACCATTAGAGCACTTGATGGCCCTTTATACATAGTTGCAAAGGTGTGTAGGAGAAAAAGTGACACTAAGCAAACATGCCCAAATCTCACTTTCGACCACACACTTGTGGAATACGAAAGAGCCTAGAGGTATCACACAATTGGCTACTTCTTTTTGTGGAAGAGAGAGCCACGGGATACCTATTAGGATTTCTATTCCCTTGTTGTAATTGAAAGATAAAATGATGCAAGTTCAATCCCTAACCCCAAAGTGCAAGTATGAACTAATAACAAGATTACAGAATTGAACTTAAATGATGGAAAGTTGTAAACACAAGGATAAGACAAGAATGAAAATGCATATCCGGAGTTAAAATCTGACTGAAAATGTTCAGGACGGGGGCGCGGGTGCCACTGTCCTGATTCTGCCCCTGAAACTGCTCTGGAAACTGCTGTTTTGCACTTTGGAAAAAGCTGTCAAAAATGCTGAAAATGTTGTCTATCAGGAGGACCAGGGCGTCCAGTGCCCCTGTCCCAGGGACCAGGGCACCCAGCGCCCCTGTCTTGGCAGGACCAGGGTGCTCCACACCCCTGTCCTGGTCTTTTACTCTGAAACTTGGTGTGTTGTTTGGTCTCCGTCTGCTTCTTCCGAATCTGTAACTTGTGGCATCGTCCGAGTCCCAAAACCTGCACTTATATCTGAAAAGGTGTTGTGGGCAGCTATATAGGGTTTTGCCTTAGTCAAACCCCCACTTCGGTGATTTCCACCTCTACGAATAGCCAAGTTGTATTGTAAAATGTATTGTGTGTGCAGACCTAGTGTGTGTGCAAGGTCCTTAAATGCAAGAAAGCAAACTAGAGAAACCTAGCAAGTAAACCCTAATTGCTTGTAAATGATAATGTAAATGCTCTAAATCAAGATGCAAAGTGATCTAAAGCATGAATAAAGGATATATTGAAGCTTATGCAAAGACATGAAAACAACATGAAATCATACCCAACCCTCAAGGGAGGAGTACAAGCCAATCTTCAGTCGGTAATCTCCTATTGTTCTTCAATGTCTTCCAAGCCCTAAATGGATCAATGAATTTGATAAGTGCTTGATAGAGGAATGTTGAATGTTGTTGGAGTCTTCAAAGATCTTCTCTTTCGCGGCATATGAGGTTCCTGAAAACAAAAATCGGATCCCTTCAAATGAAGAAAGAGAGCTCTTATGTATGAAACCCTAGGTCTTAATTTCAACCTTAGGCCGACTTAGAGATTGAATCTCCCGCCAATTTCTTGGGGTTAAGCTTTATTTTATGATTGGATCGCGCTCCTAAAATTTTGGGAAAAATGTCCGGGACCATGTTGCACTCCGGGCGCCATGGTCCCGACAACTTTTCACCAAATTTTTAGGGCCGTCAGATATGATGATTTTAGAGAGAATCCCGAAGTTACAGGTGATTTCGAGATGTTTTGACCCCCGAAATCAAGCCCCCAAGTTCAAAATAGGACCTAATTAGGGTTTTAGATTAAATGATGCATTGAAAGAATAAAATGAAAGGGGCACACTTTAATGAAAAGGGCCCAATTTTATGAAATAGGAGATGGTAAAATAGAACCTTAGACCTAATTAATTTGATTAATTAAGTGCTAAAGGGGAAATGCAAAATGTGCCAAGGCGGGTGCTAAACTAGGTGTGAAATTGTACCACCCTAGCAAGTGCGTACAATTTACGACGCTACATTTAGCCCCCACTTTAGCGGTCATATGAACACTACGTGCATATGCAAGCTAAAGTACAGAAAAGTAAACATTTTTTGAAAAAAAGATATATCCATAAGTCTGTCGGACGAAGCCCCCAGCGGTATCTGCAGTACACAGTTAGGAACCGCACCCTACAAAACACACGTTAGATCACAAAATTACCTAATGCTTACTAAGGAAGGTGATGAGAATTCGAGGGTAGCTATATGCCCCCCCTGTTTCGGCTTGCTAATTTTAGTGAGTTGAAACAGGGTATCATGTTTACCACTTCGAATTGTTAAAGAATATTGATGACAAATGCTCACAAGAAGATTTGATATGAGATCAAAAACTAATGGAGAATCATTTGGTAAGAAAAAGGACTAAATCTCAATTCCAACACAACAAAGAGTGTGAGGATTTGAGAGTTCTCTAACACAAGATGAAGGATGTAAATGGAAACAAAATGCAAAGAGAAGAAAAGAAAGGAAAAAAGCATGAATACACACATTGGTGATCCATGAGAAGAATAGTGAGAGAGAAAACACGGACTTCTCACCCCTAGATCTTGTCTAGGTGATCCATGGGAAAAAGGACATGGAAAACTAGCCCCTAGAGTCTGTCTAGGTGATCCATGTAAGGGAGGAGACTGAGAAAGTCTAGCCTTATGCCGCTAGTTCCACTCGACCTCGTGCATGTGTGTGTAAGGGAGGTTAGAAGCATCTCATAGGAGTCTATGCCCGAGTATGCTACAACCTGTATATGTATAGTACAAAAGCGTGACATCTCGCTCTAAGAGTCTGTGCCCTGGTTCCGAGAATAATCACCTTGCATAAAAGAAAAATGGAGACATCTCACTCTAAGAGTCTGTGCTCTGGTTCTGAGAATGACCCATTGCTCAAAAAGTGTAATGTTTATGTCATAAGAAAAGTAGAACAAGGATACCTACCTTCATCACAAAAGAAGATACCCCAAAAATGCAACAATGTCATAGATCCAAGCAAGAGAGTTTTGCACTCTTTAAGCAAGGATAAGATAGTTGGAAAGGGATATCTTGTAGTATGTGTAAAGGAGATCCTTAGAGGAGAAGAGATCTTTGTACAAAAGCCACCTATCCCTGAGAGGAATTGTCTTAGACAAATATAACATCTCCTAGAATAAGACAAAGCAGAGAATAAGAATGCAATACTTCCTTCTTTTGCGAGGTGAAAGTGATTCTTAATGAAGGATGACACTCTTTTTAACCCAATTAGGAGAGTGAATTCGTTATGGATGTATTTTACCAAGTGCAAAAGATGTTGTAATCAAGGACTTACACCTCTTGTAAGAGAGAATCCTTGAACAAACAACAACAAATGCGTACAAGGCATAATATCAAGTAATAAAGTCCACACCATCCACAAAATAGGAAAAAGTGGATCCTTAGATAAAAATAAGGAAAGATCATTGCCTCCCAAGGATAAGGACAATGAGAAGGACTTACACAATCTTCTAGGGAGAGATTTGGACATAAGCAAAAGAAGAGATGTATGAAATCACTCTTGTCCCCATAGGAACAAGAAATTTAGGCTATTATGTTGCTTCAAAAAATATGATTGCACTTGAAATTGTACCATCATGAATGACAATAAGCCCCCAGTAAATGAGCTACCAATGCCACATAATGATGAGCAACATAATAGCCATTAATGTTATTTAAAGACATGATAGATTGAATGAGGTATTTGAATATGACATGCTAAATGCTCAACTATAAGTGAGATCAAAAACATGTATAAAGTGATAAAAATTGAAGAAGAAAAGTCACAAGAAATCTTAGAAAAGGGATGAGTGTAATTTATTAGAGCCTTATCCCTAGAGGAAAGGACTTTATGATGAATAGGAGATAAAGATTCATAAGTGGATTTTGAAATTTGAGGGGAGTCATAAAGAGATTTGTTCATCGCCAAGATTTCCTTATGAGGGGAATGAGAGTTGATAAAAGTAGAAGATGATTTAGTTGAAGTGAGATCATCATCACTACTAAATATAGCATTCACATTGAGAGATGGTCTTTTAGATGCTTTAGTGCGTTTGCAGGGATTGTAGCCAAGTCCAAAGGCATAATTGTGAAAATTAGTCTCTAGAGGAACCTTCATCCCTTGTTCATGAGCGCCACAACCATTTCCATGATACCCATGCTTAGCAAAAATGCGAAAACCACGACCATAACGATCAGCCATTTCAGAAAGAGAAGGTGGTTTTTCATAAGACAAAGAATCAAACTCTTCAGAATTAGAAGTGTGAGGAGAAAAAGTTTGAGAAGCGGCCACAAAATTATTACACATAGGTTCAAGTAAGACTGATTGATCTCTAGTTTCTTCCTTCTTTTTAACTTTAAGCTCTCTAGGAGGAACCCTATACTCACCTACGAAGGTGGGAGTGAAATCAAGAGATCCCCAATCGTCTTCAGTGAGAACCTTCTCAGGATCAAAAGCCTCTTCATGTGTAGATTCAAGTTGAGAAGAATCTTCATTCAAAGAATTTTGATTATCAGAGGATGATGATTTGTCCATAGGTAAAGAGTCATCACTAGAAGAGGAAGATTTAGAAGAACTCCCTTTGGAAGTCGATGTTTGCAAACAAGCTTGAAAATTAGTATCACCTATCAAGGTATATGTCTTATTGTTATAAATGAATTTAACTTGTCTATGCAATGTAGAGGGGACAGCTTGCATACCGTGAATCTAAGGTCTCCCTAATAACAAGTTGTATGTTAGATTTCCTGACATAACATGGATAGGAGTAGGCAAAGTAACAGGTCCCACTGTGATGGGTAAGGTGATAATACCTAATGAAGACTTAGCCACATTATCAAAGCCTCGAATGGGACGAGAGTCAGGCTCAATAAGGGATGTATCCACATTCATCTTATGCAATAGATTAATGCTACACACATTAAGGCCAGAGCCATTATCTACTAATGTTCGTCTTATAGCAGTGCCATTTATGATAACCACAATCATCAAGGGATCATATTGATGTTGAATTTCACTAGTAGGCAACTCATCTTGAGTAAACACAATTTGAGCTTTAGGATTCATCATAGAGTTAACCAAAGACACTATATTACTAGATGTATTAGGTGGAGGAACATTCAAATCTTTCAAGGCATCTTGTAACATTCCATGATGAGCAGAAGAAGCTTGGATCAAATCCCAAAGGGATATCTTGGCAGGAGTAGTTTTAAGTTGTTCTATGAGATCATATTCCTTACCAAGAACTTGTGAAATCCAAGGAGCTTGAGGAAGAATAGGTTAGGAAGGAGGAAGCGAAGTTGGGCTAACTGGAGGAGGATTAGGTTGCCTATTGTTTCTTGTGTTATAGGTATGAGCAACCGCATGATAACTCTCTCTAGTCAGTTGCTTAGCATACTCATAAGGGCTCTTAGTAGAATAACCTCCTTGCACAGTAATAATAGGTTTCTTAGGAGTGCAAAAAGAATCATTAGCATAACCACCTTGAACCACTAAGATAGTCTTATTTAAAGGTTGAGAATTTTGAGAAGGACAAACACCTTGGACAGTAAAGAGAGGTTTGTTAGGTGTTTCATTCACATGTATCAAATTGATTGAGGATGGTTTAGAGGAATGAAAAAAAGTGTTGGAAGAATTGTTGATAGTCTTCTCTTGCACTAAAATCTCATCACGAATTAAATCAATTTTAGGAGAGAGACAAGGGATAGGCATTGATGCTCTAGTAGGAAGAGTAATAATAGGAAAGGTCATATCATCCTCTATCATCAAAGGATCTACATGGGGAATAAACTCTCTAGGAGAAGGATCAACATTACTCTCTAAAGTCTCACTTTTGAGAGGGAGATCTTTGAAAGAGATGTTAACCATCTTACTTTGAACTAGGGTTTCCTTATGAGTAGAACCAAGTTGAGGAGAGGGAGAATAATTGAGATTCAAGGAAGGTGAGAAACTATCAAGGGAGTTTTCAATCTTGATTTCATCCCCTTTGGCTAGGGTTCTCTCATGGGGTAGAGAATAATCTACACCTTCTTCTAATGGTTCATCCCAAATAGTGAGGTTTTTGAAAGGAATGTTTGAAGTATTGTCAATTTCGGTAGAGGAGATAACATTGTTTATTAATTCCTCATCCTTAGGAGGGAGAGCATCAATAGATGTGTTAAACTCATCCTCTTTCCTCAAAATATGTTCAATATGATCTTTAGGGGAGAGGGAATTAAGGAAATTGCTTATTATTTCATCTTCTTTCTCTAAGGGATGCTTATGGGTAAGACAAACTTTAGGAGAAGGGTAAGCATTCATCATTAATTCATCATCTCTAGTGGGAATTTTGTTGGGAAAGGAAATGCCATCACTAGGAAATGTAGGGATAATGTCATCTTCTTGCACAAAAGGATCCTCATGAAGGGAGTGTTTTTTAGGAGGAACATGAACATATTTCTCCAAAGATTCATGCTTAGGAAGGAGATCTTTCAAAGAAGTGTTCATAACCTCTTGTTGCACTAACATGCCCCCATTGGAAGGACCAACTTTAGGATAAAATAATTCAATGTCCATCAATACCTTTTCACTTGGAGAGGCATCATGGAGGGAAGGTGAAGTAACATTAAGAAAGGTGTTTATGATATTATTCTCTTCCTCTAGGATAGCTAAATAGGAAGGGCACATTTTAGGAGAATTATCAAGATCACTCTTAAAGACTTCATCCTTAGAGCATGGGAGAGTCTCAAAGGGATTGGTAGCAACTCTTTTAGGCACTAAAATGTTGTTATAGATAGGGGGAAGTTCTTTAGGAGATGGAAAAATTGAAACAAGGGAAGCTAACCCATTATCACATCTATGAAATGAATGCATCATGACAACAATTTTCCTCTTTCAAATGATAACACATGCAAAATAGAAGGAAATGTTTAATTTTAACCAATGCAAGCACTTAGAATGTAGATTTAGAAAATGAAATTTATGATTCAAATGAGTTCCTAAATCAGATTTGAAATTATTGATCCCAAATAAGCTATCCACAAGTTCAACTTTGAATTGAAAAATTAGGGTTTTAGCAAAAATTTCCTCTAAATTTTTTTTGTTTTTTTTTTTGAATCTTGCAAGAAATTAAAGCTTGTGAATACAAATTTGAATTTGAAATAGCATAAACACTCAAATTTGAAAACCTAAATCAGAATTAGAGAAGATTGGAGTTCACGTCAGGTTCACCAAAATGTGTAGGAGAAAAAGTGACACTTAGCAAACATGCCCTAATCTCACTTTCAATCACACATTTGTGGAATACGAAAGAGCCTAGAGGTATCACACAATTGGCTACTTCTTTTGTGGAAGAGAGAGCCACGGGATACCTATTAGGATTTCTATTCCCTTGTTGCAAATGATAGATAAAATGATGCAAGTTCAATCCCTAACCCCAAAGTGCAAGTATGAACTAATAACAAGATTACAGAATTGAACTTAAATGATGGAAAGCTGTAAACACAAGGATAAGACAAGAATGAAAATGCATACCCGGAGTTAAAATCTGACTGAAAATGTTCGGGACGGGGGCGCGGGTGCCACTGTCCTGATTCTACCCCTGAAACTGCTCCGGAAACTGTTGTTTTGCACTTTGGAAAAAGTTGTCAAAAATGCTGAAAATGCTGTCTATCAGGAGGACCAGGGCGCCTAGCGCCCCTGTCCTGGCAGGACCAAGGTGCTCCACGCCCCTGTCCTAGTCTTTTACTCTGAAACTTGGTGTGTTGTTTGGTCTCCGTCTGCTTCTTCCAGATCTGTAACTTGCGGCGTCGTCCGAGTCCTGAAACCTGCACTTATATCTGAAAAGGTGTTGTGGGCGGCTATATAGGGTTTTGCCTTAGTCAAACCCCCGCTTCGGTGATTTCCACCTCCACGAATAGCCAAGTTGTATTGTAAAATGTATTGTGTGTGCAGACCTAGTGTGTGTGCAAGGTCCTTAAATGCAAGAAAGAAAACTAGAGAAACCTAGAAAGTAAACCCTAATTGCTTGTAAATGATAATGTAAATGCTCTAAATCAAGATGCAAAGTGATCTAAAGCATGAATAAAGGATATATTGAAGCTTATGCAAAGACATGAAAACAACATGAAATCATACCCAACCCTCAAGGGAGGAGTACAAGCCAATCTTCAGTCGGTAATCTCCTATTGTTCTTCAATGTCTTCCAAGCCCTAAATGGATCAATGAATTTGATAAGTGCTTGATAGAGGAATGTTGAATGTTGTTGAAGTCTTCAAAGATCTTCTCTTTCACGGCATATGAGGTTCCTGAAAACAAAAATCGGATCCCTTCAAATGAAGAAAGAGAGCTCTTATGTATGAAACCCTAGGTCTTAATTTCAACCTTAGGCCGACTTAGAGATTGAATCTCCTGCCAATTTCTTGGGGTTAAGCTTTATTTTATGATTGGATCGCGCTCCTAAAATTTTGGGAAAAATGTCCGGGACCATGTTGCACTCCGGGTGCCATGGTCCCGACAACTTTTCACCAAATTTTCAAGGCCGTCAGATATGATGATTTTAGAGAGAATCCCAAAGTTACAGGTGATTTCGAGATGTTTTGACCCCCGAAATCAAGCCCCCAAGTTCAAAATAGGACCTAATTAGGGTTTTAGATTAAATGATGCATTGGAAGAATAAAATGAAAGGGGCACACTTTAATGAAAAGGGCCCAATTTTATGATATAGGAGATGGTAAAATAGAACCTTAGACCTAATTAATTTGATTAATTAAGTGCTAAAGGGGAAATGCAATGCAAAATGCAAAATGCGCCAAGGCGGGTGCTAAACTAGGTGTGAAATTGTACCACCCTAGCAAGTGCGTACAATTTACGACGCTACAAAAGGTTAAAAATATCCCTTATTGTGGTGCCCTGATTGATCCCTCATGCATTGTTAATGTCATAACTGAAGAGTATCTTTTCACTTTACAATTGCATAAACCACTTGTAGATGTATAAAAATGACCACTTTCCTAAGTGAATATGTAGTATTCATTTTAACCTCATTCCTCTATTTAATTAAATTATTCATATTCATCTATTTAATTAAATGAATTACTCAAGTTATTTAATTAATTTCACCTAAGCCTTTCATAATCTTTAATTAAATAAATCATTTTATTTAACTAATTCCCCCTTTTCCCCTTTTAATTAAATTTACATTTAATTAAATTGATTCTTGCAAATAAATAAATTTTATTTATTTATTTAAACCCCCCACTTGTATTTATGCAAGTTGCATCTATTTTAGTTGAAATAAAGTAATTTATTTTAATTAAATTTCCCCTCCATCCACTTGCATTCTCCTACATCTCCCACTTGCCTCCCTAAAACCCCTTCTAGATTCTTCTAATCACTTCTAATTTAGCCTAATCCATCTTCTAAATATTGTCATATCCCTAAGCAAAGGAAAGTCACTTCTCAAACCCTCAAATTATTTGAAAACCATTAAAGGCTTTATGTCTTCAACAAGTTAACCTTTAAATTCTTCCTAACCAATAATGGTTAACTCAACCCTCTTGCATGATTAGAGACTTTCTCTCTAACTCAACCTTTATCTAACCCAAGGCTTGTAGGCATTCTACACTCTAATGAGAATAGTTGATGTTGTCATTGATGGAAACCAACTGACAACCAACCGGCAACAGGTTTGTACACATGCACCAACATCACAGATATCATACACCAGCAGGAACTTTCACCAGCATCCGGATTACATCGGAAATGAAGTATATCGGCACTCGGGATGACATGGGATAAAGTTTTGTTTGTGTGAATTGTTTTGTAAATATAATTAACTATTTGTAAGCCAACTTGGTATATTGTATAGACTCATATATGTATGAGATCTCATAGGTCATTTTGAAGGTGGTAGTGTCTACCCCAACTATAATGACAATAATAATACCTCTAATTGAAATCTCAATCCGAAGTTTGGACATTCATATGGTAGAGTTTACTATTCCCATGGCTAGTGTTCATTTAGTTGTCAATCCAAGAACGTAAAACTTGAAATGGGTCTGCAATATATATGCACTAAGCTCCTTAGATTATTATTCTTAATTACTGCAGGAAAGGTAGGAATGGAAATCATAAAAGGCTAAATGAAAGCTTTACAAAACTCTACTAAAAAGATCTAATAAAAATAACAGGAATCACACCGTTCTGCCTTGGCTGCAGGAACAGTCAAAGGATCTATTTCTAGTGGCTGCAGGAACAGTCCAGTCATGAACTTCTATTGCAACTAAGTAAAAACTAACTTTAATAATCATAAACACAGGATCACTCACCAAGTGGGCCCCCGTGGATGAGTGATATCAAACTCTCAGCAAATAACTATTAGTAGATCAGAATAACATATCTTTACTCATTTTTCTTGAAAGATGATTACATATTCTAAAAGAGAAAAATTCAGAATGCGTGACAAAAACTCTGCTCAATCCCTTTCCATTCTGTCTAACTCAGAAAACAAGGAAGAGCTTATTATAAAGAAAAGACAAAATACAATGGACAACTCCAGTTACGCCCAGAAGAAGAGGCAGATAGCTGTCAGATGAAGGGGATAACAGAGAGCTTGGCTGTAGGAATTGTGGATCTAAAACCAAACCATAGTCTTTGCACGCTAAAGAGATATTTTGCAAATTAAACATGCACTGGAGTTAAACTCCCATGGTGAAGTACAACTACTCCGATTATGCCATAGATTGCGCTCGCTTGAATCTCCTTCAATTTGACCTCCAGCTATCTAAACGTGATTCTCCAGTCCTTAGGCTCGAAGGAAAATTCTCCACCGCGGCATCAATTATTATCTGCACTAAAACAGAAACAATATACAAGGACATGCATATGCATCTTACTTTACTAATACATTCATTAACTCATAGATGAAATCATCCTAAATAATCCGCATATCACAGGGACAAACCATTTGGCTGCAGGAATAAACTGGCATGGCTGCAGGAATTAACAAACAAGGTTCAAACATGATTTCTTAAGTTTATTTTTAAAACATGGATTACATATATTTAATCCACAATATTTTACTATCATAATGCAACCCAAAACATACCAAAAACCTAAGAGTCGATAAAAAAACATGTCAATACACTAACTTATCAAGTAGTAAAAAAAAGGAATATAATGAATAGGAAATTATTGTATGAGGTGATATAGTGGACAACGAAGGTTTTGGTTAAGGTATCTAACTGAGCTTAAACTGGTACTGAACCAGGCATTTGAGATGCTATTTTGAGTACTACGCTGTATTGGATTTAATTATCCATATTGTAGTCAATGACACTCTTTTGAGCAGTGCGCTCCTGGCAATTGGCCTTCCTGCATGTACAAGCCCTTATTGTAAGTAGTATTTATTCATTGGCCAATGAGAATATTGTGAGTCACAAATCCCATCGAGGTTTTTCCCACACCGAGTTTCCTCATTAAAATATCTTGTGTTATGGTATGTTTCTATGATGTCTCTATTATTTGTGTTTACTACATTAATTCTTGTTTACCAGTACACTACTTTGGGTTGCAAAGTTATAAATAAGTTTAAATATTCAACTAACTGGTTAGACACTGATTCACCCCTCCTCTCAGTGTCTTTGGGACTGTCATTGAATCTAACAATTGGTATTAGAGCCTAGTCCTCTATTTGCAAAAGCCTAATAGCTTGAGGAAGATTCTAAAACCAGTACAGATGGAGAACTTAAGAAAACAGTTGGAAGGAGCTCTTGAAGATTTTGATGTAGAAAAATTGAAGAATATCAAACTTGAAGATGATCTGAGGACTACTAAGGAATTAATTAAAGGACTTCAGAAGAACCTGGCTATACCACAAAATAAGAGAAAAGAACTTCATGAGAAAATGCAGAAACATGATGATGAAAAGGAAACTCTTAGGGATATTGCAGACAAATTGAGGCAAGACAACACTAACATGAGAAATGAAATGCAAGACTTAACCATGAGGCTATGTAAGGATCTTGAAGACAGGAAGAAGAAGAATGAAGAAGACTTGACTAGGAGACTTAATGATGGAGGTAATGAAAATATAAGACCCCGTCATGAAATTAATATGCTAAAGACAAACCTAATTCGCATACAACATGATAAAGATGTGCTTGTGAGACAAGTTGGAATTCTTGAAAATGAGTTCATCACTGCAAATGAACACAAAGAAAAATTCAAGAAAAGTTCAAAAAGACTTGATGACATGCTAAAAAGACCAAAACCCAATGGAGATACAATTGGACTTGGATTTGAACATGGAGAAAGTTCTGGGACTGCAAACAATCAAGATCATAGTAAACCGGTAAGACAACCTAATGCTTATAAATTCAATGGGAAATGTTTCAATTGCAATTGTACGTTAGGAAATAGGAAATCATCACAAACAATATAAACATACTAATCATTAGCTCAATCACGAAAGCACATTGCAAGGATCTATCCTAAACAACATCCAATAGAGACATAAAGATAAAACATGTAAAAAGATTATGCAAACCAGATGTTCCCTTCATGCGGCTCCATTGTTCTTCTTCCTTCTCCAAATAGTTTTGTTGTAGATCTCACCTTCAAGTGCATAAACCTAATTGAGAAAGCAAGATTGACATTGACACAAGAATACTAGAAGCGTGATTTGACAAAGTGATTAAAAATTCAATAATCTGATTAGGAGATTAAAAAATGCGATCAATTGGGGATCTTGATTGAAGAAATTCATCCAATTTATAGAGAAATTGGAGAAAAAGGACAATTTAGCATGATAGTGATTCAAATGGAAATTCAAATCAAGAATAGCAAAATTATGACATGTGTATGACAAATTGCTATGCAAGGATTTATGACAATTTATGACAATTGCTATGCAAAGATTTATGACAATTTATGACAAATTTCTATGCAAGGATTGATTGATTGTCAATTATGACAAATTATGACAAATTTCTATGTCATTTCCATGAATTTAGGAGAGAAATAGGAGGAAATTGAAATTAGGAATTAGAAAATTAAGAAATTAGAAAATTAAGAATTTAGGAATTAAGGAATTAGAAAAAGATGAAATTGATGAAAATTAGGAAATTAAGTGAATTAATTAATAATTTTTCATTTATTAATTAATTCACAAAGAGAGGAATTATTAGCCAATTAAATGAACATTTAATTGTGATAAGAAGACTTAGGATAAATAATTAATTTATTAATCCTAAAGAGAGAAATGACAAGCAAGGTTAAATGATTAAATCACGAAACCCGAGAAGATGAATTAGCAATGCGAGAATGACAATTAGGTCTTGATGTAAGATTGATTTGATGTCGATTCGATCATGATTTTGAATTAATAAATAATTTGATTGAGGAACAATGACAAATTGATCCAAATTGACATAATTGAAAAGGATGACGATCGATGTCAAATCGATCACAAAATTGACGAGATTGACAAGTTGATAAGAGATTCACAAGATTGACTAAAATCATGATTAAAGATTGTTATCGACAAGACCAAATTCGAAAGCGAGATAAATGAAGAATGCATAAGAAAGACTCAATGCTCGCAAATGATAAAGACCAAGTGCGTGACATAGGAGAAATGTTAATGCGACGCAAAAACCTAAAATGAGGCAATGCGCAAATGTTAAAGTATGATCCCACAAGCGTTGACCATTTTTAGGTGTCTACAGCAATAAATTTGGTCATAGAGAAAAACAATGCAGATTTATAAATAATCAGAATACAAACTTACCCACCAGTCAATGTTCCAAATGCAAAAAAGTAGGTCACAATTCAGAAAATTGCAGAATGAATGTGAAATGTTATGTTTATGGTAGATTTGGGTATTTATCTAATCAATGCAGAACACAAACTGGTCAAGGATATGGAAAATCTATTCAGAGGAATAATGTAACAAGATAACCAAGGAAGCAATTAAGGCAGTTACTGGTTTACCCTCAACTAGTAGTAGACTTGATAAAACCAAGAAAATACCTAACAAGAGTGTGAAAAGCTTAACCGGAGCCACATCTGATAGCAGATCACTTAGATTCAATGATGTTAAGGATATAAATGTGAGATATGCAAGTATGATACTTGGATATAAAGCAACACATGCAAATAGATTGAATTCAGTTTCTAGCCTTTGTATTCATAGTGCATATGAGATGGTGAACAATAATGCTAAGATTGATGTTTGTGAATGGCTTAAAGATGAACTGATTGACAATTTGAAGAAGATTAAGGGAGATAAGAAATGTACTTTCCATTTTGGGAACCTACTAGTATGCTTAATGCTATACTTTGCCAAAGAGATACCCGACATAGGTCATAAAGATTTTGTTTATGAGATCCTGGTAGTCAAACAGATACAGGAAGCCTTCATCGGTATGGACACAGACTGTGATAAGAACATTGCAGATTACTTTAAATCTTTTCAAACTAAGATGAGAGAAAGAGAGAGGTTACCACAAAGCATAATTGATAAGTATGACAAAAAAAATTCTTTTGTTATTGTATGTGGGAAAAGTGGGTTGTTAGAATTTAAAATGTGAAAAATACGTAAAATACCAGTCCACACACACACACAGGACTTCTTGATGCAAGCTATGGAGTAACGATGCGTTACTCAGCTTCCCAAGGAGGGTCCCATGGTTCTCTATCTCACAATGTCCCTCAAACCAATGTTTTGCTCTTAGATTACTGAGCAAAATGGTTTAGGGATGGCAAATATGAGAACGAGAGAGATTTTTAACTGATTTTAGTATGAGATGTGTTATAAGCTAGATGAGATGCTAGAAATGCAACAAACTAAATGATAAGATGACAAAGTTAGTATGAATACTATCCTAGCATACTATATTTAATCTATGATTGAACTAAAATGATAAATAAATTACTCTAGCATGCATGTTCATGATTAATTCCGATCTAAAAGAGGCTAAATGATGAGCATAAGATGATATGAAAGCTTGAAACAATTTGAGCATAAGTATAATGCTACAAATTTGAAAGAAAGATTGTTAAGAATGGAGGAATGAGAGCTCTATTTATAGCACAAACAGGGCAATGGATGGTCAGGATTGAAAGGTTTAATCAAGGGCTAGGTTTGAAAGTTGGGGATCCATGTGCACAATTGGCACCAATGAAATGGTGACAAATGTCCACACCAGATTGGGTTGAAAGAAGAGGTTGGAGGCATTAAAGGCCTGAGGAGACCTCATGGTTATCTAAAGGCTAAGGGTCAAGTCTAAGTTAGGTTTACCCACTGAATTAGGATCTAATCCAAGGATAAAACTTTGTGCAAATGATTAAGAGATAATCATGGTCAAAGCATTAATAACCTGATGAGACCCTTGGGTTGGATAGAGGTTGAGTCAAAACAAATGTTTTAACCATGTGGGAGGGTTTAAAATAACCATTAATGGTTATTGGAGACTTTGTGGATTAAGTGGTTGAAGGTTGGAAGCCTTCAATGGTTTTCAAAGACTTTAGGGTTTTAGTGGTTGAAGGTTGAAAACCTTCAATGGTTATCCAAGACTTTGGGCCATTTGAGAAGTGACCTCCCTTTGCTTAGGGATGTGACAAAGTTTAGAGGAGGGTTAGGTTAATTAGAATCGATTAGAAGATTCTAGAAGGGGTTAGGAAGGGGTTTGGGATTTTGCAAGTGGATGAGGGGATAATAGGTTTTAATTGAATTATTTGATTTTCATTCAATCTGGTTGCAATTTGGAGAAATTAAATAAATTAGATTTATTCAATTTAGGATAACTATTTAATTAAATTTGAATTTAATTAAAAGTGGCTAGGGGGATTTAATTGAATAAAATGATTTGTTCATTAAATGGTATAGTGAATTTTATTTAAATAAATTGAGTAATTTATTTAATAAAATAGAAGAATGTGGATAATTTAATTAAATTAGATTTAATCAAATAGGGAAATGAACATAAAATATTCATTTAGGAATATGGTCATTTTTATACGTCTACAGTTATTAAAAGAGATGAGACTTGGATGGAAGCAGTAAGCCCTAGAACTATATGGGTTACTAAGATGGGTTATGAGGTAGACCTACCTATTCTAGAAACATATACAAGAGCCCTACTTGGTGCACCTAGGGAGCCATCTGAAGGAACATTTGGTAATTAAGGAAAATGTCATGAATATTAGTGGTATATTAGCTAGTGAGCTTAAAGGATTGTAACCAGAAGCACATGTTTCACTAGTTGTGACATCTTCTGATACTGATAGTGGCAAGGCTGTTGAGTTTAAGAGAGTGGAAAGGCAAAGGAAAAACCCACCGGTACCCTCTCCTCCTCCTAAGAAAACCAAGACACAGAGAAAGAAACAACAGGCAGTTAGGGAACCGCAGAAGAAGCTTACACCAAAGAGGAAACAAACATTGGTTACCCCTATACTAGATGATCTACTGAATGAAATAAAAAAAGAAGGTAATCTGGTAAATGTAAATAAATGGTATCATTCTTTAAAAGATTCTGACAAAGAAACTACTGAAAAAAGCATTATTCTACATTTGGATATTTACAAGAAAGTTTTGATTGAGTGTGGATGTTTTACCTAATGATCTCTATCTAAGACTTGAGGCTAAAAGGCTATCAGTAATGGAATTTGATAAGAAGTTGAAAGTGATAACACAATGATGAATAGTGAGTACTAAACCGGTACTAGGAGGGGGGGTGAATCAGTACAGGTACAAAAACTTTTCCTGAACAAGTTTGACTGCAAATAATGAACTTGACTGGCAATCACTAACACCAGTCATAAACCAAATTACTACCGGTTAAGCACAATGAGACTGTGAAATATATAAAATGGAAATACTTATCTTACCACACAACCTACACCCTCATTTCCACATTATCCTTGTGTATAAACAGGTAATCTATCATCAGAAATATAATGACTTGCTAGATCAACATGATTCACCTCTTTATAGAAATCAACAAAGCATCACATGAAAAAGATATCACATATGACACATATATTTTTCATGTGGAAACCCAACTAGGAAAAACCATGGTGGGGATGAATACCCACAAGCTATTTTTGAACTTTTTAGAAGTCCGCTCTGTTAGGAGCCTAGTCCGGTTAAAGACTGTTACAACAGGTTCTGTTAGGAACCGATCTTGTTAGGGATCACCCAGTTAAGGGATGGCTAGAATACCCGGCTAAGGGTTAAACCCTATTAAAGGTTACCTTGTTAGAGGATTTTATGAGCTCAATGGCTTTGAGTCACCCTGTTAAAGGATTTACAACAAGTTGGTTAAAGCTACCCTGTTAAGGGATTTTCCAACTATTGAAGTGATTAGAGATCAACAGGTATTACAATGATCTGATAATAGCACTCAATGCCAATGTAGACCCGCTTTAGTTCCTTTCTTCTGCATACACACTCTGCAGGTATCAACCCTCTTACCTGGTCTGGCAAGAATCACGTATCTTTGCACTTAGATACACACACAACATTTGCCAACAACTTCAACATGAAACACAACATCGACCTTATAGGAAATAGATAGGTCAGTAACATAAACCCTAAACCCTAAACATTTAGGTTGAGTAATTCAGTCGGTTCAATCCTGGCCATTGAACACTTTGCATTTGAATACAACGGTCTTGAATAGATCTCAAGACATTCTCCATCGTTTGTTCTTTACCGATTCTTGAAAGTGATAACCCATCATGCGTTCTCCACCGTTTGCAAGGACTTCGCACATTCCTGAGGTAGATAGGATCACTCCCCTTCATGCAGATCCTTCATGCACACGAGGCTAACATGGAAACGCGATCTGATCTCCATTACACTGCTAACTCATCACACAATGCCATCAGTTGAATCACACAAGCTTGAAACACTTCAACCAGAAACCCTAAGGCTAGAACTACCAACCGGTAGTCATACCATAATAAACCTTGATAGAAAACATTCCATATACCGGTTCATCTTTCACTATACCGGTTCTCAACATCATACCGGTTCATCTTTCCAGTTGCTTGACTTCAATATACTGGTTCACTCTTTAGCATATTGACATCATGTCAACATACTTTGCACATATGCCAACAATCTCCCCCTTTGGCATTGATGGCAATATACAAAGATTTTTGCATCACATCTTCTCCTTAATACTGCAGATATTATCTTCTCCCCCTTTCACATCTTCTCCCCCTTTGACAACAATGCCAAAGTGGAAGCACAAGTTTCCTTGTTCCACTATGTTGCTCCCCCTGAGGAGTAGCATCCTTCAACACATCAATCCGGAAAGGATATAGCAAAGTAAGATCTGATTGATGTGGAGCACAAACCTTTATTTTACCTCTTGAAGGGGCAACACCCCTAATTCACCTCTCAAATAGGTAAAAGTAGCCTTCAGGAGAGGCTTGGTGAATATGTCTGCTAACTGCTCCTTATTGGAAACATGTTCCAATACCACCTCTTTGTTCTGAACCTTTTCCCTCAAGAAATGATACTTGAGTTCAAAGTGCTTGGTTCTAGCATGTAAAAGTGGATTCTTGGAAATGTTAATTGCACTTGTATTGTCACAAAATATACTTACCGGTTCAGATACAGGAACTTTGAAGCCATTCAATACATACTTCATCCAAATAGTCCGGGTGCAGTTCATAAAAGCTACAACATACTCCACTTTTGCTGTAGACTGAGAGATACAACTCTTCTTTTTACTCATCCATGAGACCAGTCTACCACCAAGAAAGAATGCACCACTGGTTGTGCTCTTCCGGTCATCCACATTACCATCCCAATCAGCATCTATGAACACTTTCAGGTTGAAATCCTCATTGTATGGATACCATAATCCATAGTCAATAGTTCCCTTCAGATATCTAAGAATCCACTTGACTACTACCAAGTGGGATTCTCTTGGGATTTTCTGAAACCAAGCGGTAATACCCACTACATGTGCAATGTATGGTCTATTGTGCACTACATAATGCAGCTTACCAATTATTGATCGGTATTCCTTCTCATTTACCAATGCCGAGTCATCCTCTTTTGATAGTTTACAACCAGTCACCATTGGTGTACCAACCGATTTGTTGTCTTCCATGCCAAAGGTCTTCAACAGCTCTTTGACATACTTGGACTGAGTAATAAAGATCCCATCTTGCATTTGTTGAATTTGCAGTCCAATGAAGAACTTAATCTCCCCTATGAGTGACATCTCAAACTCCTTTTTCATCTCATCTGCAAAGTCATGACTCATCTTGTCATCTCCACCAAAGATTATGTCATCAAAAAATACTTCACAGGTCAAAATCTGATCTCCTTCTTATTTCAAGTAGATATTGCTATCTTCACTTGTTCTTTCAAATCCAATCTTCACAAGATGGGAGTGCAAGCATTCATACCATGTTCTAGGTGCCTGCTTCAGTCTATATAAGGCTTTATGTAGCCTACACACCATGTCATTGTCTTCTGATAGGGCAAACCCATCTGGTTGCTCTATATACCCCTCCTCTTCAAGTATTCCATTTAGAAATGTAGATTTTACATCCATTTGATATACCTTGAATCCTTTGAAAGCTGCATATGCAAGACGCATACGAACTCCTTCCAATCTTGCTACTGGAGCAAAGGTTTCTCCATAGTCTTCTCCTTCTTCTTGGGCATATCCTTTGCATACTAGCCTGTATTTTTTCCTTACCACTGTGCCATCCTCATTCAGTTTATTTCTGAAGACCCATTTGGTTCCAATGACATTTTTATGCTCTGGTCTGGGTACCAAAGACCATGCACCATTCTTCTCTATTTGATCAAGTTCCTCTTCCATTGCCATGATCCAGTCTTCATCTTTATGTGCCTCTATGAATGATTTGGGCTCAAATTCAGAGATCATACATGAGTTTTCTCTGACCTTTCTTCTTGTAAGAATTCTTGCATCTTTGTCTCCTATGATCTGCTTAGGATCATGATTGAGTTTTACATACCTAGGTATATTCTTAACAGATTCCTCTTGCTTTTCTTCTTCATCCTCACCTTCATCAACATCAGTATCCACCAGTGTAGGAGCAAAATTACTGGTACTGGGCTAATGTGCAACCGGTTCCCAGAATGTTACTACTGATTCATCTCCTACATGCTCTTTGCCAGTTTCCTCAGGTTTCTCAGAGTTTTCATCAACCCTAACATTTATGCTTTCAACAATTCTCTGAGTCCTATTGTTGAAACATTTGAGAGCTTTGCTCTTTGTGGAATACCCAAGGAATATTCCCTCATCACATTTAGCATCAAACTTTCTCTGATGTTCACTCCTCTTGATATAAAATTTACTACCAAACACTCTGAAGTAGCTTACCACTAGTGTCTTGCCAGTCTAGTACTCATAAGGAGTCTTATCCTTTCCTTTCTTGATCAGTACCCGGTTCATTGTGTAGACTACAGTGCTCACCACTTCTCCCCAAAAGGTGTGAGCAACCTGTCCTTGGATTAACATGGTTCTATCCACTTCAACCATGGTCTGGTTGTTTCTTTCTGCTAAGCCATTCTATTATGGAGTCCAGGGGGTAGACAGTTGCCTCTTGATGCCATTCTCTTCACAATATTTGTTGAATTCACTGGAAGTGAATTCCCCTCCTTGATCAGTTCTAAGGCATTTTATTCTTCTACCACTTTCCTTTTCTACTAGTGCTCTGAAATCTTTAAACTTTCCAAAGGTTTTAGACTTATCCTTCAAGAATGTGACCCACATCATTCTTGAGCAATCATCTATAAGAATCATAAAATACCTATCTCCCTGCACACTCCTAGTTTTCATAGGACCACACAAATTAGTATGCACAAGATCAAGTAAATTGTGTGCAGTGAAAGATTTACCTTTGAAGGTTGAGGAAGACATTTTCCCCAGTTGACACTCTTTGCACAAAAGATTTTCCGGTTTGCTCAACATCGAAAATCCTCTAACTGCCTTGATCTTACTGTTGGCATTATGTGAACCGGTATGTGGACATACTGACATTGTATGTTGTTATTGATGTCAATATGTTGAAGAGGTGTGAACTGGCATATGTGAGAACCGATATAACACTGTGAACCGACATTTGTTCCAAAGTGAAGTGGTGTGCTTGTTCATGATGAACCAGCATATAGTTATGGGAACCGGCATATGGAAGTATTGTATGACTACCGGTTGGTAGTCTCAACTTTAGGGTTTTCGGTTGATGTGCTTCAAGCCTGTGTGGCTCAACCGGTGACATAGTGTGATGAGTTAGCATTGTAAAGAAGAACAGATTGTGTTGCCATGTAAGCCTGTGTGCATGAAGGATCTTGTATGAGGGAGATTGTTCCTATCTACCTCGGGAATGTGCGAAGTCCATAAAATGGTGATAACGTGTGATGGGTGTAGACACTTAAAAATAATTATTTTAATTATTTTTAATGCCTCACATAATTAATTAATTAATTGTGTTAATTCAAATTCTCCTCAATATTAATTAAATATAATTAATATTGTCACTATAGCATGTGATTGATTTATTTAATAAATCAATCCCTTTCTTTATTCTTCTAAAAAATCAAATCCTCACAAATCTTCCTCTTAGCTAATTAATTTCAATTAATTAGTTAACCTACATGATTCCTACAAATCATCTTCTTAACTCATCATTAACCTAATAAATTCTTCTAGAAACTCGCTAAACTCACTTAATATTATTCTGTTAATTTTTTATTCCCTCCACTCATTCTTTCTCCTAGTCTAATCCTAATCCCACCTAACATTTCCTCCAATCCTCCTCCTAACGAATCGTTAATGGCTAATCATCATGATTAGCCACAAAGTCAACTCCTTGCTTTTAAATAATCTTTTCCTAGGTGAATGTAAGATTTTCGAAATCTCACATTCCTCTAGGTATCCCCTCTGTTAAGGAATTTTTAATTCCTTTTTTATTCCTCCAATCCCCATAATATCCTTTTTGGGAGAATTTTTTAATTCCTCCAATGCACCTTGTGGAGTGTGGAGACACGAAATTCCTTTAAGGCATATTTCTTGGTCTCCACACCCTCTCTTGGAGCTTGTATGAGCTCACAAGTAAATCTTATCCCTTCATCTCGAATCCATCCTAGCCATCCATTTTTCTAACCTCTTCCTATAAATAAAAGGGCTCCATCCCTTCATTTGGAACATTTCGAAATCTAGTAAGCTTATGCTGCCCTTTTGAACCCAGGAAATCATCTTGGCAGCTTCATCATTTTCATCCTTATCATCCTCTTGAAATCCATTTCATGTTGTGCACATCATTGGAGAGCCATCCACATCCAGCAATCAAAGGAGCACATCAAGTGGAGCATTATCAAGGGGCGCCTTCACTTCATCAAGCTCAATCTGAAGGAGAAGGTAAAATAGCAAGGTAAAATAGTTTTTTCATGCTATTTTAGCATTTTGCAAGTTTATTTTTTTATGTTTTGATCATTTAAACTTCTAATCTGTTTTCCCCTCTTCAATGGGTTATCAGCTGCCATAAAATCAGTGGAAATGGACGATGGAGAATGTCTTGAGTTTGGATCAAGATCCATTGCATTTAATGCAGTGTGCTCAACGGTCAGGATTGAACCATTTGAATTCCTTAACCGAACAGGTTTAGAGTTTAGGGTTTATGCTACCGACCTATCTATTTTCCTTTAAGGTCGATGTTGTGTTTCTTTCTGAGGTCATTGGCAAAAGTTGTGTGTGTGTATCCAAGAGAAGGGATACGTGATTCTTGCCAGTCCAAAAGGAGAGAAGTGATACCTGCAGAGTGTAAGTGCAGAAGGTGAAGAGGAGCTTAAGCGGATCTGCATTGGCATTGAGTGTTGTTACCAGATCATTGTAATACCTATTGATCTCTAACCACCTCAATAGTTGGAAAATCCCTTAATAGGGTAGCCTTAACTGGCTTGCTGAAAATCCTTTAACAGGGTAATTCAAAGCTACTGAGTTCAAAATCCTTTAGCTGTTGAATTCTTGAAATCCTCTAACAAGGTAACCTTTAACAGGGTTTAACCCTTAACCGTGTATTGTAGCCATCCCTTAACTAGGTGATCTCTAATAGGATTGGTTCCTAGCAGAACCTATTGTAATGTCTCTAAGAGGACAAGGCTTCTAACAAAGCAGACTTCTAAAGAGTTCAAAAACAACTTGTGGGTATTCATCCCCATCGTGGTTTTTCCTAGTTGGGTTTCCATGTGAAAAATATGTGTGTCATGTGTGATGCTTTTATCTTGTGACGCTTTGCTATTGTCTGTCAAGCTTATGATGGTTCTGTGTTTTATGCCTATCAATAAAACATGTTGAACTAGTTGTTATTATGATCTGATGATAGATTACCTGTTTATGCATAAGGGTGAAATGGTAGTATAGTCTTGAGTTGAGTGGAAATCTAAGTGAGTAACCAGTTAATTCTTGTCTAACATGTTCTTAGCTTTACCAGTTGCACTCTGTTTCAAACCGATGTCGCTGTTTGCCAGTCATTTGGAGTGTTTGTTGTCAAACCGGTTTAGGACTGTATTTTTTTGTCTGTACTGATTCACCCCCCCTCTCAATACAGGTTTGGTACTATTCGCTCATCATTGAGTTATCACTTACTGGCCTTCACAATATTGTCAAAGTTTATATGATAGAGTCTCTTATGCCATATCCAGTTGTCTTCAAACTTAGCCATAAGACATGTATTGACATTAGCATTTAGCTGAAATAGGTTACCTTTGGTCTGCATACCGGTAGCAATCAGTTCACCACTCTTTCCTTTGATTTTGCACACTCCATTTTTGAATTTCAGCGTGAGTCCATTATTATTCAGTTGAGCAACACTCAAAAGGTTGTGTCTGAGACCTTCCACCCAATACACATTGTCAGAACTGCTCTTTCCATTCAGAGAGATGGACCCTCTGCCTTTGACCATACATGGTGCATCATTACCAAAATGAACCACACCACCATCATACTCTTCCAGAGAAAGAAACTTACTTCGGTCACCAGTCATATGGTGAGAATAGCCACTATCAATAATCCAATAATTGGAATTATCAAAGCGGGAGACAAGAGCCTTCTTGTGTGACACATCTTCCTTGACTGCTAAAAACACAATATTCTTATTTTCTTCATCTTCTAATTCCTCATCAGTGACGCCTTCATCAACTGCTACAAAACAGTTTCTCTGGTTTCCTTCTTTGAACTTCTTGAACTTTTTCGGTTTGTCCTTGCTATCACCATTTGGACAGTTTATAGCAATGTGTCTTGTCTAGTTACAACAAAAGCATTTCAAAGGGATCTTACCTCTATATTACCGGTTCCCTTAGGAAGTCTATTGGCAAGAAGAGCTTCAAATTCCATCAGGATCTCCTCATCATCCATTTCTCTGCTCTGTCTTGGTTCACCACTAGTACTAGCTTCTTTACCTTTTCTAGATGGAGCAACAGATGCTCTAAAGGTTGATTCAGTCTTCTGAACACTGCCATCAAAACTATTTAGCTCATAGGCTATCAACTTTACAATGATGGAGTCTAGGGATACCTTAGTTTTGTCTATTGACCTCAACTCCTGAATAGAAGCCACCCTTATTGCATAGACCGGTAATAAGGATCTCAAAACTTTGCTAACAATAGTGGAGTCATCCATTTTACCACCTGTACTCTTGATATCTCCAACAATAGTTTTGATTCTTATTCCATATTGTTGAATGGTCTCTCCTTCAACCATTTGCATGTCTTCAAACTTTCCTCTAAGGCTTTCTTTCTTAGCTTGTTTCACATGCTCATCACTGCCATAGATGTTCTCAAGAGTATCTCATACTTCTTTGGGATTTTCTTTATCCTGGACATCAATAAACTCAATGTCAGAAAAACTACTAATTAGGGCTTCCATGAATTGCCCATTCTCTTGAATCTCTCTCTTTTGGTCATCGGTGAGAGTACTAGTAGGGATAACATAGACATTCTCAACATAGCTCCAATGTTGAGCACCCATGCTTCTGATGTATATCTTCATTTTGTCCTTCCATTGTTTAAAGTTATCTTTGTTGAAATTTGGACCTTCCCTCTTCATCATTACAATAGGATCTTTCCCTCAAGCGGTTAAGCTTTCAACACAGAGGACCTGGAGGATTCTCTAATACCAATTGATAACACAATGATGAATAGTGAGTACCAAACCAGTACTGAGAGGGAGGGTGAATCAGTATAAGTACAAAAACTTTTTCTGAACCGGTTTGAGTGCAAACAGTGAACTTGACTAGCAATCACTAACACCAGTCATAAACCAAATTACTACCGGTTAAGCACAATGAGATTGTGAAATATATAAACCAGAAACACTTATCTTACCACACAACCTACACCCTCATTTCCACATTATCCTTGTGCATAAACAGGTAATCTATCACTAGAAATATAATGACTTACTAGATCAACATGATTCACCTCTTGATAGAAATCAACAAACCATCACATGAAAAAGACATCACATATGACACACATATTTTTCACGTGGAAACCCAACTAGGAAAAACCACGGTGGGGATGAATACCCACAAGCTGTTTTTGAACTTTTTAGAAGTTCGCTTTGTTAGGAGCCTAGTCCGGTTAAAGACTGTTGCAACAAGTTCTGTTAGGAATCGATCCTGTTAGGGATCACCCAGTTAAGGGATGGCTAGAATACCCAGTTAAGGGTCAAACCCTATTAAAGGTTACCTTGTTAGAGGATTTTATGAACTCAATGGCTTTGAGTCACCCTGTTAAAGGATTTATAGCAAGCTGGTTAAAGCTACCCTATTAAGGGATTTTCCAACTATTGAAGTGATTAGAGATCAATATTACAATGATCTGGTAATAGCACTTAATGCCAATGCAGACCCTCTTTAGTTCCTTTCTTCTGCATACACACTCTGTAGGTATCAACCCTCTTATCTGGTTTGGGAAGAATCACGTATCTTTGCACTTAGATACACACACAACATTTGCCAACAACTTCAACATGAAACACAACATCGACCTTATAGGAAATAGATAGGTCGGTAACATAAACCCTAAACCCTAAACATTTAGGTTGAGCAATTCAGTCAGTTCAATCCTAGCCATTGAACACTTTGCATTTGAATACAACGGTCTTGAATAGATCTCAAGACATTCTCCATCGTTCGTTCTTCACCACTTCTTGAAGGTGATAATACATCACACATTCTCCACCATTTGCAGGGACTTTGCACATTCCTGAGGTAGATAGGATCACTCCTCTTCATGCAAGATCCTTCACGCGCATGAGGTTGACGTGGCAACACGACCTAATCTTCATTACACTGCTAACTCATCACACAATGCCATCAGTTGAATCGCACAGGCTCGAAACACTTCAACCGAAAACCCTGAGGCTGGAACTACCAACTGGTAGTCATATCGTATTAAACCTTGATAGAAAACATTCCATATACCAATTCATCTTTCACTATACTGGTTCTCAACATCATACTGGTTCATCTTGCCAGTTGCTTGACTTCAATATATTGGTTCACTCTTTAGCATATTGACATAAATGACAACACAATATCATCATGTCAACATACTTTGCACATATGCCAATAGAAAGTTGAAGCACTTTTGGCTGTACATCTGGTAAACTCTAAGGAAGAGATAGATGAGCTTATATCTGAAGCCAATCGGTCAATATTTGTTAGTGGGCACCAGCAAGTAAGCCTAATGGCTGGGAGAGTTAAGGAAATTGTAGATGAGACTGCAGACAGCTAGGACATATTCTTTGTTGAGAAGGAAAAGCAAGAGGAAAGAAATAGACCGAAAATGGACAAGACATTCAAGGTATATCGGAAAGATAAGGGAAAAGGTAAAGTTGGTGGTGTTCCTACTATAAAGATTACAGATAATCTTCTGCCACCTCAAGATACCCCTCTGGTACACACATCTAATCCACTAGATATGGCTACTAAAGGTGTAACTCATGATGATACTAACCCGGAGTCTGAAATACTTTTCACAATGAATGTAGATACACAAGATATAAACATTGTTGTAGATAAGGAATAGGCAGCTGATAGTGAAAATATAAAGATCTCTGAGAAACCGACACACACTATAGACTCTCAGAAGACTGACAAACTGACACACACTATAGACTCTCTAAAGACTGAGATACCGGCTCAAGCAGAGCAACTGGAAACTGAGAAACCTACAGAGGATAAGACAACTAACACAAAGCAACATGAATCAGGGAAATCAATAGTTGAAGAGGTACTTGTAGAAATTGAGAAACCATCAAAGGCAGAGGTACATACATAGACAGATCCACTAGAAGAAAATTTAAGTAAAGAGCAACAAATTTTTGGCAATAAGGAACAAATAATAAAGGTAGTTGGAGAATCTAGCACATCAGCAGGAGAATTCAGTCCGACTAACATCACAAATGTTCTTTTGGATTCTATCAAGAGGATAACAGATTGCAATGCCTTAGCATTTAAGGAATTGATAACACATTACATATCTTGAAAATGATTGCACCTACCTGTAAGATAGATCACATTAATGATTCTTTAGGAAAATTGGACACGTTGTACAAATTTATTGCTGAAAATGTTCTAACTCTAGAAAAGGTAAATGAGGATACCATTAAGGAGAGAGTTGACAAAGAGAAAAATACTTTCTTTGAGAACACTATAAAGAATTGTACCGATCACTTGGACACACTTTTACTGGTACTTAATTCTATAATTTTGGAGTATAAGGAGCTATATAGAGAAGCATGTAAACCTCACTATTTGACAGAGGATATAGATGACGAAATCAAGAAGAGACAAAAAGAGGTCGATGATATTGTAGATAATTTTATAGGTTCTTTGGGACTATCTCAGTTTTTTAGTAGGAAATTACAGTTTTTGAAGAGAAGTTAGAGAAACTTGAGAAAGAGAAAGCAAGGATAAGGTCAAAAGCCCAAGAACTTAAAAGTAAACTTGGTCCAAAACTGGATAGTCTAATTACTCAATGAGTTGAACTATCTAAGGCAACAGTTCATGGAGAATGGTCACCGGAGCAACAAATATACTATCATGCAGACCTTTTTCAAATTGTAACCAACCGGTTACAGGCGATGAGGTAGCATTTATGTATTCTTTGATTCTTTTTGACATCCTTTGTCATTGATGTCAAAGGAGGAGTAGTAGTATAGAGAAAAATAAGGAGTAGTATGGAGAAAATAAATGCACAAAGGAGATCACTTGCTTAGGGAGAGCACACTTCTTTTAGGATTTCATTTTTGGATAGCAGTTTTGGATTTTTCTCATGAATGTTGCCATCAATGCCAAAGGGGGAGATTGTTGGCATTCTACACTCTAATGAGAATAGTTGATGTTGTCATTGATGGCAACCAACTGACAACCAACCAACAACATGTTTCTACACATGCACCGGCATCACAGATATCATCGGCAGACACCGGCACTGACAGGAACTTTCACCGGCATCCAGATTACACCGGAAATGAAGTATATCGGCACTCAGACCGACATGGGATAAAGTTTTGTTTATGTGAATTGTTTTGTAAACATAATTAACTATTTGTAAGCTGACTTGGTATATTGTATAGACTCATATATGTATGAGATCTCATAGGTCATATTGAAGGAGGTAGTAAAAAAAAGGAATATAATGAATAGGAAATTATTGTATGAGGTGATATAGTGGACAACAAAGGTTTTGGTTAAGGTATCTAACTGAGCTTAAATTGGTACTGAACCAGGGATTTCAGATGCTATTTTGAGCAGTATGTTGTATTGGATTTAATTATCCATATTGTAGTCAGTGAGACTCTTTTGAGCAGTACGCTCCAAGTAGTTGGCCCTTCTTGCATGTGCATGCCCTTATTGTAAGTAGTACTTATTCATTGGCTAGTGAGTAAATATTGTGGGTCACAAATCCCACCAAGGTTTCTACACATTCACCAACATCACATATATCATACACCAATAGGCACTTTCACCAGCATCCAGATTACACCGAAAATGAAGTATACCGGCACTCAGGCCAACATAGGATAAAGTTTTGTTTATGTGAATTATTTTGTAAATATAATTAACCATTTGTAAGCCAACTTGGTATATTGTATAGACTCATATATGTATGAGATCTCATAGGTCATTTTGAAGGAGGTAGTAAAAAAAAGGAAGATAATGAATAGGAAATTATTGTATGAGGTGGTATAGTGGACAACGAAGGTTTTGGTTAAATATCTAAATGAGCTTAAACTGGTACTAAACAAGGCATTTGAGATGCTATTTTGAGCAGTACATTGTATTAGATTTAATTATCCATATTGTAGTCAGTGATACTCTTTTGAGCAGTGCGCTCTAGGCAGTTGGCCTTCCTTCATGTGCAAGCCCTTATTGTAAGTAGTATTTATTCATTAGACAATGGGTAAATATTGTGGGTCACAAATCCCATCGAGGTTTTTCCTACACCGGGTTTCCTCATTAAAATATCTTGTGTTATGGTGTGTTTCTATGTTGTCTCTGTTATTTGTGTTTACTGCATTAATTCTTGTTTACCAGTACACTGTTTTAGGTTGCAAAGTTATAAATAAGTTTAAATAATCAATTAACCGATTAGACACTGATTCACCCCCCGCCCCCCCCTCTCAGTGTCTTTGGGATTTTCATTGAATCTAACAAGGGTCTCATCAAGCATTCATTGCTTTGACCATGGTTATTTCTTTAACCCTTGCACAAGAGTTTATCCTTTGGATAAAAGCTTTATCCAATGGATAACCTTAACCTAACCTTAACCCTTACCTCCTAGGGTAAACATCATGTCTTCTCAAGCATTTAATGCTTCTGACATCTCCTCTCAAGCAGTCTTATGTTGACAATTGTCACCATTTCATTGGTGAGAATTGTAAACATGGATTGATAACTTTCAATTCTGACCCTTGATAAGATTATCCAATCTTGACCATCCATTGCCCTGTTTTTCCTATAAATAGAGCCCTCCTTCTCTCATTTTCATATCCAAGTCTTTAGTGTCAAACTTATAGACATTTTACTAAGCATCTAATATAATCACTTTAAATCAAGCATTTAGCCTCTCTTTGAATAGAAATCATCTTAAGAAGCATTTTTAGAAGCATTTATATTATCGTAGCATTCTCATATTAGACTAGTATATCATGTTAGGATAGGTTTTACTAATCTTTGATCTTATCATCATATCCATGCTAGTTTAAATCATTTTAGATTTAATATCATGCATAACTAGGAATGCATTCATATTAAGTTGATCAATATCACTCATTCTCATAGTTGTCATTCCTAAGTCACTTTTCTCAGTGATCTGGGAGCAAAGGCATTGGATTGAGGGATCCTGTAAGATAGAGAAAAGTGGAACATCCTTTAGGGAGTTGAGCTATTCAACAGAGCTCCATAACTTGCACCAAGAGTCCCATTAGTGTGTGGACTTGTCTAGAAACCAAAATTTCCTCATAGCACCACTTTTCCTGCACACACCACTATATGATGCTTCTAATGTAGTGGTGAATTTATTTGATGGCTTCTCTTGTCCTACCATTGGTTCTATCACCCTTCCTGTCGAAATCCATACTAAATCCATGGATGTTGACTTTGTTATCATACCTTCCTCTGAGCAATTCCGTGTGAAGTTGGGCTATCTTTGGCTATCTTCCATGAAGGCTATTGCTTCTCCAATCCACAAGTGTCTTAAATTTCCTTACAATGGAGAAATCATCACTGTGAATCATAGCTTATTTTTTCCATCCAAAAGAAGCCCCGATGTTCCTATTGATCTATTTTGGCCTAAATAATTTCAATCTCTTCAATCAAGGAACGATGCTCTTTTTCAATCTTATAAAAAATAAAAGAACGATATGATCTTATCCTTAAGTCAGCCTGGATCTCCAACACTTGGCATTCCTATTATTCTTCAAGATGAGGTTCTTCCCTTCTTGGATAGAACTAATCTCCCTCCTAAGGAAAATTGTCCACCTACTCCTATGGATGTGACTTTACCTTCTCTTAAGGAGAACACCAATATTCTTCCCAAGGTTAGATCTATTCCTCCTCTCCATGATGGACTTGGTATCCTTCCTACACCTAATATTCTTCCTTTCTATGGCACAGTTCCACCTCCTTCCTCTTATCGCGAGAAGAGGCCTACCTCTCCTATTGTTGAATAAAAAGACCTCAACCTAAACCTTCCACTATAAAGGAGAAAACCATTCCTATGCTTTCAAATGTTCCTCCTCCTTCTCAATCTTCCACTAAGACTCGATGAAATCATTGTGTGAGAGAACACCGACAAAGACGTCGTGTTCGAGATCATGAAGCCATTACTCAAAATACTTGGTCTCCTCAGATTCTAACAGTTGACATTATTCCCTTTTCTCCTAAGCAAGATGTTCAACCAACATCTCCAAATCATAAGTTGCATAAAACATGTGATGGTTTTACTCCTATTCCTGTTCTCTCTCTCTCTCTCTCTCTCTCTCTCTCTCTCTCTCTCTCTCTCTCTCTCTCTCTCTCTCTCTCTCTCTCTCTCTCTCTCTCTCTCTCTCTCTCCCCCTCTCTCTCTTGCATGTGTGCAGCAATATTAGTTCATATTGATTTAATTTTAAATATTTCTTAATATTCATCATTTAAATTAGACAAAAAAAAATATTGACTATGTCATTGTAGTGTTTTAGGGTAAGTAATTTATTTTATCACAATCATATACTGATAATTATTATAATATAATATAACTTTAATATGTGTGTGTGTGTGTGTGTGTGTGTATTGCTTTAGTATTTTTTTAAATAAACAAAAATACAACGTAAATGATGTTTTATTAGGATCCAACTGCTTATCTTTTGAATGAATCTTTATTGACCCATATTTTCATTTGTCATGAGCATGTATGGCGCAATTAACACTCATTCCATCTAGTTGATGTTCATAGAGGTGAATCATTAAGACTTCACATGAGATTTATAATGGATATTTTACAAGGCATATCACTACTTTAAGATTTTACAAATGGGATAGCAAGCTAAGAGAGATGGATATTGTGGAAAACTCCATGGTTAAGCATGCTTGATTTAAAGTAATAGTGTGATGAGTGACCTCCAACAAAATCCTAATGCTTCATCCATGTGTGGACATTGTCTCTATGTAATGAGTGCTAAGTGGACCATTCATACTCATGAGGTGGGTTCTTGTGAGTTGCTACTAATGAAATATGGCTCAACAAAGATTGGCTCAAAAATTATGTATCTGAATTCTAATAAAAAACATATAAGTTGATAAACTAAAACAATATACCAACTAAATATAAATAAATGGTCTCGAGAGCTACATAATGAATGGTTCATGAAGTGCAACACTTGCTAATAGTTTTGCATATAGAATAGCAAGCTAAATGGGCTTGATCTTAGGGGAAACACGATAGTTAAACATGCTTGAGTCAAAGTAGCAAATTAAGATGAATGACCTTAAAAGTTGTGATGCTTCACCTGATTAAATATCACCAAAATATAATAAATACTAAGTAATCAATCATACTCATAAAAAAAATAACTCATTTAAACTACTAAAAATATAAATCAATAAAACTTAACTCAAAAACCACACTTATATTGTGAAAAACATCACTTAAATATAAACATATAAAATCTTTTAAAACATATAATATTTTACATTTTTTTTGGTCACAACTTTTAGAAATATAAAATTAACTTAATAAAAATTCAATCATATAATATAATGAATAAAAGCAAGCATTTGCCCCCCTCTCTCTTACACACATAAACCTTCTTTATCCATGATGAATGAATATTTCTTAATACTAGAAGGATATAAGAAAAAAAATCTCAAAACATTTTTTATTTGTTTGAATCCATCCACAATGCTTTAGGAATGATTACATTGAATGGCACAAAAAAGTTGGAAAGAGTATGAAAGACAAGTGGAAGGCACAATAATGTTATTTTGTTTAAGTAGAGAGAAACGAGGAATTTACTCAAAGTAGAAAGAAACGAGGAATTTATAGTGCATTGCACCCGGACACGCAATACATCTTCACCTTAATTTAAAAATTATAATATGAGTGGAATATTTGGACATCTTAATCACACTCAAATAAAATAGGAAACAGCAATGACGCCTTACCGATGAATCATTTTTTATATATTCAACATATTTAGGTAGAAAAAATTAGTTTCTCATAATATTTTATCGTATTCTAATATATAACAAAGACAAATTATAGTAACTTGTTTCTAGGCTCCATTTTATTTTTTCTTTACTTTATAAATTAATTTGCATAGATATTTTGGTGTGAGAGAGTATTAGCTCTCCTTGACTAATTGACTTGAATGGAGTAGAATTAAAGTAATCCTCTTTTCTTTCAACCCCTTTTAAAAATTTGATTTTCTTGATGGTGTTTCTTAGAATTAGGTGATTTTTTTACCATCTCTCTAGGTTGCATTTTGTTTCTAGTACCTACAATGCTACATCATCATGGTTATTGGTATTGAGGCTCACCATATCTTTGGCACTATAGGTTAGCAAGGATGGAGGTTTTCTAGTTTCCTTATTAATCATTCATTGATGCATATTATTTAGAAATGTTGGGTTTTTCTAGTTTTTTTTTTTTTAATCATTTATTGATTTTAGAAATGTGGTTGTTTGTCTAATTATTGTTATATGAAAATTTATATTCACATTTGTTGTTATAAGCTTGCATATCTTACTCTACTTAATGCTTGTCTTCAATTGTATTTGACTAAGTGTTGTTGAAATTCTAGAGTGTAATTATTATTGGTCTTGTAATTTCACATATTTTCTTTAAAATGTTTTATTGAATGAAACCAATTCTATAACTATTGTTTGTAAACTTTAATATACAATTGCTATGGTAAATGTTACGTTTTTATTTGTAAACTTTATTTAGCTTAACTTAGTAAAAAAAAAATTATTATGGTTATATAATTAAAACAATAAAGAAATCATCATGTAAAAGTGGAAAGCTTAAATTATTTGATAATCAAACATTGATTAATATTAAATTTTTAAAAATAATTTCTATAAGAGGAGGAAAGGGTACATACTTTTTTAATGTTATTTTTATATGTATGAAAGAATAATGAAAAGATTTAAGAACTTGAAGAATTAGATAAAAGATAAATGTAATGTATCAAAATACATATCTTAGTTTTTTACTTATATTTTATATTATTTTACAGATTGTTATAAATGTATTTTTAAATTGTTCAATTTAATGTCTTTTGGCATATAAACGTTAAATTATCTTCTCTTTTAAATTTATTATTTATATTTTCTTGTATGATGAAGATTTTTCTTTCCCTTTAGGTTTCCTACTAGTCTAGAGATTAGGTTGTACCACAGGGTCTAGTCATGTAATCCATCCATCAAAATTCAGATTTTAGATATCTTCCTATGTACTTTCTTAGAAAAGTTACTAATTACATCATTGGTCAATGCATCAAATGTTTCGAGTTCAATGATTATGATCATATATTTATAACTAAATGATCATGTATTTATAGATAATCTTAGTTCATTACAAAGTGCTAGACAGTATTGAAATTATCACTTGAAAATCACAAAAAATGTTTAGAGAATTTGACCATAAAACATTACTTCTACATTCTTAGCCATTGTATTGTTTCTTAATATTTTTTTTTTTTCTAAAAATCTTAAGTGTGATTGCTAAGAAATAAGTATGGGTATTTATCTTTATCCTTCAACAAATCTTATTGTGCTAATCAATGCAACCACTTGCTCAATGACAAGAACACAATAGATAAGTTCATTATAGAAAGTCGTGACAATAGACAAGATCATAACACTAAGATAAAATAATAACACTTGCTTGATAATTTCTAATAAATATTGAATACTAAATTTATTTATAAATTTTAAATCTAAATTAAATTACATCAAATATATCTCTAAAACTCAATTTTATCCTTAACTCAATTTTATCAAACTAAATTCTTATTAGTTCAAATATAATTGTACTTTTATTTAAATATTAAATCAAACCTAAATCATTATATAAGGATTACAACACATCAACAACAATACACTACATATCTATTTTATTCTTAGGAAACTAAAATACTAAAGCATCATCCAAAATATGTGGAAAGGATGGTACACGAAAGGAAAAATAATAATATATGGAATCTTAATTGAAGATATTGGAGTAGAAACTTAGTTTAAACAATTGTCATATTTTTCTTCATGAGGAAATGCACTTATCAAATGAAGAGATTACAAATGGGATAGCAAGTTAAGTGGGCTTAATCGTAGGGAAATTCCATGGTTAAGTGCACTTGAATTGTAGTACTAGGATGGGTGACCTCTCTAGAAGGTCCAATGTGTCACCTTTGTAAGCATCATCTAGATATAATTAGTGCTAAGTATATCATTCGTTCTCATTAAAGATGGGTTTTTCTGAACCATTACTAGTAAAACTACTCAATTGAATCTTGATAGCAATATCATAATATTAAAATATATTAAAGTCAAAATTATGAACAAAATAAATATTACAATGAGAACCAACACTAATATATGAGGTCCTGATGCAATTTTGCTTTTAATATCAAACAAAATAATATATGAGGTGGAGGTAAAGGGTAAAGTTAATGGAGCAACTAATAAGAAAACATTCAGCCAGAATAGTACCAATACATATTCAACACTGAAGTAGGTAATAACATGACTGCTGCTTTTTTAGCTGCTTCATCTGCTCTGTAGGGCGCCTTCACAAATGGAGGACTAGTAGAAATATTCATAATGATCAGATTAGAGCATGCAGACCTTGGAAGCTAAAATAGTACCATATATATATATAACTTCAGTCAATACATGAAATGTAATTATATAATTCCAATCTATCAAGCAATCAACCTAAGAATTTATTGTTTTCAACTGAACACAGTTCAGTGTAGCTTACATAGATTTGTCAGTTGCAATGAGGGTTGGAATTTCAGTCATCTAACATGTTAAATCAAAAACATGCACGACAGCTGGATAAATTAGGTACATTTTGAATTACAACTAAGCAAATTTACAGAGTACCAAAAAAAATTAATGATTCAAGGCAGCTGTCCACAACCTCTACAATCATATCAAATTACTTCAAATTACTTTTTCTAGGTACATAATTTATCCACTGTTCATTAAATTATTTTGTGTATGTATTTTAAAAACTTGTTCAAAAGAACTTTATTGTAATAGAAATAGAGGTTTAGTAAATAGATTAGAAATAAAAATAGGATTAGGGAAAAGTGTACGAACAGTAAGTAGATTATTTTCTCCTATAAGGAGAAAAATCTACTGTCAAATCTATGGTTTAGACACTTCGACTTTATAGAGTGTTTCTGCTAAATAATTATGTATGTAATTTTGTATTAAGATTTTGGATAATGCTTTATAGAAAGAAGAAGAAAAATAATATTCAGAAACATTATGTATAATTTGATTTGGATGAAAATTTCATATACAATATTAGATGTTTCTGAATATGTGAAAGCGTAAATCCCTAAAAACATGTCACCATGCCAGAATTAGGTGGGATTCAAATGGAGGAAGAAACTAGGTAGAGAACTAAAAACATATATACTTTATTATTTACAACATTTTCTAAGTTCAATTACAACAAATCGGATAATGTTGTGTGAATCTTCTGGTAAAAACAGTGTGTTTATTTTCTTGACATTTCAAATCAAACTCAGCAAGCCAAGAGAACAGAACGATTCATTTGTTTCCATATTTTAATGTCTCCTCAATTTCATGTTTAACAAACTTGTAAGTTTAAAAAGACATGAACAATAGAGGAAAGATTCCTCTCTGATTTCTAACTGATAAGCAAAATCATTGAGATTTACAAAAGAATGTCACCCGAAAGAAACATACCTACTACATACGATCTGCTGTGAAGAAAATAACATCAAAATCTCTTCATGAACTGCCGTTGAATTTTTTTTCATTGAAGGAACATATATCAAACAGATGACAATACCTTATTGGTAACATTGCTAGGCATGAGAGCCAATACCATGAGCATAACAAATATAACAATAGGAACCAGCAATAATATAAATGGCGGAGGCGGCAGAGCAGGCAATATCAAAGGAAGAACTAATAAAGAGACAGTTAGCCAGAACAGTACCAATACAGATTCAACACTGTAATAGGCAACAATATATGATCGATTCATTTGCGCTGCTTCTTTTCTGTACGGAGACTCCACAAATGAAGAGTTCTGAGAACCAGTCATTATGTTAATGAAATACCGTTGCATTTAGAGGCTGCACTCGAATCCGGATCTTGGAAGCTAAAACAATAAAACCAAAATAATCTTTTGTAAATATATTAAAAATCTCATGAATTTCCAATCTTACATGCCAACAATATAAAAAATTTCATGAATTTCCAATCTTACAGGCCAATAAAACTAAGAAATCCTCGTTTAAGGAACAATCAAGATTATTCTGAGAGATTATAATTCAAACGTGGAGCTTCCAGAACAAAGGATTTCAAGCAAAATCCATCAAGTGAGGCCTCCAAACGAGCAAAAATTCTCAGTTTTGTAATCAAATAGTACTGAGGAAACTTAACTTACTCAAATTTCCTCCAAGGTGCAATGAATCTTGAACCTAATTTCTTATTGCCGACATATTTCTGACGATTTGCTTCCACACTTCCAGTAAATTATTAAAAACCTAAATTTAACGAGTGCAGCGCAAAGAACGCCTCAAACACAACAAAAACCTTGAGATATGTACCTGATTGAGAACCGCGATGAATTTTGACGACATTTCTCTGTTCACATGAGTAACAGCTGACATCTTGCTGTCTTTCTTCATTATACGTTCAGAAGTGAAAAACACCAAAGCTTAGCGTAAAACTTGTCCATTCTGTAATATATTGAGCTTGTTGGAATCACCACGATCAGAGGAAGGCCGGCGTAAGATCCGATTTGGAGGCTTTGCAGTGCGATATGACGATTCCTCCATTTAAATCCAAGATTAAAAACCTTCCTATTCGTCTTTTTTCAATAGCAACGGTTACGCTTTGCCGAGATGAAAATTCCATTCAAAATATCACAATGTCGAATTGTTTTTACGTTGTTTGGTTGCTTGTTTTGTACGTTTTGTCGACAGCTTTTTCTAAAGTATGAACACTAATTCAGAATTCCTCCATTTTCCCTAGTCCCACATGCTATCTTATTATTACGTCTGAAAGTGGCCATGACTTAATGCACATTTGACCAGAATAATATTTTATTTATTCTCATTTTGGTCAATTGTGCATTATGATGAAAATGTGGGTATGGTGGTTAGTACTTGATTTGATATACCATGTAGAAAGTTTTCCTATATTGGCCTTTCAAAAATTGAACAAGATTGACAATAGTGGACAAGTGGGTAAGTGTCCAGATTTATTATTTGTATTATTCAAGTCAAGATGTGTTGCTATTAATGGCTTTCTACAATGAATGATTGCTTGAGATTTTGGATGATTCTTTTTAGATTCAAATAAATGAAAAAATATATTTAAATATTAGTGCATAGTATATTGATTGCACCAAACATTTGTTCAGTCAATTCAAGGTAGGAGAGTGAATTGGGTAGTTGGTCAATATTGAATTTTATAATGAGAAGACAAGTTCATGACTATAGGGTAATCTAGAATGAGTTGATGGCTAGATTTAAATGGAAAATGACCAAATAGAGGTAAGCATGTAGATAACTGTAGTAAGTGGATAGATAAGATGAAAGTATAAGATTGAATGTAAATGGATAGGGTAGGAAAAATTCAAAGGAATATGTATATGTATCGATGAATAAAAACTTGGGTGAATGAGTCCATATTCAAACAATATCATGTCATTTGACATTGGGCGTATGCACAAAGATGGTGGTCAGAAAAGTGGACACCACCCAAAAAAAACTTGGAAAAATAGGCAGCACGTACACGGTTTTAAAATTTCAAATTCCCGCATACGCGCTTAAGTTTATTCTTCCCGAGCCTAGAAAAGGTAGCACGTACGCGCTGAGCTTAGGAAACTGAGCGCGTACGCGCTACGCCTGGGAAAATTAGCGCGTACGCGTTGCTTATAGGAAAATGAGCACGTACGCGCTAATAATCCTAGTAAAACCGCGTACGCGGTGCCTGATGAAAAAAGTTTTTAAAAAAACTAGGTCCTCATTTACCCGAAAAGCGCATTTTTTACTTTCTTTTTTTTCCATTTTCTAACCTAAACCACGAACGGGGTGCGAAATTTGTCCTCAGGCTATGTATCAAGGTTAGTTTTTTTTTTTTTGTCTTTCTTTCTAGTTTATGCAATTTGTTTTACATTTTGGATTTAATTTCATTAATTTTGATTAGGTTTTTTCATTTTTTGTTTCAAAAACCAGATTCTTCTAATCCAGAACAAGAACAACCAAATGCACCTCCTGAAAACCCACAAGAACAACCAAATGCACCTCTTGAAAACACACAAGAACAACCCCCAATTCCTCCTTTTGACCACACAACCGAAACATGGGAAGAATTAATTAATCAGTTAGGGCAAAATACATCCAAAATAAATAGACTGATTGTAAAATTGAAAACTTCTGAGCTTGACCATCATCAATCCCTCGCCACTAGCCTAGAAACATTAGCTAGTGGTGCCATAGTCGTTTCCAGAGAAATTACCAAATGGGGAAGCTTTAAGGATAGGTGTTGTCAATTCTATGCCAATGGGCTATCATACGATGGAGTTAAAAACAAAAATATTTCTAAACAACAAATATGTGCCCTTTTTGTTGACCCCAAAACTAGTCAGTCATTACCTCCTAATGCAAAGAGGTTTCCCATACATTGGTGTACCAATGTGCAGATGAAGAATCTTTTTTGGCAGAGGTGGTGGATGGTCTTTGACGATCCACCTTGTAATAATTATGAGGTGCCATTATATTTTTTGAGAAAAATATATTGTGAGTTTGTGCTCAATGTGCGCCCAAATTATTTTGACATGAGAGAGTTTCATGGTAGAGGTGGTGGCTCTGCCCAAGATAGACCTGGAGCCCATAGGCGATTAGCTGCAAAGAGTCATCGCCCCCTAGCACCCAAACCCAAGGTGCATCAGGCTGTCCCATTAGAGCTGAAAGAGTCGATGGAGCTACAGACTCTTTAGGCGGCCACAACATTGACTGGTGCCATCATCCAGCATGGGACATCATTAGCACACCCTTTTGTATTGGATGATGATCCGATAGAGAGCGATAGAGAGCCCATCGAGCATATGTGTGTCAGTTGCTCGGGGATATGCTCAGGGATAGATGATGCAGCCAGTGCAGATGGATACTCATATCATCTATGCACGATTTGAGGTTGTAGATGTCAGGCTCACACGGTTGAGGATGTCACGCTGACAGATGAGTTGATGGACATGGTGTTTGCCCATGAGCCACAGACACAGGGGTGTTGATTTGAATTCAGAACATTTTATTTATCAGTCACTTTAATTTTGTAATTACATAAATGAATTTTTATTTATACATCGATTTAAATTGAGACAAATAATATGCATTTCAGGATGCAGCAGCGGTATCCCATACACCTCCCCCAGTTACCACAGCTGCAACTTCGACGCCTGAGGTATAAATTTTGTAACATGTTAAAATAGAATAGTACACTTTGAATTCAAAAAAATACAAGATATACTAACTATCTTTAATGCTTGGTCCAATTTCTAGTTTGTAGGTGTTGACAGGGGACGAAATGTCCCAGATTGATGACATCACGCTGTCGGCGATCGATTTTGGCCTACAAGGCTATACGGTATCATATTTTGTACAACTCTTTTTATGTACTATTTTGATGGAATATGCAAGTCATTTCATTTTAGATTTTTAAAATTATGTTTAATTTATTATCTATACTAATATCTCATGTTAATTTTCTATTTTTAGGGCACCCCCTCCACGTCTAGGGCTCGTCCGAAGAAAAAGAATATCTCGAAGACGCCAAAATGTGTGAAGAAGGTAATTGAACACATTTTTAGTTGTACAATTGTTTGAAAATGTTGAAATCAAGTATTAGTTGGGGTTTGTAGATTGATTAGTGTTTTTTGTCTATTTTACATGTACAACAACCATTGAGCTTTGTGGATATGTTCAATGCGCCTGATTCACCCCCAAATCAAGAGAGGGCGAAGGTATGTATCTCTACTTTATTTTCTTGATTTCATGATTATATGCACACGTACATGTGAACTTGTGATATATTATAATCTTATATTTTTTTCATACAACAAATATCCATACCTATTTCGTCAATGGCGAACCCTCCTCCTTGCATTGGAGAAGCATATCATGATTCGGTACACTTTTGTTTGACATGTAAAATTAATTGTTTTCAACCTTCAATACTTATCATTATATTAATTGTATTTAATCTTTGTACCTTTTTTGTATAGGTAATAGCGACTGTTTCTACATCAATGGTGAGCCATCCTCAGTCCATTGCAGAAGCATATGAGACACAGGTACGTCATTGTTCTCTATATTATAGCTTTTAAGTGTTTTTGATATATTTATGTTAGTACATTGTATTAATTGTACATTTAATCTACAATAGACTTGTTCGCAGTACGACCATTATTAGGTCCCAGAGACAACTGAGAGGGGGGGGGTGAATCAGTTGTCTAATAAATTCAAACCAAAAACCAATTAACTAACTTAATGCTTAATACCGGTAAACCAGTTAAGTATGCCGGTAGACAGTGTTAACAGTAAATTGTTATACCGGTAAGGATTAATGCATGAAACATAAACATAAAGTCATCCACAACACATAACACCAATATTTGTACGTGGAAACCCTGTAAGGGGAAAAACCACAGTGGGAAACCTTACCCACAATCAGATGATACTACTGCAGATAGTAAGTGTACATAAATGGGGTCTGCACATGCAGAAAGGCCAACAGCCTAGAGCTCACTGCTCGATCACAAAATGGGAGTCACACTGACTACAGTTGGATGGTTAAATCCAATAAGAATGTACTGCACAAAATAGCATCTTCATATGCTGGATTCAGTACCAGTGTAATGCTGATATGCTTATACAAAAACCTAACTTCACCTTCAAATGATGTCTTTGTGTATATTCCTGCTTGATCTCGCATATACCTTCACTCAATTCTTTTTCGCATTCCACACTTGATCTTACAAATAAGATCTTACACTTATACCATACCCTAAGACCAATTTTAGTAGGTCAGCTCTACAAAATATTACAATAAAATCATTTTACAAACAATATAATATCTGATGCAATAACCAATTAAACATGACGGCTTAATGCATTTACATCAATAATAAATCATCTCCATAGCGTGCCATGCTGATCTGGAAAAGATAAACATGCCAGTGTAACCCTAGATAACCTGGACCTATTTGCTGGTAAAAGCAAATATGCAAATATGAATATACCATTGATTAATTCTTCAAAACGAAGTGTCCACATGATGTCTTCGACATTACCAAATGTCTTCCATATCATTCTAGGTACCGGTGAACAATATATCCTGTCAGTGAACCATATACCAGTAACTGTTGCACAATTTACTTGTTTGTCGGTGAATGTTGTTGGATCTCCAAAGTGCTTGTTTTCAGTAGGTGTTGACATCAATGACAAAACCATACCAAAATACCAACAGCCATAACGTGGATCCATTTAAGTATGTCTTCAAGAAAACTCCTAAGAGTGACAAGGAGAGGAGAGCGAAGACATTAGCTCCTGGATCAGCCGATGAGGTAATCTACATTTCAATTGCAAAGAAATTAAAGTTAAATGCATAGTTATGATGTCAATTGTGAACTATTTTCTACAAAAGAATTCTAACTTGGCTTTTGAATTGTGGTTTCCCAGCCATCTACAGAGCCACGTACTGTGCCGAAGAGGCTTGATTTTGATGATCCACCAGAAGTTTAGGATCATATAGTGTTAGTTTTGGTCATAAAATGACCAATACATGTAGATATATTCTACGTTTTTTATTGTATATCAATTTGGACATGGCATATGCTACATTTTTGTAATACTTGTATTGACTTGGCAGACATGCCTTTTTTTATATATATAAATATTGACATTCGATCCAATAAATGTGTAATGAGTTCATTATTTTGTATTCGTTGTATTTTGTGGTTGTCCTTTTATAAATTTAAATGAATATTTGTATATGTAATCAACAATATGAATATAAACAACACAAATATATGATATAAAGCATTGCAATCGTGGAATATGATTTGATAAAATTTCTAAAATGTTGAATTAACCATACAAAACTCCTTGTATTCAGTTCATTATTATGTATTCATTGTATTTGGTGGCTGCCCTTTTATAAATTTAAATGAATATTTGCATATGTAATTAACAATATGAATATAAACAACAAAAATCAACAATATGAATTTAAACAACAATGTGTTTGGTGCGAGAGAACCCTCACGCTCGCAATGGTCAAATTTTATTCCTTGTGTGCACAAACCGACATCGTGAGTGCGTCCGGGTGGGCATGTTTATGCTAGGCATGCCCCTGTCGTGCATCCCAAAGCACCAAAATGTCGAGAGTCATACCCTGCCGGTGAGATCTCTCAAGTGCCCTGAGTCCAAAAAATTGTCAAAATTTGACGTACTGTTTCTTCCAATCCATGACACATACGGTCGATTTGTTCGATCTCGTGGAGTCGCGTGAGGCTCCTCTACAGTGGCCTATCTCGGTTTTCAACAACTCGAAGCCATTTTCAATTAGTAGCATTTTTTCGCCTGCTCAAAAAACCGTCAGTTGCTTGCAAGGAAAAGTTGCAAGATTGGCTAGAATTGATTATGCTCCTCATGTGCACAAATCGACATCGCGAGCGCGTCTGGGTGGGCATGTTTACGCTAGGCATGCCCCTGTCATGCATCCTAAGGCACCAGAACGTCGAGAGTCATACCCTACCGGTGAGATCTCTCAAGTGCCCTGAGTCCAAAAAATTGTCAAAATTTGACAGACTGTTTCTTCCAATCCACGACACATGCGATTGATATGTTTGATCCTGTGGGGTTGCGTGAGGCTCCTCTACAATGGCCTATCTCGGTTTTCGACAACTCAAAGCCATTTTCAATTAGTAGCATTTTTTCACCTGCTCAAAAAACCATCAGTTGCTTGCAAGGAAAAGTTGCAAGGAAAAGTTGCAAGATTGGCTAGAATTGATTATGTTCCTCGTGTGCAC